>NC_086446.1:410237762-410543262 GCF_028390025.1 Pseudophryne corroboree | reverse complement strand
TTGTGAATGCACACAAATAATGCATTATTTGTGGGCTTGCGGCTCCTTGTGCTTTGTCAAAAAAGGGGGGTGATTAGGTCCCGCACCAGACTATGAGAGGTACAGTTATGAATTTGACATCTAATACCAATTGTAAAGCGCAATGGAATTGGTTGCGCTATAGAAGAAACTGTTAATAAATAAATAACCACTAATATGTAATAGTAAATAGTGAATGTGGTAGGAGATCCCACCAATGAAGTGTGTTGTTGTTGGTGGCGCTTCCAGAGTTACCTGGGGTCCTGACAGCTTGCAGGAGAAGAGTTTAACCTCTGTTTGTGGCCACTCTTTGTTTTTTAATTTTTTAAAATGTTACTTTTATTTATAGTTATGGATTAATATCACCTTTCCTAGGATAGAGGCACATCAAACACCAAATTGAACATATACAAAAAATAGTTATTTGTATTCAATTTCCTGGGTGAAGATAATATTTTTGTACTCTTCTAAAATTATCTTGTAATTGTACTCTCATTAATCTGCATGATTGTTTTTTTACCTTGTGCTTTGGCAAGATGGGGGAAGGAAACGCCAGGCAAGCATGTACTTGTGATATAAATGGAGTGGGCCACAGCTGCAGATAGGTGTGTTAGGATGGAGGCGTACTGTATCTCTTGTTTACACTTGACACCTTGTGCAAAGATCAGTGCTGATGATGATCATGAACAGAATGGACCTTGGCATGGTAAAAAAAAGTTGCAGTAAAGAAACACATAAAAGAAATGTTTTACCACTCACCCCCTACCTCCTCTGAAGTGACTTAAGCACCAGAGCAAGAACTTATATTTAAACATCCAATCCGTAAGGATTTTTGTGTACATTAGTTTCAATTAGTAAGTGGCTTTGTAACCTATTTGATTTCATATATCTATGCAGGTACTGTTGGTCAGTGAGTTGGAATATCAGCAAATTCACAGACTTCTTATTTAGTTCTGTAGGCTCCTACCAGTAACACATTTTACCACATAATGGTGACTTTAGTATTGAAAGGAGGGAGACTGTGGGGTAAATTTACTAAGATGGGAGTACTATTTAGGATGGGATGTTGCCCATAGCAACCAATCAGATTCTACTTCTCATTTATCTAGCACCTTCTAGAAGATAATACCTGGAATCTGATTGGTTGCTATGGGCAACATCCCATCTTAAATAGAACTCCCATCTTAGTAAATTTACCCCTGTGTGTTTTTTTTCCACACAGCTAATATTTAGGTAGTTAATTACAAGATGTATAGCCGTGAGTTAAAACATAAATAGAAAAAATACTCTGCTTAAAGTGAAAGACAGTATAGTAAGTTTATGGAATTTTCATACTTTCTGGAGTGGATCTCAGACTCTGCAATATACATTTAGTATAGTAAAGTGTATGTAAAATATAAAGTTGAAGAAGACAATGGACACAAATAATGGCCCTTTCACACTACTACTTCGGCCCGGGTTATTGCCGGGTTTACCTGAGTCACGGCTTGGTGTGAAAGGGTCCCTTAAAAATAATCTAGGTTCAGTGACACGGGAATCCCGGGTAGCTTGCTGGGTTGGACATGGGAAAGACACAGGTTTAGGGGCAGTCTGAATGGATAATCCGGGTCATCCGACCCAGGTCCCATTTATACCCTAGTGTAAATGGCGCCGACCCAGGAATAACCTGGGTCAGAGTTGGGGTGTATAAGGGGTCTGTCCCAGGTGTGACTCAGATTGGAACCGTGTTCCAAATCTCAGGTCAGACCTTGGATTTTGGTATGATAGGAGTATTAGAGAAGCTGCTATAGGGCCTGACACAGCAGCATGTATTGCCGGTCACCCGTCTGCAAATTTATGAAAAATACCACTTCAAAGTCCTTCCCTTGTGTACACTAGTGCAGTCATATGTGCAAGGACTGAGGGATCCACTTTCAGTGTCTGTACACACAGTAATACCAATTGGTGCATCCATAGATGCCCCCTTAGGTTACACCATCAAAACTAGCCCCAGCCTTATGGCAGGTCTGACTATGGCCTACTATGCCTGCTGCTGTGTTATGGGAGTGTCGTATTGACGTGCCTGCAAGACTCTCATAATATGCCCACTGAATGGACCATTTCTGCATGCACTATTAGCCACCTCCCTGTCTCCGGCCTGGAATGCCCATAACTTTTCCACAGCATTTCTGATACCGATCATCTCGATCTCAACAGTGTCTCTGTGCATATATTGCATGCAGATCTAAATCAGGCCCATAGTGGTCTCCAGAAGATCTGACCACTACTCATCTGTAAGAGAGATATTGGCAAATTCCCATATTTTCTAGCTGCAAGATGTGCTCTAGGACATGCATTAGATAATAAAGGCAACATATTGTATTATTAAGCTTTTCTTAATTGAACTCTTCCAACAGGGAACCCAGAGAAAATTCAAGACTACATTAAATTACGTTTGCTGAGTATGCCCGAGCTGCAAGTAAAGAAAAAAATAATTACCTAAGTTACATTTAGCTTGCAAACCAAGGTGCATTAAAGCTTAATTCACTTTATAAGGCTTCCATTAAATGTATTAGGTCCAAAGATACACATTTGTCAATACTATATACATTACTTACTACAAGTGAGCTTTATTGTGTAAGTTATAGGATTGCCTGGCATTCTATAGTGTTAAATAGGTCACTTTGGTTGTTGTGTGATGATGTCATAGAAGGAAAACAGATAGGGAATATACATTTTGAGGCAACATTTCCATTTTAGCAGTTGTGTGTCATTTACCTGTGATTTAATTCAAATTAATTTAATGGTTTTGCTGTTGTTCAGAAGGGAAAAGTGATAACTTCAGTCATATTTTTTAAATAGTGAAACTGGACAACTGTGAAAAATGCAATCAAGTTCTCCTGAAAATCGAATGGCGTTCCCAGCCCACCAGAAGAATGGGCAAGTCTCCAGATACCGGCTGCACCCCATGACCCGGCCTCCCATTTACCAAGTGAAGTGGATGGTCCGGATGGGTTATGACACGATTTGCAATGATTTGCGTCAACATAGTCACAACACCCTCTGTATAATGCCGGTAATCTCTGTGTTGCATAGCATGGGGCGTGACCACAATGACACGATTGCAACCACCACGCCCCATACTGCCTTCTATGCAGGGCCATGCCCCTACACCCTTTGATGCATCACACCTCCCTTTGCTGTTCCGGCCTGGCTACCCTCCCCCTCTCTCTTTCTACTAAAGAAAGGGTTTGTCCTGTCTTTAGTCTCCTATAATCATTACAATACAGAGCATACTTGCCTATATGGGACTTTTCCCAACTTGTGTCCATAGACAGGTCAGCCACCCGCATCCACTTGCAGGTCAGCCTCCAGCCTCCCACATCCACTTCCTAGTGAAATTGGTGAGAATGAGTTATTGGTGTTACTCAGTTCTTTATTTCACTTGCAGGTCAGCCTCCAGCCTTCCGCATCCACTTCCTAGTGAAATTGGTGAGAATGAGTTATTGGTGTTACTTAGTTCTTTATTTCACTTGTAGGTCAGCCTCCAGCCTCCCACATCCACTTCCTAGTGAAATTGGTGAGAAAGGGGCATGATGATGTGATTCTTAGATAATCATGTCATCATGACATTGCATCCTCTGTGAGATTCTGGGATTTGCTACACTGCATAATACTGTCTCCTAGCACTAGCCAACAGCATCTCCCCTCTGTGACAGATGTAATGTCCCAAAGATAAAGGTATATGGGTGGGATGCTTCAAGCCTTGTATTTTGAATGTGGTGTATGCCGCCACTCATTGCATGCATAAAAGTGTTTATTAACCCCATATGCATGAAGATTTCAGCAAAGGACAACTTTCCCAATAAGAGCTGTCCTTTGTGGTGTGGGAACTTCCGAGTTTATGACCTGGGAGTCTATCTGCACATGCAATGATTGATGCACGCGCAGCTGGGGCGCTGGGCGGATCTGATTGTATCCCTCTCAAAGGGCAATGCAAAATAAGCCCACAGGCTTTAAATGGGTAACACCATCTAAAGATTGCATTCTGGAGCTTGTTGCATATGTAACACCCCACGGGGTTGGAAGGGTATGTCTAAGTGGTTGAGATAGGTATCACAGGTATTGGGTGACAGACTTTTCCCCTGAAATGTTGTTCCCCATACCTTGTCTCGTTGTACCATGCTCAGAGAGGTAGAATAGAGTGATACAAATCAGAAGTGAGTCAGCAATTCTGACAGGAAGTCTTTTTATTGATCTGCAATGAACTCTGGATTTGGAATAACTGGTTGATTAAGGGACATTGCTTTGGCTGTAAATCACGAAAAAAAATACTTTGGCATACAGGAAGAACAGAAATATACAATTCACTACAGCTCCCACCACAAAAGGTCATCCACTATGCAAAAGACAAACAATTTGAATGACAGAAGAAGAAGAATTTGAATCAGGATGAGAAACAATTGGAATCACAGAATTAACATAAAATCATTGGAATTTTGAAATAATATCAGACACCGTGCATTCCATTCTACAATGTGATGACCAAAAGAATACTGACTACACATTCAGTAATCCTAAATACTAACTTTTTAGTTCTCCCTAGACAAGGTAAAAAAATATCTTCACAGGCAAATAACATTGGTGCTCTGGTTGATGTCTGTGGTGCCACAGCAAATCAACTGGGAATGGGCACACAGTTACTAAGGGGATCCTGAAATCGAAAATGTCATTGCTACTCAGTTCTTTATTTCAAAGAGGATATAATTAGCAAAGTAATAGCAGGGTCTCCTGACAAAGGCACTTATGTCACAATAAGAGGATTTTGTGTAGAACAAGGTCAGTCTCTTTTAGTTGATTAACACTCCCACATGCTTGTGGGGCAGATGTAACGTGTGCAGAGAGAGTTAGATTTGGGTGGGGTGTGTTCAACTTCAAACTGAAATCTAAAATGCAGTGTAGAAATAAAGAAGCCAGTATTTACCATGCACAGAAACAATATAAGCCACTCAAATCTAAATCTCTCTGTACATGTTACATCTGCCCCACCTGCAGTGCAACATGGTTTTGCACATTAGTGTGCTTTTTGGTTTGATAACAAACCTGAATAACCCCCATAGTTGTAAATAAACATTATTAACACTCTCTGCAAGTGTGAATGAGGGGAAATGCTCAAGACATGACTTTTGGGTAGGTAAAAAAATCTTTACTTTTGAACATGTAGCTTGTTTTATATGGTTCACACGTGCAACTGCAGTATATGTTTATTGCATTTAATACATTGTGTGGCATTTCAGATGATTCGCAATATGGGTAATACCTCTAGCTACTCACACATTCATTCCGAAATTCAATGATGCACATGCTGTTGATAGAGCGTACATTTGTATTTTTGAAGAGAGGCACAGGTACCTCCCAGTGATGTGCGGTGAGGGTAGGCTAGGGAGGCAGTGCCTCACCTGTCATACTCCAGTACACTCCAGGGTTTTGTTTATAAAAATTATTAGAATAATACAAAGTAGATAAATGTGGCATGCTTCTTCATGCCTAAGTGGCTAATATAATTGTTTGCTGTCTACTGTACAATTTGGCATTACTATAAAATGAACATATTCATAAACCATTTCAAATCGAAGAAGCGTGTGGGCTGTTACCAGCAGGGGAGATGTATAATGTACACGGGATGAGGCCAGTAATAGCAAAAATTATTCAAACGTGCTTTATATATAAGTGTTGTAAGCTGCCTGACCCCAAAATAACAGGCTATTATATCATCAGTCAGAACACAACTCCTATCATAAGAGAAATTAACGTTGTGGCCAGACACTGGCCTGTGTTAGAACCACAAGCCCCCAATTAAATATTTTTTGTGACCTTGGGGACTTGAAGCCAGTACTCTAGCCAGTTGAGCCACAGCAAAGGCAATTTGGTTAATCCTTGCTTCTGGATTACTTTATATTAGAAAACAGTCCCTTCTCTTCGCCCACTTATTGGCATCAATCAATCTCCTGCAGGGCGCAGGTATATAAAGGAGGAAGTGAACACCTCCAGTTCAGGTGATATTACCTGTCCTTGTGATTATGCCTGAACCTGCTACTGCTAGCTGAGGATTTCTGCTATTGACCAGGACCACTTCTGACCATTCTGATCTCTCCAGTCCTGACCTCGGCCACATTCAGCCTTTTACTTCGTCAGCTGCCTGCCACAAACCTGGCTTGTCTCCCAAATTCTCTGTTATATCCTACTCTGACCCTGGAAATATTAGACCACTCTTTGTCTTCTGCCTGCAAGACTCAGCTAGTTTGACTATGTCTCTATTTCCTGCATTCTACACATTAGGGCCCCTCTTAACCAATTCTCATCCATCTGGTGCTTACCTAAGGGACCACGAACTGCACAGAAGCTGGTGGACACCTGCATTGCAGTTAGTCTCACGACAAGTGGTGCCAAATGAGACTGGGGAGTCAGCAAAATCACTGAACAGCTTAAGGGCCCTTCACACTATGTGATCCCCGCCGACACCATACTGGTGGCGGCAGGGACCCGGCGGGAGGGCTGGCATTGGTAAGTGCACCAATGCAGCCGAGACAGGCACTTATCGTTAATGACATTTAGTGTACACACTGGATGAGATTGTGAAAGATCTCGCTCAGATCGGCCATTCTGAGTGAGATCTTTCAAAATCTCATCTAGTATGTATGGGACTTTAGTGATTCATAACAACTTGACCATTGTCATCTCTTCCCACTTCCTCTCCTCCCTCCTGCAGATCATCTTCCATTTCTTATCCTACTTCCCTTTATTCTTTGTTTTTCACTTGCAGCACTCTACATTCTCTGTCCTTATCAGCAGGTTGCCATAAGAAATATATGGAGGCAGAGCCATAACAGAAATGTTGTTGCTCTACAGATTTGCTGAAAGGGATCCAGCCACACATTGGGGTCACTCCTATTAGATGTGAGTTGCAAGGGGCTCCATTAAACTCACAGACATTTGCACGAATACGTGATACAGAAAATTCTCCAATCCAATGGTACTCGTGGATGTTTGCGAATTGTCAGCCATATGCAATGTGAGAGAAGTGAATGGAAAAGTAGGGTAACCTTCCTGGACCCCTCCAAAAATTACAATTTCATTTGCAGAATCAATAGTGTTAAATGGCTGGTTTGTGGATTTAAAAAAAAAAAAACATTTCATGTAATTTAATGCAAATAAATAAAGAAAAAAACAAGAATACACAGGAAAAAGAGTGCTTTAGAGGTACTTTGAGGTGACTTTAAAAAAATAAAAATAAAATAAAATATATTTTTATTAAAAAAATACTCCAATTAAATTTGATGTGCAAATCACAATGAAAAAGTTGCTTTTGAGGTAATTTGAGGCCATTTTTTTGAAATCTCCCCAAAAATGACATATATTTTAGTGGACTAATTAAGCTAATTTGAAACTTCCAATTGCCGAATTTACAGTGAAAATGGCAATTTGCACCTCTTAACTCGCAGATAATGTGCACCTACTTGGATTGACCCCATTGTTGAAAAGGAGCTTTGCCTATTTAACAGGAGTGGACCCATGTAGTTTCTAACTTCCCCTGCTCAGTTCCCCTGCCTACCTCCCTCTCTATTTGCTGTCTCCATAGCCTCCACCAACATAAAGAAAAAAAAAAACAGGAAAAAACAAAACAAAAAAGCACTAACTGCTTCCTCATCCAACCCACACACAAATAACACAGACAGGATTTAAAGTAAAAAACAAAAAAAAAAAAAAACAACAACACAGCCAACAATAAGACTAACAAATAAATAAGACACAGGCAAATAAAGTACTTGGAAACTGTCTGAAATTGCAAATAAACTAGGTAATTAGTAACATACATGAACTTTCCTCTTCTATCATACCTCTTCTATGACTCCTATTAAAAATAAAGAAGATGTACGGTAAGCAGGGTTTTAGATGATTGGAGATCACAATCCTGTGTATTCTGAGAGCACATTCTAAACTGAATAAAAAGACATTGCTTAAACACAAATGAGTTTTGGGTAGGAAACGCAGGTGATTTCTTAAAAACCCCATGCAGTCTGGGACTTTGCAAATCGGAATACATCAGATGTGCAGTGGTATATCTATAATGTGTGTGTTGGGCACCCACACCTCACACCCTGCACCCATTTAGTATACTTTCCTTTCCAGAGTCCCGCATTTGCGCTGTGCAAATCCACCATTTTCCCTGATATTTGTGCATGTGTTGTACAGAAATCACCAGACACTTGGTGCGGGTGCCATGTTCCTGAAGACCCAGGCATGGATAGCCTACTCACATCGCACCAAAGAAAGAAGAGCGGGCCCACGCAGAGGCTGCACATGGGCCCTCTCCTCTCTTAATCTGCCACTGCAGATGCAGTTTGAGTTTTAAGTCTCAAAACTGCAAGCTAGTAAATACTGCAGTTTGGCTCTCAAATGCATACCCAATGTGTTGGGATTTGCAGACTGCACACAATACCGTACTGTTGTAAATTTCCTACACAGAATTACTGTGTATGTGCATTGATATAGTAAAGCTGGGTATACACTACACAATTATCTGGCGGATAATCTGCCAGATCTGGCTGATTGGAATGAAAATCTGGTAATGGATAAGAGCAAATAACAGTCAACCATTTGCTCCCAAACACTGGAAAACAGACAAAACTGTCATTTATACAAATTAGTAAAATCATACATAAATTTTGTCCATTTTCCAGTGTTTGGTAGAAAATGATTGATTGTCATTTGCTCTCATCCATTACCAGATTTTCATTCCAACCAGCCAGATCTAGCAAATTATCTGACGGATAATTATACAGTGTAGGCCTGGCCAACCTGTGGCTCTCCAGCTGTTGTAAAACTACAAATCCCATCATGCTTTGCCATAGTTTTGCTATTAGGGAAGCTAAAACTGTGACAAGGCATGCTGGGATGTGTAGTTTTACAACATCTGGCCACAGGTTGGTCAGGCATGGTATAGTGTTTGCCCAGCTTAACAAAAAAAAGAAACCAAAAACGTTTTACATAAAATATATGCAATAACAGTTAGTTTTTTGTTCAAAACTTTTCAAAATACATTAAATGTCCAGTTTTATAAAAACTCATCAACAAACAACATATGTAATGACACTTTTGTGAATCATGGAAATTCATTAAAGGTATGATAAGAAGGGAATCACAGTAAATGATAATGGGACAGAAATTGTGTTCACAGCATCACAAACCCCACTTATAACCACACCAGTGTAGTGAATCATGTTATATGGAATTATTTGTGTGTGTGTCATTATGCTGTCATCTTTTCTATCATTTTACAGACAAGTGGCATTTGTAATTTGGCTTCTGCCCTTCAAACCTTTTCAAACCAAAGCTGCAAGCATTCCCTGAAAATGTTTGCTGATTTGGTTTGAATATTACAGTCAGAAATTAGGTGTGGTAGTCCAATAATAACAATGTCAATTTAGCCTAGTTTGACACATTTATTCTACACGCTAAAATGTAGACAAACTAAAGATTACAGTACATTAACCCCTTCACTGCTTATCATTTGCATATATGTTAAAACAGCAGTGCAGCCCAACTTGTCATCCTCAGCCAGCTACATAAACATTTTTTATAAAAAAAAAATAAACCAAACTTTTCCTTAGTACAAGTGGGGAGTCGCAGCTATTTGAGGAGGGTATTGTGGGTAAGTGATTTCATTGCAACATACTGGCAGGTTGGTTGCTCACAACAAAAACAAAAAATGTGTGTTTGTGTGCATTAGATGGGCCAAGTGATTCTTATCTGCTGTCAAATAAGCTTATCCTCCTTTTTTCTATTACAGCAACTCAGAAGAGAAAAGGCGATGAAAGAAGAATGTTTGATGATTATTGTCCCCAATGCCTCCCCTTGATTAACATTTTCAGAATGGAAGATTAAATTAAATTAATTTACAAATCAATCATTCCATCTGATCTAGTTCTTATTTATTGAAAACATTGGCCCTCATTCCGAGTTGTTCGCTCGCAAGGCGATTTTAGCAGTATTGCACACGCTAAGCCGCCGCCTACTGGGAGTGAATCTTAGCTTCTTAAAATTGCGAACGATGTATTCGCAATATTGCGATTACACACCTCGTAGCAGTTTCAGAGTAGCTTCAGACTTACTCGGCATCTGCGATCAGTTCAGTGCTTGTCGTTCCTGGTTTGACGTCACAAACACACCCAGCGTTCGCCCAGACACTCCTCCGTTTCTCCAGCCACTCCCGCGTTTTTTCCGGAAACGGTAGCGTTTTTATCCACACGCCCATAAAACGCTGTGTTTCCGCCCAGTAACACCCATTTCCTGTCAATCACACTACGATCGCCGGAGCGAAGAAAAAGCCGTGAGTAAAAATCCTATCTTCATAGCAAATTTACTTGGCGCAGTCGCAGTGCGGACATTGCGCATGCGCACTAAGCGGAAAATCGCTGCGATGTGATGAAATTTACCGAGCGAACAACTCGGAATGAGGGCCATTATTGGTTACTTTCTATGTAGTTGTACAGTTTATTAAACAGCCATCCTATCTACTACTACACTGCCACTCTGTTTCCTAGATGTGCCATGTTTGAAGTTGAACTGTCACATGTTTGTGTGACGCCCTCTGCTGTCGATTAGCTAAGTCAGGCAGCTAGCTTGGTGCAACCTTTTGGCCTAAATTGGATGAAAACATTATTGTGAGCTGTGAGGTAGTAAATAATGAGTGAAATGAATGAAAGTAAATGTTATAATGCTGTAGGAGCAAAAGAAAAGAAAAAGTCCCAATGTATGTGATTTTAGCAGTTGTTATCATGTTTTGAAAAAATACTGATCCAAAACCGTGAGGGTGATTTTGGCAAAATCAAAACCAAAACACAAGATCCAAAAGCCAGGGCTCACACATGTCTACATACAGATGGAGCCATGTTAATCGTGGCCCCGTCTGTGCCCTGTCTCCATCACTACAATGGGAGCGTCTCTGTCCACTCCCATAGCAGGGCTAATCGCTGAATCGCCTAGTCCCGCCGCAAGAGCACGTCTGCGATGGAGCCACACTCGATGAGTGCGACTCCATCTGTACAACCCACTGTCACACTAAAAACTAGAAATGTACGGATTTGTAGTTCAGAAAACTGAAACCACCCGAATTTGCAGTCTCCGAGTAGTTATGAGCCCGGGCTCAAATTTCAGAACAAGGCAAAATGTCATCTTCCCAGTGTCGGATCTCACGTTTTTTGGATTCTATAAAAGTCCTTCCCTGTGAGTCGCTGTGTGTAAACAAAACATCTGTGTTGTTCAGGTTCAGGCATTGCGTTGTAAAATAATAACGTTCAGCAGGTGACAATGTGCCACCATTACTGGAACCGCTGTGAGTTGTAGTGTGTAATAATATATAATAATTGAAAGAATGGGTGGAATTTTATTTTGCAGTTTACAGTTGGATAATCCCTTTTCTGCAAACCGGTGAACAGAAAACTTCTATTTAGTCCAGTACACCAATTCTGGTAATCTTTCTTGTATTTTGAATCACACTATAAGTAATTTAATTTGAATGTTCTTAAAAACCAGCTTGAGGTTACAGCAACATATTTTGTGTATACATGTTACTAGTATTTAAAACCCCCCATAAATATGTATTTCTGTTACCTTACATCATGTAAACCGGTTATGAAATGACGGATTTGTTTTTGACGTTCAATTAGTAAAAATATATTAGTTTGTCGTTTTCCTTTTGATTAGCAGTAGAATGTGTTTAAACATATAGAACGCAGAAACCTAAATTGACAGAGGGTTCCACATGGGAGAGAGCTATTCCCCTCTCCTGTGATGTCAGACTGAAGAAATGAAAACTAGACACTGTTTTCCAGATGAAGAGAAAAAGTGGGCAGAAGTTGTGACTCATTTCTGCTCAGATGACAATGTCCATACCCCAGTAGCTATTTAGTGAGAATAGAAAAAATATTTCCCATCAAGAACAGTAAACTATTTTTCTAGCTTTATAATCCAGGTGTGAACCGCATTGACCAATTTGAAGTCACATATTTGCATGCAAAATAGGCTGATAGTTTCCTTTCCATGTCCTATGAGGTAATAAAACCGCAGGCAGCTAACATTCAGCGTTGGAAGACATGTTAACGTGCTATGAAAGGACAAGCATAATCCGGCAAAAATTTCCGTTTCCGATTTCCTGTTGTTAGGTATGAAAAATAGCTTCAATATGTATTTATATCTAATAAATTCTGTCTTGGTCAATTTCATGTAAATAGTTTTACATTTATTTCCTCTGGGAATGTCCCTAAGTATGGACACAAATACTTATATGTGGCATCTGTTGTAGACTGAATAAGCCTATTCTCTTAATAAAATCTCTCTCTCTCTCTCTCTCTCTCTCTCTCTCTCTCTATAGGTCCAGACTGTTCTGTACTCATCTGCAATATAAAACCAATAATGCCCTTTTGTCGTCCAAAGGGGTTGCAGATACATGTAAAGTATGACAGAGGCAGCACTCAAGTGACTTTTACCATCTTCAAAGAAATATAGTGTCTTACATTTTGGTTTATTAAACCTTTCTCAAGGACAAAGATGCAATACATACTATACTGTAAAGAAGGAAACACTCAGAGTGCAGAATGAGCATGGCCGTCTGCTTCTGGAGATCACATGTGCCAATGTCGTCATACGATCATGACTCCATCATGACGCAGCTCTCCTGGTCAGCGTGGCCATGGAAACTAAGTATAAACAAGAAGAAGAACCATACACCAGAATATAAACAGCAATGAATACACTAATATAAACAAATTGCACTAGGAGACAGCACATTAAATAGATGCATGTATAAAGGTAAAGAAGAGTAGCAGCACTAGCGCACGCAGGGGGGGTTTCTGAGTACCTAGAAACCCCCCCTGCCGCCGATTCATTTCCGAAGTTGACCGTTTTTTTTGGGGGGGTGGGAGACGGAGGAGTTATGTAAGTGAGTGCCGCTGCAACTGCCTCCTCATATACACACAGATGGCTGGGATGACAACCTGTTAACTCTAGGGGGAGCTGCAGCGGCAGCGCATAGATCCTCAAAGACAGTAACTTTTCAGAGCTGCCTGGCTGATACTCTTTCTCCGTCACGATAGCCTTCGGTAATGCACCCAGCATCAAGATGCGGGGGTAAGGGGAGCTGTACTATGTTGTGCGGGGTGGGGGAGAGGGGGGAGGGCTGTACTGTGTGTATGCGCATGTAGGGGATCTGGACTGTGTGTATGTATGCAGGGGAGCAGTGGCGGATCTAGACTTAACTTTTAGGGGGGGGGGCGGTTTAAGAATTATGACCTCCCCCTAATCATAGCCCCTCCCACTTAGTAATGCCCTTCCCGTTCGCTTCTAAAATTTCCTATTGTTGCCATTACTAATAAAATGTTGCCAGTTAGTGGAGAGAACCCTGCTAAATGGTGATACAGACTGGCGAATCGCCATTCCTTCCATTAGGGGTGGTAGAGGCTAAGACAGTAGGGCAATTTAAACATGCATGGGATAGACATAAGGATATTCTTACAAAGAAATAAGGATCAGATAAGGTTAGAGATAAAAATAATGTAAAAAAAAAAAAGGGGCAGACTAGATGGGCCAAGTGGTTCTTATCTGCCGACAAATTCTGTTTCTACAGCACACAGAATGAGCCGAAATTCACATTATAGCACACTGTATGAGCTGAAATTCACATTGTAGCACACAGTATGATCCGAAATTCACATTATAGCACACTGAATGAGCCGAAATTCACATTGTAGCACACTGATGAGCCGAAATTCACATTATAGCACACTGTATGAGCTGAAATTCACATTATAGCACACTGAATGAGCTGAAATTCACATTATAGCACACTGAATGAGCCGAAATTCACATTATAGCACGCAGAATGAGCCGAAATTCACATTATAGCACGCAGAATGAGCCAAAATTCACATTATAGCACGCAGAATGAGCCAAAATTCACGTTATAGCACGCAGAATGAGCTGAAATTCACATCATAGCACACTGAATGAGACGAAATTCACATTATAGCACACTGAATGAGCCGAAATGCACATTATAGCACGCAGAATGAGACGAAATTCACATTATAGGACGCAGAATTAGCCGAAATTCACATTATAGCACGCAGAATGAGCCAAAATTCACGTTATAGCACGCAGAATGAGCCAAAATTCACATCATAGCACACTGAATGAGCCGAAATTCACATTATAGCACGCAGAATGAGCCGAAATTCACATTATAGCACGCAGAATGAGCCGAAATTCACATTATAGCACGCAGAATGAGCCGAAATTCACATCATAGCACACTGAATGAGCCGAAATTCACATCATTGCACAATGTATGAGCCGAAATTCACATTACAGCACACAGACTGAGCCGAAATTCACATTACAGTACACTGAATGAGCCAAAATAATGCAGGGACATATACACTTTAGTTAGGAGAAGAGGGGGGAGAAATGGCACACAGGCACTTTAGCTAGGAGTGGAGGGGGGAGACATGGAACACAGAGGGCAAACACACACACACACACACACACACACTTACTTTAGCTTGGAGGGGAGGAGACATGGCATACACTGACAGTGACACCTACTCATACTTTGTCCGCAGCAGGGTGTGATGCGCTATTATGCAAATTTCTACACTGGCTCCCCATGTCCTTTAGAATACAATTAACATACAAGGCCCTCAATAACAACTGCTCTTCATACCGTTATACCCTTATCTCAAAATAAGATCGATCTCTGACATGTGTTGTGCCTTGATGTCTATAACCACCTCAGCAGCATAAGGAGTCGGATGGAAGCCGGGTCCCGCCGCGGTATTGGGAACGGGGTGGAGAGCGGTGCAGCGCGGCGGGGGATGGGGAGAAAGAGAGAGCGTCCTGACACGCGTACAGGGAGGAAGGGGCATGGTCAGAACAGAGGCCGCTGTATGCGCGTCAGGACGCTCTCTCTCTCTCCCCTTCCCCTGCCGCGCTGCACCGCTCTCCACCCCGTTCCCAACACCACGGCGGGACCCGGCCTCCATCCCGGTGCCGGTATGTGTAGGGGGGGCGTTCGCCCTAATCGCCCCCCGCTAAATCCGCCACTGCAGGGGAGAGCTGGACTGTGTGTTTGTATGCAGGGGAGAGCTGGACTGTGTGTATGCTCGGGGGAAGGGGAGTTGGACTGTGTGTATGCTCGGGGGAAGGGGAGTTGGACTGTGTGTATGCTCGGGGGAAGGGGAGTTGTACTGTGTGTATGCTCAGGGGAAGGGGAGTTTGACTGTGTGTTTGCAATTGGGGGAGCTGTACCATGTGTATGCACATGGGAGAGAGTTGTATTATGCGCAGGTGCGGAAGGAAGCTGTATTGTGTAAATTTTTTGATACCTTGGCTGTTTGAGATTTAAAGAGGCTACTTGTAGTTCTTAGGCAGGATTAAGGTGCTGGGACTATATATATGTGAGACCTCAGTCTCTGCTGGGATGCCAACCGTTAATATACCGACAGCGGCATCCTGGCCGCCAGTATGCCGGCAGGGCCGCGATCACAAAGAGTACCCTTGCAGGCTCGGTGGCTAGGTGCGCTCACCACAGGTTCTATTACCACTCTATGAGTGTCGTGGACACCCACGAATGGGAAAAGTCCTGTAGTGCCGGTATTCCGGCTTGCAGCATTGCCAGCTGTCGGGATTCAGGTGTCGCTATTCTGACCGTCAGGATCCCGACAGCCGGAAAAGTAACAATACACCTCCGCTGCACCTACCTTCCCCATCTATGCTTGTCTCCACTCCACATAGGCAAGCTCAGGGAGGACAGAAACCCCCCTTCACAAGTCCTGCGTTTGCCCCTGAGCAGGATAGAATGAGCTCAATGTAGGGCACTAAAGATAAAGAGAAATATAAAATAATTATATAGTATTCATTAATTAAAGAAAACAGCTGTAAGACAGATACTTGTTTAAACCAAATTATTGTATAGTATTTAACCTGTAAATCTATTTGTCTTCCAATTGGAGCAGCATCCTGTCTCTTTCTTCACCACAGAAAGAGACAGGCACATGGGAGATCATGAAGGGGTCTATTAATGAAGCAGTGGAAACAGTGGAGAAACAAACCAGTTAAGAAGTTGCCCATGGCAACCAATCAGCATCTCCCTTACATTTTATAGAAGGTACTTGATAAAGGCTTCCTTCAAAGCTGATTGGTTGCCATGGCCAATTTCTCCACTAGTCCTTTTCTCCACTCTTTTCACGGCTTCATGAATAGACCCCTTAGCATCTAATGGCTGACAGAATATGCTTAAGGATTCTGAAGTGACGTGCAACTGGTTGGTCATTCTCTTTGCCATCTAAAGGTTGCATGATGGCAGAGTGATGGAGTGCCATTTTTCCTTTAAATTGTATTGTGGTCTACCATACATAGTGAAGACCACTAGGACATCTAATGATCTACACCCCCAGTGGTGGCTGCTGCCCTTGGCTGCAACACAGACCGCAAATAGCATGAGGAAAGGGGAAGGGGGGGGATTTAAAACATAAGCATACCTTTAATGTTACATCTAATATGTGTGACATCTGCCTGACCCTGGAGATCGGCAGCGATGTGTGTTTTACAGTCATCGCTGCACTCGGGACACAGCAATCAACATCAGGTTCTCCTTCCTGTATAACCCCTCCCCCAAACTTCCATTGGCCAGTTACATAGGAATCTGGAGATTAGTTTAAACAGGAAGGAGAAGCTCAGTGGAGCGTGGCACGGAATAATCGTTGATGGCATGGAATAATCGTGGTGTCTTTCAACTGCTTTAAATCTGGGTATCCACTCACAGTAGACCAGTATTGTTTGTTCTTTGTAAAATGCTTCCTTGTTACATACATTTTACTCTATAAGCATTAACATGACAATGAATATGTTTAAATCTATGTAAATCCAAAAACATGTACACAATCTAGTTAAGCTTGTTTATCATATACTATATACTCAGCATAATCATCATTTATATCTCTTTGAACATTCAATAGAAACATTTCTCAGTTTAATAGGTGAATGCTGACCGCTCATTCTAAAAATCTTTACATATAGATTGAGGGGGTGTTGGCAGTGTGCGGGTGACAGCAGTGTCCTCTGTCCACGGATACTGTATATATACTGTGTGTGTGTGTGTGTGTATGTGTATATATATATATATATATATATATATATATATAATAATGAGGGGGATTCCTTTATGCGCTAAAGTTGTATACTGTGTTGAGGTCCAACCACAATAATTCATTTTCAATTATATACCAAATGCTGGTGTCTTAGGCAGCTTTCCCAAAAAGAAGGCCCCTTGCATATGGGCCTGCAGAGTTAATATAGAGATAGTTTTTTTGGGAAGCGCTCTGATTCAATAACTGTTTTTATCAATGATATGAACAGAGAATAGATTATTGTGATCCTATATACAAATTAATTTTTTATTAAAATAAGAACAAAATATACAAAAATTAATTTGCATTATCTTAATACTCCAAACAGATGAAGGTCAGTTTGGTGCCGCACAGGACTCTAGAAATTTCTTTATAATGGGCTCTTGTAAAAATTTGTCCCTTGTGAACCAACAGTGCATATGCATAAGAAATGCCTGTATCGGTATTCAAGGAGTTGCTGTTGTTGGTGGTGCACCCAGAGTCAATAGTTTATGTCAAAGTTTCAAAAGAAAAGAGAGACTCTGTGTTGGGGCCCCAACACAGAGTCTCTCTTTTCTTTTGAAACTTACTCCAAACAGATGTCAACAATTCGAGGGCTTGCAAAGCCCTATTTAACTCTCTGTTAATATATAAAATAGTGTTTCAACCAACGCGTTTCATCTATGGCAACTTCTTTTGAAAAAATTGCACCACATACAAGGGCAGGCTATTGAACTTGATATATAGAGATTGTTTCTCACATGAATTCCCAAAATCTCATCTGAGAAAATTATTCTTATCATCGAAAGATGAAAATTCAATTATCTGAGAACTAACACCCCTGAAGAAGTCACCATAGACGAAACGCGTTGGGTGAAATACTATTTTATATATTAACAGAGCGTTAAATAGGGCTTGCAAGCCCTCAAATTGTTGACATCTGTTTGAGGTATTAAGATAATGCAAGTTAATTTTTGAATTTTTTAATATTTTATTCTAATTTTAATAGAAACAGTTTTTATACATTGGGTGTATTTGTTTATAGGGTCACAATAATCTATCCTCTGTTCAAATCCTTGATAAAAACATTTATTGAATGAGAGCGCTTCCCAAAAAACTATCTCTCTCAAGAGAAGATTGTGCAATTTTACATACAGGTGTATTAAAACATGGCGGAGGCAACTAAAACAATTTGAAATCCCTAGCACCCATAGGGGGTCAGACAGCAGCACAGAGTATATCAGGAGACAGCATAACTCCAGAATTCCTGGAGCAATGTACTCGAAAATTGGTACAAATATGCCTTACAATCTGGCAACAAACACCATGGGAGGAAGATACCCCTAGCAACCTTAGGGGTGAGGCAGCAGCACTGAGTATTTCAGCAGACAGCATAACTCTGGAATGCCTGCAGCAATTTACAACCAACTTGGTACATATATGACTTACACTTTGCACTTTGGAAACAAACACTGTGGGGGTCAGATACCCCTAGCACCCCTACGGGTGGGACAGCAGCACAGAGTATGTCAGCAGGCAGCAAAACTGTGGAAGGCCTGGAGCAATTTACACCAAACTTGGAACACATCTGACTTACGATCTGGGAACTAACTCTGTGGGGGTTAGACACCCCTAGCGGTGGGACAGCAGCACAGAGTATTTCAGCAGACAGCATAACTCCCGAATGGCTAGACCAATTTACAACAAACTTGGTAAACATATGACTTACACTTGGGAAACAAACACTGTGAGGTTCAGACACCCCTAGCCCCCCTAGGGGTGGGACAGCAGCACAGAGTATTTCAGGAGACAGCATAACTGTGGAAGGCCTGGAGCAATTTACACCAAACTTGGTACACACCTGCCTTACAATCTGAGAACAAACTCTGTGGGGTCTAGACACCCCTAGCACCCCTAGGGGTAGGACAGCAGCACAGAGTATTTCAGAAGACAGCATAACTCCCGAATGGCTAGACCAATTTACAACAAACTTGGTAAACATATGACTTACACTTGGGAAACAAACACTGTGAGGTTCAGACACCCCTAGCCCCCCTAGGGGTGGGACAGCAGCACAGAGTATTTCAGGAGACAGCATAACTGTGGAAGGCCTGGAGCAATTTACACCAAACTTGGTACACACCTGACTTACAATCTGAGAACAAACTCTGTGGGGTCTAGACACCCCTAGCACCCCTAGGGGTGGGACAGCAGCACAGAGTATTTCAGAAGACAGCATAACTCCCGAATGGCTAGACCAATTTACAAATAACTTGGTACACATATGACTTACACTCGGGAAACAAACACTGTGGGGGTCAGATACCCCTAGCACCCCTAGGGGTGGACAGCAGCACAGAGTATGTCAACAGGCAGCAAAACTGTGGAAGGCCTGGAGCAATTTACACCAAACTTGGAACACATCTGACTTACGATCTGGGAACTAACTCTGTGGGGGTTAGACACCCCTAGCGGTGGGACAGCAGCACAGAGTATTTCAGCAGACAGCATAACTCCCGAATGGCTAGACCAATTTACAACAAACTTGGTAAACATATGACTTACACTTGGGAAACAAACACTGTGAGGTTCAGACACCCCTAGCCCCCCTAGGGGTGGGACAGCAGCACAGAGTATTTCAGGAGACAGCATAACTGTGGAAGGCCTGGAGCAATTTACACCAAACTTGGTACACACCTGCCTTACAATCTGAGAACAAACTCTGTGGGGTCTAGACACCCCTAGCACCCCTAGGGGTGGGACAGCAGCACAGAGTATTTCAGAAGACAGCATAACTCCCGAATGGCTAGACCAATTTACAACAAACTTGGTAAACATATGACTTACACTTGGGAAACAAACACTGTGAGGTTCAGACACCCCTAGCCCCCCTAGGGGTGGGACAGCAGCACAGAGTATTTCAGGAGACAGCATAACTGTGGAAGGCCTGGAGCAATTTACACCAAACTTGGTACACACCTGACTTACAATCTGAGAACAAACTCTGTGGGGTCTAGACACCCCTAGCACCCCTAGGGGTGGGACAGCAGCACAGAGTATTTCAGAAGACAGCATAACTCCCGAATGGCTAGACCAATTTACAAATAACTTGGTACACATATGACTTACACTCGGGAAACAAACACTGTGGGGGTCAGATACCCCTAGCACCCCTAGGGGTGGACAGCAGCACAGAGTATGTCAACAGGCAGCAAAACTGTGGAAGGCCTGGAGCAATTTACACCAAACTTGGAACATATCTGACTTACAATCTGGGAACTAACTCTGTGGGGGTTAGACACCCCTAGCGGTGGGACAGCAGCACAGAGTATTTCAGCAGACAGCATAACTCCTGAATGGCTAGACCAATTTACAACAAACTTGGTAAACATATGACTTACACTTGGGAAACAAACACTGTGAGGTTCAGACACCCCTAGCCCCCCTAGGGGTGGGACAGCAGCACAGAGTATTTCAGGAGACAGCATAACTGTGGATGGCCTGGAGCAATTTACACCAAACTTGGTACACACCTGACTTACAATCTGAGAACAAACTCTGTGGGGTCTAGACACCCCTAGCACCCCTAGGGGTGGGACAGCAGCACAGAGTATTTCAGAAGACAGCATAACTCCCGAATGGCTAGACCAATTTACAAATAACTTGGTACGCATATGACTTACACTTGGGAAACAAACACTGTGGGGGTCAGATACCCCTAGCACCCCTAGGAGTGGACAGCAGCACAGAGTATGTCAGCAGGCAGCAAAACTGTGGAAGGCCTGGAGCAATGTACACCAAACTTGGAACACATCTGACTTACAATCTGGGAACTAACTCTGTGGGGGTTAGACACCCCTAGCAGTGGGACAGCAGCACAGAGTATTACAGCAGACAGGATAACTCCCGAATGGCTAGACCAATTTACAACAAACTTGGTAAACATATGACTTACACTTGGGAAACAAACACTGTGAGGGTCAGACACCCCTAGCCCCCCTAGGGGTGGGACAGCAGCACAGAGTATTTCAGGAGACAGCATAACTGTGGAAGGCCTGGAGCAATTTACACCAAACTTGGTACACACCTGACTTACAATCTGAGAACAAACTCTGTGGGGTTAGACACCCCTAGCACCCCTAGGGGTGGGACAGCAGCACAGAGTATTTCAGAAGACAGCATAACTCCCGAATGGCTAGACCAATTTACAAATAACTTGGTACACATATGACTTACACTCGGGAAACAAACACTGTGAGGGCAGACACCCCTCACACCCCTAGGGGTGGGACAGCAGCACAGAGTATGTCAGCAGACAGCATAACTGTGGAAGGCCTGGAGCAATTTATAGCAAACTTGGTACACATCTGACTTACAATCTGGGAACAAACTCTGTGGGGGTTAGACACCCCTAGCACCCCTAGGGGGTGGGACAGCAGCACAGATTATTTCAGGAGACAGCATAACTTCAGAATGCCTAGACCAATTTACAACAAACTTGGTACACATATGACTTACAAACTGGGAACAAACACTGTGGGGGTAAGACAACCCTAGCACCCCTAGGGTTGAGGCAGCACAGAGTTTTTCAGCAGACAGCATAACTCTGGAATGCCTGGAGCAATTTACACCACCCTTGCTACACATATTACTTACACTCTGGGAACAAACACTGTGGGGGTAACACACCACTAGCACCCCTAGGAGTGGGCCAGCAGCACAGACTATGTCAGGACATGTATGATATGTCAGTGATGACAGGGCTGCGTGTGACAGGGGCAGTGACATGATGTGAGGAGGGGAATGGAGGTAGCATGAACCCACACACTGAAAGTTATATAGTGGAAGTAGCATGGACCCCCAGCAGCACAGAGTATATCAGGAGATACATAATGTGCTGTGCTATTTTTAAATTGGGTTTTCATTTTATTGATGTGTATAACATTATACATGCTTTTTTATACTATGATATTTATACTGTGTGTTTAATATTTTAATACATTTTTGTTAACAAACATTCTTAAAATCCCGGGCAATGCAGGGTACTCCAGCTAGTATATATATATATATATATATATATATTAGGGATGAGCAGGTTCAGATCTCCAAGATCTAAACAACCCCGGACTTCAGGATCTGTTCCCAGATCTCAGTCCGGCTCTGGACTTCCCACCAGACTGGGATCCCAGAATGAGGCAAAACATCATCATCCCACTGTCGGATTCTCGTGGGCTTTGGATTCCATATAAGAAGCTGCGTGTCACCGCCATTTTCACTCCGGACTTGGAGAGTGAGGGAGACAGACCTCTGTCTCTCTGTGGGTGGTGGCTTCAGGTGGGGTCAGTGTGTGCTATTTAGGGGCACTGTCCTGTGTGCATTAGGGGTGCTGTACAGGGTTGCTGTCCTGGGGTGTCCTGTGCTGTTTGGGGTGCTGTACAGCAGTGCTGTCCTGTGCTGTTAGGGGTGCTGTCCTGTGTTCTGTAAAAAAAAAGGGCACTGTACTGTGTGCTGTAAAAATAAAGGAACACTGTGTCCTGTTGGGTGCTGTAAAAATAAAGGAACACTGTGACCCTGTCCTGTATGCTGTAAAAATATAGGGGTGCTGTAAAAATAAAGGAATGCTGTGGCCCTGTCCTGTATGCTGTAAACATATAGGGGTGCTCTAAAAATAAAGGAACGCTGTAGCTCTGTCGGATGCTGGATAAAAAGGGACTCTGTCCCAGTCGAGTGCTGTAAAAATAAAGGAACGCTGTGGCCTTGTCCTGTATGCAGTAAAAATATAGGGGTACTGTAAAAATAAAGAAATGCTGTGGCCCAGTCGGGTGCTGTAAAAATAAAGGAACACTGTGGCCTTGTCCTGTATGCTATAAAAATTTAGGGGTGCTGTAAAAATAACGGAACACTGTGGCCCTGTTGGGAGCTGTAAAAAGAAAGGAATGCTGTGGCCCTGTCCTGTATGCTGTAAAAATGTAGGGGTGCTGTAAAAATAAAGGAACACTGTGGCCTTGTCCTGTATGCTGTAAAAATATAGGGGTGCTGTAAAAATGCTGTAGCATTGTCCTGTATGCTGAGAAAATATACGGGTGCTGTAAAAATAAAGGAATGCTTTGGCCCTGTCCTGTATGCTATAAAAATCTAAGAGTGCTGTAAAAATAAAGGAACACTGTGGCCCTGAAAGGTGATGTAAAAATAAAGGAACGCTGAGGCCCTGTTGGGTGCTGTAAAAATAAAGGAACGTTGTGGCCCTATCCTGTATGCTGTAACAATATAAGGGTGCTGTAAAAATAAAGAAACACTGTGGCCCTGTCCTGTATGCTGTAAAAATATAGGGGTGCTGTAAAATAAAGGAATGCTGTGGCTCTTTTGAGTGCTGTAAAAATATAGGGGTACTGTAAAAATAAAGGAACGCTGTGGCCCTGTCCTGTATGCTGTAAAATATAGGGGTGCTGTAAAATTAAAGGAATGCTGTGGCCCTGTCCTGTATGCTGTAAAAATATAGGGGTGCTGTAAAAAGAAAGGAACGCCATGGCCCTGTCTTGTATGCTGTAAAAATATATGGGTGCTGTAAAAGTAAAGGAATACTGTGGCCCTGTCCTGTATGCTGTAACAATATAGGGGTGCTGTAAAAATAAAGGAACGCTGTGTCCCTATCAGGTGCTGTAAAAATAAAGTAACACTGTGGCCCTGTCCTGTATGCTATAAATATATAGGGGTGCTGTCAAAATAAAGGAAAACTGTGGCCCTGTCCTATATGCTGTTTAAATATAGGGGTGCTTTAAAAATAGAGGAACGCTGTGGCCCTGTTAGGTGCTGTAAAAGTATAGGGGTGCTGTAGAAATAAAGGAATGCTGTGTCCCTGTCGGGTGCTATAAAAATAAAGTAACACTGTGGCCCTGTCCTGTATGCTGTAAAATATAGGGGTGCTGTAAAAATAAAGGAACGCCATGGCCCTGTCTTGTATGCTGTAAAAATATACGGGTGCTGTAAAAATAAAGGAATACTGTGGCCCTGTCCTGTATGCTGTAACAATATAGGGGTGCTGTAAAAATAAAGTAACGCTGTGGCCCTGTCCTGTATGTTGTAAATATATGGGGGTGCTGTAAAAATAAAGGAAAAATGAGGCCCTGTCCTATATGCTGTAAAAATATAGGGATGCTTTAAAAATAGAGGAACGCTGTGGCCCTGTTAGGTGCTGTAAAAATATAGGGGTGCTGTAAAAATAAAGGAATGCTGTGTACCTGTCGGGTGCTATAAAAATAAAGTAACACTGTGGCCCTGTCCTGTATGCTGTAAAAATATAGGGGTGCTGTAAAACTAAATGAATGCTGTGGCCCTGTATGTTACTGTAAACATTAAGTAATGCTGTGTCCCTGTCGGGTGCTGTAAAAATAAAGTAATGCTGTAACCCTGTCCTGTATGCTGTAAAAATATAGGGGTGCTGTAAAAATAAAGTAATGCTGTGGCCCTGTTGGTTGCTGTAAAAATAAAGGAATGCTGTGGTCTAGTCCTGTATGCTCTAAAAATATAGGGGTGCTGTAAAAATAAAGGAATGCTGTGTCCCTGTCCTGTATGCTGTAAAAATATAGGAGTGCTGTAAAAATAAATGAATACTGTGGCCCTGTTGGATGCTGTAAAAATATAGGGGTGCTGTAAAAATAAAGGAACGCTGTGGCCCTGTTGGGTGCTGTAAAAATAAAAGAATGCTGTAGCCCTGTCCTGTGTGCTGTAAAAATATAGTAGTGCTGTAAAAATAAATGAATACTGTGGCCCTGTCCTGTATGCTGTAAAAATATAGGGGTGCTGTAAAAATAAAGGAATACTGTGGCCCTGTCCTGTGTGCTGTAAAAATATATGGGTGTTGTAAAAATAAAGGAATACTGTGGCCCTGTCCTGTATGCTGTACAAATGTATGGGTGCTGTAAAAATATAGGAATGCTGTGGCCCTGTTCTGTATGCTGTAAAAATATAGAGGTGCTGTAAAAATAAAGGAACGCTGTCTCCCTGTCGGGTGCGGTAAAAATAAAGGAATGCTGTTGCCCTGTCCTGTATGCTGTAAAAATAAAAGGGTGCTGTAAAAATAAAGGAGTACTGTGGCCCTGTTGGGTGCTGAAAAAATATAGGGGTACTGTAAAAATAAAGGAATGATGTTAGAGATGAGCGGGTTCGGTTTCTCTGAATCCGAACCCGCCAGAACTTCATGTTTTTTTTCACGGGTCCGAGCGACTCGGATCTTCCCGCCTTGCTCGGTTAACCCGAGCGCGCCCGAACGTCATCATGACGCTGTCGGATTCTCGCGAGGCTCGGATTCTATCGCGAGACTCGGATTCTATATAAGGAGCCGCGCGTCGCCGCCATTTTCACACGTGCATTGAGATTGATAGGGAGAGGACGTGGCTGGCGTCCTCTCCGTTTAGAATTAGAATAGATTAGAGAGACACTTGATTTACTAATTTTGGGGAGCATTAGGAGTACTCAGTAGTGTACAGTGCAGAGTTTTGCTGATAGTGACCAGTGACACTGACCACCACTTTTATTTATAATCCGTTCTCTGCCTGAAAAAAGCGATACACAGCACACAGTGACTCAGTCACATACCATATCTGTGTGCACTGCTCAGGCTCAGGCCAGTGTGCTGCATCATCTATATATATTATATATCTGTCTGACTGCTCAGCTCACACAGCTTATAATTGTGGGGGAGACTGGGGAGCACTACTGCAGTGCCAGTTATAGGTTATAGCAGGAGCCAGGAGTACATAATATTATATTAAAATTAAACAGTGCACACTTTTGCTGCAGGAGTGCCACTGCCAGTGTGACTAGTGACCAGTGACCTGACCACCAGTATATAATATTAGTAGTATACTATCTCTTTATCAACCAGTCTATATTAGCAGCAGACACAGTACAGTGCGGTAGTTCACGGCTGTGGCTACCTCTGTGTCGGCACTCGGCAGCCCGTCCATAATTGTATATACCAGTGACCTAACCGTGGTTTTTTTTTCTTTCTTTATACATACATACTAGTTACGAGTATACTATCTCTTTATCAACCAGTCTATATATTAGCAGCAGACACAGTACAGTGCGGTAGTTCACGGCTGTGGCTACCTCTGTGTCGGCACTCGGCAGCCCGTCCATAATTGTATATACCACCTAACCGTGGTTTTTTTTTCTTTCTTTATACATACATACTAGTTACGAGTATACTATCTCTTTATCAACCAGTCTATATATTAGCAGCAGACACAGTACAGTGCGGTAGTTCACGGCTGTGGCTACCTCTGTGTCGGCACTCGGCAGCCCGTCCATAATTGTATATACCACCTAACCGTGGTTTTTTTTTCTTTCTTTATACATACATACTAGTTACGAGTATACTATCTCTTTATCAACCAGTCTATATATTAGCAGCAGACACAGTACAGTGCGGTAGTTCACGGCTGTGGCTACCTCTGTGTCGGCACTCGGCAGCCCGTCCATAATTGTATATACCACCTAACCGTGGTTTTTTTTTCTTTCTTTATACATACATACTAGTTACGAGTATACTATCTCTTTATCAACCAGTCTATATATTAGCAGCAGACACAGTACAGTGCGGTAGTTCACGGCTGTGGCTACCTCTGTGTCGGCACTCGGCAGCCCGTCCATAATTGTATATACCACCTAACCGTGGTTTTTTTTTCTTTCTTTATACATACATACTAGTTACGAGTATACTATCTCTTTATCAACCAGTCTATATATTAGCAGCAGACACAGTACAGTGCGGTAGTTCACGGCTGTGGCTACCTCTGTGTCGGCACTCGGCAGCCCGTCCATAATTGTATATACCACCTAACCGTGGTTTTTTTTTCTTTCTTTATACATACATACTAGTTACGAGTATACTATCTCTTTATCAACCAGTCTATATATTAGCAGCAGACACAGTACAGTGCGGTAGTTCACGGCTGTGGCTACCTCTGTGTCGGCACTCGGCAGCCCGTCCATAATTGTATATACCACCTAACCGTGGTTTTTTTTTCTTTCTTTATACATACATACTAGTTACGAGTATACTATCTCTTTATCAACCAGTCTATATATTAGCAGCAGACACAGTACAGTGCGGTAGTTCACGGCTGTGGCTACCTCTGTGTCAGCACTCGGCAGCCCGTCCATAATTGTATATACCACCTAACCGTGGTTTTTTTTTCTTTCTTTATACATACATACTAGTTACGAGTATACTATCTCTTTATCAACCAGTCTATATATTAGCAGCAGACACAGTACAGTGCGGTAGTTCACGGCTGTGGCTACCTCTGTGTCGGCACTCGGCAGCCCGTCCATAATTGTATATACCACCTAACCGTGGTTTTTTTTTCTTTCTTTATACATACATACTAGTTACGAGTATACTATCTCTTTATCAACCAGTCTATATATTAGCAGCAGACACAGTACAGTGCGGTAGTTCACGGCTGTGGCTACCTCTGTGTCGGCACTCGGCAGCCCGTCCATAATTGTATATACCACCTAACCGTGGTTTTTTTTTCTTTCTTTATACATACATACTAGTTACGAGTATACTATCTCTTTATCAACCAGTCTATATATTAGCAGCAGACACAGTACAGTGCGGTAGTTCATGGCTGTGGCTACCTCTGTGTCGGCACTCGGCAGCCCGTCCATAATTGTATATACCACCTAACCGTGGTTTTTTTTTCTTTCTTTATACATACATACTAGTTACGAGTATACTATCTCTTTATCAACCAGTCTATATATTAGCAGCAGACACAGTACAGTGCGGTAGTTCACGGCTGTGGCTACCTCTGTGTCGGCACTCGGCAGCCCGTCCATAATTGTATACTAGTATCCAATCCATCCATCTCCATTGTTTACCTGAGGTGCCTTTTAGTTGTGCCTATTAAAATATGGAGAACAAAAATGTTGAGGTTCCAAAATTAGGGAAAGATCAAGATCCACTTCCACCTCGTGCTGAAGCTGCTGCCACTAGTCATGGCCGAGACGATGAAATGCCAGCAACGTCGTCTGCCAAGGCCGATGCCCAATGGCATAGTACAGAGCATGTCAAAACCAAAACACCAAATATCAGTAAAAAAAGGACTCCAAAACCTAAAATAAAATTGTCGGAGGAGAAGCGTAAACTTGCCAATATGCCATTTACCACACGGAGTGGCAAGGAACGGCTGAGGCCCTGGCCTATGTTCATGGCTAGTGGTTCAGCTTCACATGAGGATGGAAGCACTCAGCCTCTCGCTAGAAAACTGAAAAGACTCAAGCTGGCAAAAGCACCGCAAAGAACTGTGCGTTCTTTGAAATCCCAAATCCACAAGGAGAGTCCAATTGTGTCGGTTGCGATGCCTGACCTTCCCAACACTGGACGTGAAGAGCATGCGCCTTCCACCATTTGCACGCCCCCTGCAAGTGCTGGAAGGAGCACCCGCAGTCCAGTTCCTGATAGTCAGATTAAAGATGTCAGTGTTGAAGTACACCAGGATGAGGAGGATATGGGTGTTGCTGGCGCTGGGGAGGAAATTGACCAGGAGGATTCTGATGGTGAGGTGGTTTGTTTAAGTCAGGCACCCGGGGAGACACCTGTTGTCCGTGGGAGGAATATGGCCGTTGACATGCCAGGTGAAAATACCAAAAAAATCAGCTCTTCGGTGTGGAGGTATTTCACCAGAAATGCGGACAACAGGTGTCAAGCCGTGTGTTCCCTTTGTCAAGCTGTAATAAGTAGGGGTAAGGACGTTAACCACCTCGGAACATCCTCCCTTATACGTCACCTGCAGCGCATTCATAATAAGTCAGTGACAAGTTCAAAAACTTTGGGTGACAGCGGAAGCAGTCCACTGACCAGTAAATCCCTTCCTCTTGTAACCAAGCTCACGCAAACCACCCCACCAACTCCCTCAGTGTCAATTTCCTCCTTCCCCAGGAATGCCAATAGTCCTGCAGGCCATGTCACTGGCAAGTCTGACGAGTCCTCTCCTGCCTGGGATTCCTCCGATGCATCCTTGCGTGTAACGCCTACTGCTGCTGGCGCTGCTGTTGTTGCCGCTGGGAGTCGATGGTCATCCCAGAGGGGAAGTCGTAAGCCCACTTGTACTACTTCCAGTAAGCAATTGACTGTTCAACAGTCCTTTGCGAGGAAGATGAAATATCACAGCAGTCATCCTACTGCAAAGCGGATAACTGAGTCCTTGACAACTATGTTGGTGTTAGACGTGCGTCCGGTATCCGCCGTTAGTTCACAGGGAACTAGACAATTTATTGAGGCAGTGTGCCCCCGTTACCAAATACCATCTAGGTTCCACTTCTCTAGGCAGGCGATACCGAGAATGTACACGGACGTCAGAAAAAGACTCACCAGTCTCCTAAAAAATGCAGTTGTACCCAATGTCCACTTAACCACGGACATGTGGACAAGTGGAGCAGGGCAGGGTCAGGACTATATGACTGTGACAGCCCACTGGGTAGATGTATGGACTCCCGCCGCAAGAACAGCAGCGGCGGCACCAGTAGCAGCATCTCGCAAACGCCAACTCTTTCCTAGGCAGGCTACGCTTTGTATCACCGCTTTCCAGAATACGCACACAGCTGAAAACCTCTTACGGCAACTGAGGAAGATCATCGCGGAATGGCTTACCCCAATTGGACTCTCCTGTGGATTTGTGGCATCGGACAACGCCAGCAATATTGTGTGTGCATTAAATATGGGCAAATTCCAGCACGTCCCATGTTTTGCACATACCTTGAATTTGGTGGTGCAGAATTTTTTTAAAAACGACAGGGGCGTGCAAGAGATGCTGTCGGTGGCCAGAAAAATTGCGGGACACTTTCGGCGTACAGGCACCACGTACAGAAGACTGGAGCACCACCAAAAACTACTGAACCTGCCCTGCCATCATCTGAAGCAAGAAGTGGTAACGAGGTGGAATTCAACCCTCTATATGCTTCAGAGGTTGGAGGAGCAGCAAAAGGCCATTCAAGCCTATACAATTGAGCACGATATAGGAGATGGAATGCACCTGTCTCAAGTGCAGTGGAGAATGATTTCAACGTTGTGCAAGGTTCTGATGCCCTTTGAACTTGCCACACGTGAAGTCAGTTCAGACACTGCCAGCCTGAGTCAGGTCATTCCCCTCATCAGGCTTTTGCAGAAGAAGCTGGAGGCATTGAAGAAGGAGCTAAAAGGGAGCGATTCCGCTAGGCATGTGGGACTTGTGGATGCAGCCCTTAATTCGCTTAACAAGGATTCACGGGTGGTCAATCTGTTGAAATCAGAGCACTACATTTTGGCCACCGTGCTCGATCCTAGATTTAAAGCCTACCTTGGATCTCTCTTTCCGGCAGACACAGGTCTGCTGGGGTTGAAAGACCTGCTGGTGACAAAATTGTCAAGTCAAGCGGAACGCGACCTGTCAACATCTCCTCCTTCACATTCTCCCGCAACTGGGGGTGCGAGGAAAAGGCTCAGAATTCCGAGCCCACCCGCTGGCGGTGATGCAGGGCAGTCTGGAGCGACTGCTGATGCTGACATCTGGTCCGGACTGAAGGACCTGACAACGATTACGGACATGTCGTCTACTGTCACTGCATATGATTCTCTCAACATTGATAGAATGGTGGAGGATTATATGAGTGACCGCATCCAAGTAGGCACGTCACACAGTCCGTACTTATACTGGCAGGAAAAAGAGGCAATTTGGAGGCCCTTGCACAAACTGGCTTTATTCTACCTAAGTTGCCCTCCCACAAGTGTGTACTCCGAAAGAGTGTTTAGTGCCGCCGCTCACCTTGTCAGCAATCGGCGTACGAGGTTACATCCAGAAAATGTGGAGAAGATGATGTTCATTAAAATGAATTATAATCAATTCCTCCGCGGAGACATTGACCAGCAGCAATTGCCTCCACAAAGTACACAGGGAGCTGAGATGGTGGATTCCAGTGGGGACGAATTGATAATCTGTGAGGAGGGGGATGTACACGGTGATATATCGGAGGGTGAAGATGAGGTGGACATCTTGCCTCTGTAGAGCCAGTTTGTGCAAGGAGAGATTAATTGCTTCTTTTTTGGGGGGGGGTCCAAACCAACCCGTCATATCAGTCACAGTCGTGTGGCAGACCCTGTCACTGAAATGATGGGTTGGTTAAAGTGTGCATGTCCTGTTTTGTTTATACAACATAAGGGTGGGTGGGAGGGCCCAAGGACAATTCCATCTTGCACCTCTTTTTTCTTTTCTTTTTCTTTGCATCATGTGCTGTTTGGGGAGGGTTTTTTGGAAGGGCCATCTTGCGTGACACTGCAGTGCCACTCCTAGATGGGCCCGGTGTTTGTGTCGGCCACTAGGGTCGCTAATCTTACTCACACATCTACCTCATTGCGCCTCTTTTTTTCTTTGCGTCATGTGCTGTTTGGGGAGGGTTTTTTGGAAGGGACATCCTGCGTGACACTGCAGTGCCACTCCTAGATGGGCCCGGTGTTTGTGTCGGCCACTAGGGTCGCTTATCTTACTCACACAGCGACCTCGGTGCAAATTTTAGGACTAAAAATAATATTGTGAGGTGTGAGGTATTCAGAATAGACTGAAAATGAGTGTAAATTATGGTTTTTGAGGTTAATAATACTTTGGGATCAAAATGACCCCCAAATTCTATGATTTAAGCTGTTTTTTAGTGTTTTTGGAAAAAAACACCCGAATCCAAAACACACCCGAATCCGACAAAAAAAATTCGGTGAGGTTTTGCCAAAACGCGTTCGAACCCAAAACACGGCCGCGGAACCGAACCCAAAACCAAAACACAAAACCCGAAAAATTTCAGGCGCTCATCTCTAAATGATGTGTCTCTGCCAGGTGCTGTAAAAATAAAGTAACGCTGTGGCCATGTCCTGTATGCTGTAAAAATGTAGGGGTGCTGTAAAAATAAATGAATGCTGTGGCCCTGTTGGTACTGTAAACATAGAGGAATGCTGTGGCCCTGTCGTGTGCTTTAAAAATAAAGGATGCTGTGACCCTGTCCTGTACGCTGTAAATATATAAAGGTGCTGTAAAAATAAAGGAATGCTGTTGCCCTGTTGGGTGCTGTAAAAATAAAGGAATGCTTTGGTCCTGTCCTATATGCTGTAAAAATATAGAGGTGCTGTAAAAAAAGGAATGCTGTGGCTCTGTCCTGTATGCTGTAAAAATATAGGGGTACTGTAAAAATAAATGAATGCTGTGGCCCTGTTGGGTGATGTAAAAATAAAAGAACGCTGTTGCTCTGTCCTGTATGCTGTAAAAATATAGGGGTGCTATAAAATAAAGGAATACTGTGATCCTGTCCTGTATGCTGTAAAAATATAAGGGTGCTGTAAAAATAATGGAACGCTGTGGCCCTGTCCTGTATGCTGTAAAACTATACGGGTGCTGTAAAAATAAAGTAACGCTGTGGCCCTGTCCTGTATGCTGTAAAAATATAGGGGTGCTGTAAAAATAAAGGAACGCTGTGGCCCTGTCCTGTATGCTATGATAAAGCTGAATATTTATCTTACTTAAAACCCTCTAAAAGGTGAAAGAACACAGTAGGCTATTGGCGTATGGTATACCGTAAGGGTACGCACGTTGCGTAACAATCGCTTAGCCGTAGTCGAGACGCTCGAGCGTCACGTTCGCTTACGGCCAAGAGATCACAGGCAGGCACGCTATAGGCTGCCGACTAACGTAATGATATGCTATTAGCGTAGCGGACGCTCGGGACCACGTGGAGATCACCAGCGGCGCAGACGCTCACAATGTTAAACCTTTATAACTATACCATAAACAATGTACTTATACTGTAAACCCTTGTGCAGTGATAAGGTGAAAATGCAACACAGTGTAAGCTTGTTTACACTAAAGCTGTTTGAGCGATAGAGACGCTCCTACTACCCACTGCAATATAATGAACACACACACAATACCGGTCTAAGGGTCTAACGCCTTTTAAGGAAATGAATGAAAGTTCAAAAAGAATAATACAATACAAGTCATACACTACCAATATAACATAGACTACCTAACCAGATAACTACACATGAAATACAATAGCAGTACAATAACACTTAAGAGAAAGAGAGAGAAAGAGGAGAAGAGAGAGAGAGAGATATATGGCTCACAATAACAAGAAAGACAATATGATTGCGGAGAAAACTTACGCTCAAGGGAAACAATCGCATGCGCCTCTGGATATCCAGCTCCCGATTATCAGCAATGAGAACCGTTGAAGAGAATAGAGAGCTGGCTCAGAGTGGCTTGTCCTTTTATACCCTACACATAATACAGTACAATGGTCCCTATATTCTTATTGTTCATTGGACACAGGAATTCGTCTTCGCATTATAACAAAAGGTCATAGGTTGATTCATACAGGTGGGCTGTGACTATTTCCAACTGCTCAGGTGGGTGGGAAACTAGGTTTCCCGCCGCATGGATAATAAAGTGCAAATAATAGTAAATGTCCATAAACTTCTTATGTCCATAACTATTCGCACGAGCGATTAATCCGCTTCAAACCAACACCGGAATATTGCTAATTAAATACTCTTCCGATGGATACTAAACACCACTGTATAACCCTTGTCTGACCCTTCGTATCAAACAAAGAGGGATCTCTTTGTCTATGAACATGCTACATTAACTAAACTTTCAGATTCTATCAAAGGGACCATAATCTACAAAATACATTATATGGTAAAAATATGTAACGATCGAGTCGCACGCTAGGCGCACAAAAACTCTACCGTAAATGCGCATACCATGCGCCTGTGGGTGCACGCAACAGCGAGTATGCGCACGCACGGGAGAGCGTACGCATGCGCAGCGGGGACACATATGAGGTGCAAATATGGCAGTGTGCATCATGATATTTTTCTGACTTTGACAGTTATAAAAATATAGGGGTGCTGTAAAAAAAAGTAACACTGTGGCCCTGTCGGGTGATGAAAAAATAAAGTAATGCTGTGGCCCTGTTGGGTGATGTAGAAAAATAAGGAATGCTGTGGCCCTGTTGGGTGATGTAAAAATAAAGGGGCACTGTTCTGTGTGCTGTAATAATAAAAGGGCGCTGTCCTGGGAAATTGAGAACAAATACTTGGAGGAAAAAACTGTGAAAGATCAGGAACCACTTCCTAGTACTAGTGCTGAAGCTGCTGCTACCAGTCATTATATTGACGATGCAATTACATCAACGTCGTCTGATAAGGCCAATACCCAATGTCATAGAGGGCATGTAAAATCCAAGAAGCAAAAATAAATGACCAAAAAAAAAAGAAACTATCTGATAAGAAATGTAAAATTGGCATTATGCCATTCATGACACGAAGTGGCAAGGAAAGGCTAAGGCCTTGGCCTATGTTCATGACTGATGGTTCAGCTTCTCATCAAGATTAAAGCCCTCCTCCCTCTCGAAAAATTAAAGAAATAAAGCTTGTTAATGCACAGGAAAAAACAACTGTGCATTCCGACTCAGAGATATCACAAATCCCCAAGGAGAGTCCAAGTGTGTCTGCGGTTGCGATGTCTAGGACTGACTTTCCCAAGACTGTATGGGAAGAGGAGGCTCCTACAACCATTTGTACACCCTCTGCAAGTGCTGGGAAGAGCAACGCCAGTCCAGTTGCTGATATTGAGATTGAGGATTTCACTGTAGAAGTACACCAAGATGAGGGAGGTACAGTATTTGTGTAGCTGGCGCTGAGGGGGAAGTTGACGATGAGGATTCTGATGGTGATGTGGTTTGTTTGAATAAGGCACCAGTGGAGACCATTGTTGTCCATGGGATGAAAAAGCCCATTGTTATGCCTGGGCAAAATACCAAAAAATCCAACCTCTTCAGTGTGGAATTATTTCTCCACAAATCCGGACAACAGGTGTCAAATCATCTGTTGCCTTTGTCAATCCATAATAAGTAGGGGTACCACCTAGGAACATCCTCCCTTATACGTCACCTGCAACACATTCATCATAAGTCATTGTCAAGTTCAGAAACTTTGGGTAAGAGCAAAAGCACTCCACTGACACCTAAATCCCTTTTTCCTGTTGTATCCAAGCTCCTGCAATCCACACCACCAACTCCCTCAACATCAATTTCCTCCTCAGTCAGGATCGGAAGTAGTCCTGCAGGCCATGTCACTGGCATGACTGACGAGTCTTCTCCTATCCAGGATTACTCCGGACGATCCTTGAGTGCTATTCCTACTGCTGCAGCTGCTGTTGTTGCTGCTGGGAGTCAATCGTCATCCCAGAGAGGAAGTGGGAAGACCACTTGTATTAATTTAACTAAGCAATTGACTATCCAACAGTTCTTTGCGAGGAAGATTAAATATTTCAGCAGTCACCCTGTTGCAAAGCGGATTACTGAGGCCACAACAACTATGCTGGTGTTAGACGTCTGTCCGGTATCTGCCATTATTGCAGTGGGATTTAGACAGTTGATAGACGTACTGTATCTCCGCTACCAAATCACATCTAGATTCCACTTCACTAGGCAATCATTTCCCGGACTGTACAGGAACATTAAGAAAAGTGTCCTCAAAAATGCTGTTGTACCCACTGTCCACTTAACCACGTACATGTGGACAACTGGACAGGTGAAGTAGGGCAAACTAAGGACTACGGCCCTCATTCCGAGTTGTTCGCTCGCTAGCTGCTTTTAGCAGCATTGCACATGCTAAGCCGCCGCCCTCTGGGAGTGTATCTTAGCATAGCAGAATTGCCAACGAAAGATTAGCAGAATTGCGAACAGAAATTTCTTAGCAGTTTCTGAGTAGCTCGAGACTTACTCCTACATTGCGATCAGTTCAGTCAGTTTCGTTCCTGGTTTGACGTCACAAACACACCCAGCGTTCGCCCAGACACTCCCCCGTTTCTTCAGACACTCCCGCGTTTTTCCCAGAAACGCCAGCGTTTTTTCGCACACTTCCAGAAAACAGCCAGTTTCCGCCCAGAAACACCCACTTCCTGTCAATCACACTACGATCACCAGAACGATGAAAAATCCTTGTTATGCCGTGAGTAAAATACCTAACTTTTGTGTAAAATAACTAAGCGCATGCGCTCTGCGTACCTTGCGCATGCGCAGTAAGCGACTAATCGCAGTATAGCGAAAATCGGCAACGAGCGAACAACTCGGAATGACCCCCTACATGACTGTGACAGCCCACTGGGTAGATGAACGACAGCAGTGGCACCAGCAGCAGCATCTCACAAATGCCAACTCGTTCCTAGGCAGGCTATGCTGTGTATCACCGGTTTCCATAAGAGGCTCACCTCTGAGAACCTCTTACAGAAACTGAGGGACATCATTGCACAATGCATTGCACTTAGACTTTCCTGGGGATTTGTGATATCTGACAACACCACCAATATTGTGCGAGCATTACATCTGGGCAAATTCCAGCACATCCCATGTTTTTCTCACACAATTAATTTGGTGGTGCAATTTTTTTTTTTTAAATGACAGGGGCATGCAGGAGATGCTGTAGGTAGCCCAAAAAATTGTGGGCCACTTTTGACATTCAGTGACTGTGTGTTGTAGACTGGAGCCTAAAAACAATATTGTGAGGTGTTCAGTGTTCAGAATAGACTGGAAATGAATGTTATTGAGGTTAATAATACTGTAGGAACAGCTGTTTTTATGATTTTGAAAAACAATGTATGTATATATAGATATAGATATATATAGATATATCTATATATCTCTAGATAGATGGATAGATAGATAGATAGATAGATAGATAGATAGATAGATAGATAGATAGATAGATAGATAGATAGATAGATAGATAGACACACACACACAGGGGTATATTTACTAAAATTCGTAATTTCCCGACTGAGGTTAAAGTTCAATCACGAATGACATCGAAAGTGTAAAGTTGCAACTTTTTGAATTTATTACGACTAATTTACTAAGCTGTCGTATTCTGCATTTTCGTATTTACCGATGTCGATGTAATTCGTTTTTTTTTGCAGTGTTTTACGTGAGTGACTTGTAAAACACTGCCGACTTTAATACAATGAATCTCGGCCGGATCTGAGAGATCTGTGCTGGGCTTCATTGTGCACCTTAATTAAAATAGAAATCATTGTTAAAATCTTTAAAAAAATTGCGTGGGGTCCCCCCTCCTAAGCCATACCAGCCTCTGGCTTTTTGAGCCGGTCCTGGTTGAAAAAATATGGGGGGGAAAATGACAGGGGTTCCCCCATATTTAAGCAACCAGCACCGGGCTCTGCGCCTGTTCCTGGTTCCAAAAATACGGGGGACAAAAAGCGTAGGGGTCCCCCGTATTTCTGAAACCAGCACCGGGCTCCACTAGCCAGATACATAATGCCACAGCCGGGGGACACTTTTATCTAGGTCCCTGCGGCCCTGGCATTACATAACCAACTAGTCACCCCTGGCGGGGTACCCTGGAGGAGTGGGGACCCCTTCAATCAAGGGGTCCCCCCCCTCCAGCCACCCAAGGGCCAGGGGTGAAGCCCGAGGCTGTCCCCCCCATCCAAGGGCTGCGGATAGGAGGCTGATAGCCTTTTTGTCAAAAATGTAATATTGTTTTTAGTAGCAGTACTACAAGTCCCAGCAAGCCTCCCCCGCAAGCTGGTACTTGGAGAACCACAAGTACCAGCATGCTGAGGAAAACTGGGCCCGCTGGTACCTGTAGTACTACTACTAAAAAAATACCCCAATAAAAACAGAAGACACACACCTTGAAAGTAAAAGTTTAATACATACATCCACACCTCCATATACACATACTTACCTATGTTCACACGAGGGTCGGTCCTCTTCTCCATGTAGAATCCATGGTGTACCTGTTGAAAAAATTATACTCACATAATCCAGTGTAGATGGCTCCTCTTCTTTCCGATTTGTAATCCTGGTACTTTGCAAAATAACAAAACGAACACCCGACCTCGCACTGAAAGGGGACCCATGTTTTCACATGGGACCCCTTTCCCCGAATGCCAGGAACCCCCCCTGACTTTTGTCTAAGAGGGTTCCATCAGCCAATCAGGGAACGCCACGTTGTGGCACCCTCCTGATTGGCTGTGTGCTCCTGTAGTGTATGACAGGCAGCACCCGGCAGTGTTACAATGTAGCGCCTATGCGCTCCATTGTAACCAATGGTGGGAACTTTGTGGTTAGCGGTGAGGTTACTTTCGGTCAACCGCTGACCACAAAGTTCCCACCATTGGTTACAATGGAGCGCATAGGCGCTACATTGTAACACTGCCGGGTGCTGCCTGTCATACACTACAGGAGCACACAGCCAATCAGGAGGGTGCCACAACGTGGCGTTCCCTGACTGGCTGATGGAACCCTCTTAGACAGAAGTCAGGGCGGGTTCCTGGCATTCGGGGAAAGGGGTCCCATGTGAAAACATGGGTCCCCTTTCAGTGCGAGGTCGGGTGTTCGTTTTGTTATTTTGCAAAGTACCTGGATTACAAATCGGAAAGAAGAGGAGCCATCTACACTGGATTATGTGAGTATAACTTTTTCAACAGGTGCCCCATGGATTCTACATGGAGAAGAGGACCGACCCTCGTGTGAACATAGGTAAGTATGTGTATATGGAGGTGTGAATGTATGTCTTAAACTTTTACTTTCAAGGTGTGTGTCCTGTTTTTATTGGGGTATTTTTTTAGTAGTAGTACTACAGGTACCAGCGGGCCCGGTTTTCCTCCGCATGCTGGTACTTGTGGTTCTCCAAGTACCAGCTTGCGGGGGAGGCTTGCTGGGACTTGTAGTACTGCTACTAAAAACAATATTACATTTTTGACAAAAAGGCTATCAGCCTCCCATCCGCAGCCCTTGGATGGGGGGGACAGCCTCGGGCTTCACTCCTGGCCCTTGGGTGGATGGAGGGGGGGACCCCTTGATTGAAGGGGTCCCCACTCCTCCAGGGTACCCCGGCCAGGGGTGACTAGTTGGTTATGTAATGCCCGGGCCACAGGGACCTAGATAAAAGTGTCCCCCGGCTGTGGCATTATGTATCTGGCTAGTGTAGCCCGGTGCTGGTTTCAGAAATACGGGGGACCCCTACACTTTTTGTCCCCCGTATTTTTGGAACCAGGACCAGGCGCAGAGCCCGGTGCTGGTTGTTTAAATATAGGGGAACCCCTGACATTTTTCCCCCCATATTTTTTCAACCAGGGCCGGCTCAAAGAGCCCGAGGCTGGTTTGGCTTAGGAGGGGGAACCCCACGCATTTTTTTTAACAAAATAAACAATCTCCCACCCCTTCCCACTGAAAAACATGCATGGATCTCATGGATCCGTGCATGCCTATCCGAACACGGTAAAAAAAAAGCAGGTCTGTTTTTTTTTTAGCACTTTTTCACGATTAGTATTTCAGCCTGGCAGTGTTTGGCTATTGTCGGCAGTGTTTGTGATTTGCACTTTTTAGTAAATGACCGATTTCTACCAAATTGCAGGCGTATTTGACCGATGGTGTATTGATTCGTAATTTTTTCCTAGGACTTCCAAAATAATACGAATGCCCTCATCACTGCCGTGATTTGAGTTTAGTAAATTCCCGAGATGACACTTTGAAGAAAAAACATCATCTCGGTCAAAATCGGGACCTTAGTAAATATACCCCACAGAGTACCATTTTTCTGGAAAATAGGTTCCGGAACTGTGGGTATGGTGGTAGTAGAGCTATTAAAATAAAATTATAGATAGATAGTAGTGATGAGCGGGTTCGGTTCCTCGAAATCCGAACCCCCCCGAACTTCACCCATTTTACACGGGTCCGAGGCAGACTCGGATCTTCCCGCCTTGCTCGGTTAACCCGAACGCGCCCGAACATCATCATCCCGTTGTCGGATTCTCGCGAGATTCGTAATCTATATAAGGAGCCGCGCGTCGCCGCCATTTTTGCATTGGAGATGATAGGGAGAGGACATGCAGCGTTCTCTCAGTTTCTGTATTCAGTGTGCTGCAAATATCTGTGCTCAGTGTGCTGCAAATATCTGTGCTCAGTGTGCTTGCAAATATCTGTGCTCAGTGTGCTGAAAATATCTACGTTCTCTGCCTGAAAAACGCTCCATATCTGTGCTGCATTGTAGTATATAGTAGGAGGACAGTGCAGAATTTTGCTGACCACCAGTATTATATAGCAGTACGGTACAGTAGTCCACTGCTCTACCTACCTCTGTGTCATCAAGTATACTATCCATCCATACCTGTGCTGCATTTTAGTTGTGCGCAGTATATATAGTTGGAGGACAGTGTCGAATTTTGCTGACCGCCAGTATATATATATAGCAGTACGGTGCAGTAGTCCACTGCTCTACCTCTGTGTCGTCAAGTCTACTATGCAGCCATACCTGTGCTGCATTTTAGTTGTGCGCAGTATACTATATAGTAGGAGGACCAGTATATATATAGCAGTATGGTACAGTAGTCCACTGCTCTACCTACCTCTGTGTCGTCAAGTATACTATCCATCCATACCTGTGCTGCATTTTAGTTGTGCGCAGTATTATATAGTAGGTGGACAGTGCAGAATTTTGCTGACCACCAGTATATATAGCAGTACGGTACAGTAGTCCACTGCTCTACCTACCTCTGTGTCGTCAAGTATACTATTCATCCATACCTGTGCTGCATTTTAGTTGTGCGCAGTATTATATAGTAGGAGGACAGTGCAGAATTTTGCTGACCACCAGTATATATATAGCAGTATGGTACAGTAGTCCACTGTTCTACCTCTGTGTCGTCAAGTCTACTATGCATCCATACCTGTGCTGCATTTTAGTTGTGCGCAGTATTATATAGTAGGAGGACAGTGCAGAATTTTGCTGACCACCAGTATATATATAGCAGTACGGTACAGTAGTCCACTGCTCTACCTACCTCTGTGTCGTCAAGTATACTATTCATCCATACCTGTGCTGCATTTTAGTTGTGCGCAGTATTATATAGTAGGAGGACAGTGCAGAATGTTGCTGACCACCAGTATATATAGCAGTACGGTACAGTAGTCCACTGCTCTACCTACCTCTGTGTCGTCAAGTATACTATCCATCCATACCTGTGCTGCATTTTAGTTGTGCGCAGTATTATATAGTAGGAGGACAGTGCAGAATTTTGCTGACCACCAGTATATATATAGCAGTACGGTACAGTAGTCCACTGCTCTACCTACCTCTGTGTCGTCAAGTATACTATTCATCCATACCTGTGCTGCATTTTAGTTGTGCGCAGTATTATATAGTAGGAGGACAGTGCAGAATTTTGCTGACCACCAGTATATATATAGCAGTATGGTACAGTAGTCCACTGTTCTACCTCTGTGTCGTCAAGTCTACTATGCATCCATACCTGTGCTGCATTTTAGTTGTGCGCAGTATACTGTATAGTAGGAGGACAGTGCAGAATTTTGCTGACTACCAGTATATATATAGCAGTATGGTACAGTAGTCCACTGCTCTACCTACCTCTGTGTCGTCAAGTATAATATCCATCCATACCTGTGCTGCATTTCAGTTGTGCGTAGTATTATATAGTAGGAGGACAGTGCAGAATTTTGCTGACCACCAGTATATATATAGCAGTACGGTACAGTAGTCCACTGCTCTACCTACCTCTGTGTCGTCAAGTATACTATCCATCCATACCTGTGCTGCATTTTAGTTGTGCGCAGTATTATATAGTAGGAGGACAGTGCAGAATTTTGCTGACCACCAGTATATATATAGCAGTACGGTACAGTAGTCCACTGCTCTACCTCTGTGTCAATAAGTGTACTATGCATCCATACCTGTGCTGCATTTTAGTTGTGCGCAGTATACTATATAGTAGGAGGACAGTGCAGAATTTTGCTGACCACCAGTATATATATAGCAGTACGGTACAGTAGTCCACTGCTCTACCTCTGTATCGTCAAGTCTACTATGCATTCATACCTGTGCTGCATTTTAGTTGTGCGCAGTATACTATATAGTAGGAGGACAGTGCAGAATTTTGCTGACCACCAGTATATATATAGCAGTACGGTACAGTAGTCCATTGCTCTACCTTTGTGTCGTCAAGTATACTACAAAAGTTCAGTAAAATGACCCAAAAATCAAAATTAAAAGCATCTGATGAGAAGCGTAAACTTGCCAATATGCCATTTACGACACGGAGTGGCAAGGAACGGCTGAGGCCCTGGCCTATGTTCATGGCTAGTGGTTCAGATTCACATGAGGATGGAAGCACTCATCCTCTCGCTAGAAAACTGCAGTGCCACTCCTAGGTGGGACAGGTGTTTGTGTCGGCCACTTGGGTCGCTTAGCTTAGCCATCCAGCGACCTTGGTGCACCTCTTTATTTCTTTGCATCATGTGCTGTTTGGTGACTATTTTTTAAATCGGCCATCCTGTCTGACACTGCAGTGCCACTCCTAGATGGGCCAGGTGTTTGTGTCAGCCACTTGGGTCGCTTAGCTTAGTCATCCAGCGACCTCGGTGCAAATTTTAGGACTAAAAATAATATTGTGAGGTGTGAGGTGTTCAGAATAGACTGGAAATGAGTGGAAATTATGGTTATTGAGGTTAATAATACTATGGGATCAAAATGACCCCCAAATTCTATGATTTATGCTGTTTTTGAGGGGATTTTGTAAAAAAAAAATGAATCCAAAACACACCCGAATCCGACAAAAAAATTTCAGGGAGGTTTTGCCAAAACGCGTCCGAATCCAAAACATGGCCGCAGAACCGAATCCAAAACCAAAACACGAAACACAAATAATTTCCGGTGCACATCACTAAGATAGACAGAGAGATACATTTGGCCAAAGACAGGTTCAGGAATTGAGTTCCTGCTCGTAACTGCTGCAAACTAACACTGGACTGTATATACCAGTGGCAAAAGCAGGATTTGAATGGGAAGGGGGTGGGGGGCTGTTTCCAAATGCAATCCATAATATCCCACTCTGCAGAACATTGGTACAAGTGCAAGAGTCTGGGGGAGCAGCAGAAGAACCAGTAGCGGATATTGCCACGGGCAAGCAGGACTTTTGCCCGGGGCGCAGCCTTCCGGAGGGCGCCGGCACCATCCGGAGGGCGCCGCACTACGGCAAGATCCGCTGCTGCTGTGCCCCCTGCTGCCGCTGCCCGCTGTCCCCGCTGTCCCGCTGTGAAGGGAAACTAGACACGTAGCGTTGTTTCCCTTCATGGAGAGGACCTTTTCTGTAATGATGTGCGGTGCACGTTGACGTCATCGCGCACCGCACAGCAAAGGTCATCTCCACTAAGGGAACTAGACGCATAGGTATTGATGCTAGGGACGAGAGTATTATACTCCCGTTATATAAATCACTAGTGAGGCCACACCTTGAATACTGTGTACAATTCTGGGCACCGTACTACAAAAAGGATATCCTGGAGCTTGAAAAGGTACAGAGGAGGGCGACCAAACTAATTAAGGGCATGGAGACGATGGAATACAAGGAAAGGCTTGAAAGACTAGGCATGTTTACATTGGAAAAGCGGAGACTAAGAGGGGATATGATCAACATCTACAAATATATAAGGGGACAATACACAGAGCTTGCGCGGGACCTGTTTTTGGTTAGATCAACACAGAGGACTCGTGGACACTCGCTCAGGTTAGAGGAGAGGAGATTCCGCACAATATGGCGTAAAGGCTTTTTCACGGTAAGAACAATACGTGTTTGGAATTCCCTGCCCGAGGGAGTTGTAATGGCGGAATCTGTCAACACCTTTAAGAATGGGTTAGATAAATTCCTAATGGATAAGGATATCCAGGGGTATGGTGCATAGTCATGCATTATAGTTACTATAAATAGGGATAAATGCAACGGCTGACAGCAGCATCAGTCAGAAATTTTTGTCAAATCATCATGCATAGGAGACCACAAATAGGTTGAACTTGATGGACAATTGTCTTTTTTCAACCTCAGATACTATGTTACTATGTTACTATGTTACTATGAACCCGACCAAGTAGCAGCTCGGCAAAGTTTCAATGCCGAGACCCCTCGGGCAGCCGCCCAAGAAGAGCCCACCTTTCTAGTAGAATGGGCCTTCACCGATTCCGGTAATGGTAATCCAGCCGTGGAATGAGCTTGCTGAATCGTGTTACAGATCCAGCGTGCAATGGTCTGTTTGGAAGCAGGACACCCAATCTTGTTGGGAGCATACAAGACAAACAAAGCTTCGGTTTTCCTAACCCGAGCCGTTCTGGCGACATAGATTTTCAGAGCTCTGACCACATCCAAAGATTTTGACTCAACGAAAGAGGCAGTAGCCACTGGCTCTACAATTAGTTGGTTCATGTGGAAAGATGAAACCACCTTCGGCAGAAATTGTTGCCGAGTCCTCAACTCTGCTCTATCTTCATGAAAGATTAAATAAGGGCTCTTGTGAAACAAGGCTGCTAACTTAGACACCCGCCTTGCGGACGCCAAAGCCAACAGGATGACCACTTTCCAAGTTAGAAACTTCAACTCCACCATCTGTAAAGGCTCAAACCAATGCAATTGAAGGGACTGCAATGCCATGTTAAGATCCCATGGCACCACAGGGGGCACAAATGGAGGTTGGATGTGCAACACACCCTTCACGAAAGTTTGAACTTCTGGAAGGGAGGCCATTTGCTTTTGAAAGAAAACCGATAAGGCTGAAATTTGAACCTTAATTGAGCCCAACTTTAGACCCGCGTCTACACCTGCTTGTAGAAAATGGAGAAAACGTCCTAGCTGAAACTCTTCCGCAGGAGCCTTCTTGGATCCACACCAAGACACATACTTCCTCCAAATGCGGTGGTAATGTTTAGACGTTACTCCCTTCCTGGCCTGAAGAAGTGTGGGAATGACTTCACTGGGAATACCCTTCCGTGCTAGGATCTGGCGTTCAATCGCCATGCCGTCAAACGTAGCCGCGGTAAGTCTTGGTATACGCACGGCCCCTGCTGTAACGTAGAGGAAGAGGCCAGGGATCTCCTATGAGTAATTCCTGAAGATCTGGATACCAAGCCCTTCTTGGCCAGTCTGGGACAATGAGGATTGCTTGAACCTTTGTTCTTCTGATGATCTTTAGAACTTTTGGAATGAGAAAAAGTTGAGGGAACACATACACCGATGGAAACACCAATGGTGTCACCAGTGCAGCCATTGCTATTGCTTGGGGGTCCCTGGACCTGGAACAATATCTCTGAAGCTTTTTGTTGAGGCGCGACGCCATTATGTCTATGTGAGGAATTCCCCAACGACTTCTCACTTCTGTGAAGACCTCTTGATGGAGGCTCCATTCTCCTGGATGGAGATCGGGTCTGCTGAGGAAGTCTGCTTCCCAGTTGTCCACTCCTGGAATGAAGATCGCTGTCAGTGCTCTTGTATGCTTCTCTGCCCAGCGGAGAACCTTTGTGACTTCTGCCATTGCCGCTTTGCTTTTTGTTCCGCACTGGCGGTTTATGTACACTACTGCTGTCACATTGTCCGATTGGATCAGCACGGGCAGATTGTGAAGAAGATGTTCCGCCTGTACAAGGCCGTTGTAAATGGCCCTTAACTCCACAATGTTTATGTGGAGACAAGTTTCCTGGCTTGACCATCTTCCTTGTAAGTTTACCCCTTGCGTGACTGCCCCCCATCTTCGGAGACTTGTATCTGTGGTTATTAGGATCCCGAACCTGTGCCCTCCAGGAGGTGAGAGCTGTGCAGCCACCACAAGAGTGATATTCTGGTCTTTGAAGAATGGGCTATCTTCCGGTGCATGTGCAGGTGGGATCCGGACCACTTGTCCAACAGGTCCCACTAAAATACTCTGGCATGGAATCTGCCAAACTGAATGGCCTCGTAGGTTGCCACCATCTTCCCCAGCAACCGAGTGCACTGATGGATTGACACTCTTGGTGGTTTCAGAATTTGTTTGACCAGGCTCTGAAGTTCCTGAGCCTTTTCCACTGGAAGAAAAATTCTCTGTAGTTCTGTGTCCAGTATCATCCCTAAAAATGACAACCTCGTTGCCGGAGTCAACTGTGATTTTGGCAAGTTCAGGAGCCAACCGTGTTGTTGAAGAACTGTCAGGGACAGGGCAACGTTTTTCACCAACTGGTCCCTGGATCTCGCCTTTATCAGGAGATAGTCCAAGTATGGGATAATTGTGACTCCTTGCTTGCGAAGGAGAACCATAATTTCCGCCATTACTTTGGTGAAAATCCTCGGAGACGTGGACAGCCCAAACGGCAACGTCTGAAATTGGTAATGACAATCCTGAATTGCAAACCGCAGGTAAGCCTGATGTGGAGGATAAATGGGAACATGTAAGTAGGCATCTTTTATGTCCACCGACACCATAAAATCCCCTTCCTCCAGACTGGAGATCACTGCTCGGAGAGACTCCATTTTGAATTTGTATCTTTTCAGGTAGAAATTGAGGGATTTCAGGTTCAGGATTGGCCTGACTGAGCCATCCGGCTTCGGAACCACAAATAGACTTGAATAAAAGCCTTCTCCCTGTTGAGACTGGGGAACCCTGATGATAACCTGATTTTGACACAACTTTTGTATGGCGTTGCAAGTTACCTCCCTGTCTGGAAGAGAAACTGGCAAGGCCGATTTGAAAAATCAGTGCAGGGGGACGTCTTGAAACTCCAGTCTGTACCCTTGGGATATTATTTGTAAAACCCATGGGTCCAGGTCCGAACGAACCCAGAACTGACTGAAGAGTTTGAGACGTGCCCCCACCAGTGCGGACTCCCGCAGAGGAGCCCAAGCATCATGCACTGGATTTGGCAGAAGTCGGGGAGGACTTCTGCTCCTGGGAACCTGCCACGGCTGGTGATCTCTTACCCTTTCCCCTTCCTCTAGCAGCAAGGAAGGAAGAACCTCGCCCTTTCTTGTATTTATTGGGCCAAAAGGACTACATTTGATAGTGGTGTGTCTTCTTTTGCTGCAAAGGCACATAAGGCAAAAATTATGACTTACCCACAGTAGCCGTAGATACCAAATCAGCGAGGCCGTCACCAAACAAGACACCACCATTGTACGGTAGGGATTCCATATTTTTCTTAGAGTCAGTATCAGCATTCCACTGATGAATCCACAAAGCTCGTCTAGCTGAGACTGCCATGGCATTGGCCTTTGATCCCAAAAGGCCAATATCCCTTGCAGCTTCCTTTAGGTAAACTGCCGCGTCCTTGATATAACCCAGCGTCAAGAGGATGTTATCCCTATCTAGGGTATCTATGTCAGATGACAAGTTATCTGCCCACTTTTCAATAGCACTACTCACCCACGCAGAGGCAGTGACTGGTCTGAGTAGTGTACCTGTAGTCGTATAAATGGATTTTAACGTAGCTTCCTGCCTACGATCTGCAGGGTCTTTAAGGGCTGCCGTGTCAGGTGACGGAAGAGCCACCTTTTTAGACAACCGTGAAAGAGCCTTGTCCACAATGGGGGGTGACTCCCACTTCTCCCTATCCCCAGTGGGAAACGGATAATTTACCGGAATCCTTTTGGGAATCTGAAATTTTCTGTCAGGACTTTCCCAGACTTTATCAAATAAAGTATTCAGTTCATGAGAGGGAGGAAACGTTATTTCAGGTTTCTTTTCCTTATACATACAGACCCTTTTATCCGGAACAGCAGGGTCCTCAATCATGTACTGAATGCTCTTTGCCAATTTTGGATCTAATCTGAAATCACTATTGATGACACTGGAATCAGTGTCTGTGTCGGTATCAGTGTCTGCCAACTGGGTCAACGTACGTTTCTGTGACCCCGAGGGGACCTGAACTTGCAATAACATATCTTCCACAGATTTTTTCCATGCTTTGGTCTGAGACTCAGACTTTTCCAACCTTTTACTAATACGAGCTACATTAGTATTCAAAGCATTCAATACATTTACCCAATCAGGGGTCGGCGGTGCCGACATGGTCACCCCTACCGCCTTTTGCGTCTCTAATACAGTCTCCTCCTGTGAAGAGCACTCAGCCTCAGACATGCCGACACACGTGTAATACACACACACAGACACACTGGGCTTATAGGGAACAGAACCACAGAGAAGCCTGTCAGAGAGACACAGAGGGAATTTGCCAGCTCACACCCCAGCGCCAAATCAATGGGTCAGAAGCGTTAACTAAAATGCCCCAGACCTGTAGCGCTTTTTAACATATATAATATTGCACCAAATAACCTGCCCCCCCCCCCCCCCCCGCCCCGTTTTGCACCCTGATACTTGTTCAGCAGTGGGAGTAGGGACCAGCGTCTCTGCATCCAGCATAGAGGAAATGGTACAGAGTGAACTGTGGGGATGAAGCTCCGCCCCCTTAATGGCGTGCTTCCGTCCCGCTCTTTTATACTGAATATACTGGCGGGGGTTAGGACAGTGTCTTACACTAATGTCCCCTTTTGCCAGACTTTTGCTGAGGTAATTTAAGCTGTCCAGGGCACCTCCCCCCTCCCCCTGTGCCCTGCACCCAGTCGTGCTGTGTGTGTGAGCGGGAACTTGGCACGCAGCGTCTGTCCGCTGCGCGGTACCTCAGAGAAATGCCGTCACTGAAGTCTTCTTTCTTCTTCTACTCACCTGTTGTCATGTCTAGCAAAGTTTGAGGATCCGGCAGCTGAGACTTGACCGAGGAGGTAGATGGCTGTGGGTGAACAAGGCGAGGGGGTTGGATATAGTTCCTTCGCATGGGACACGGAGCAATGAAGAACGTAGGAGGGGTTGAAAGTCAATAAATAGTATTTATTATGTACAGGGCTGAGGTAGAGAACTGTGGCTGGAGCACGATGGTTAAAGAATGTAGTTGCGGATAAATAACTGCCGGTTGTGGATTGAAAGACGAGGTTGTGAATAATGAACTGCGGAACTGTGGATGGTGGTTAAAAGACGTGACTGGAGGTAAAGAACTGTGGACTGTGATATGAAAGACGAGACTGTAGATGAGGAACTGTGGAACTGTGGATGGTAGCTGAAGACGTGGCTGGAGACAAGGGCCAATATTTACTAAGAATTCGAGTTTGTCCGATTTGTGTTTTTTTTTTTCTAAGTCCCAATCCGGGAATTCACTAAGCACCAATCTCGGCAGTGTTTGGACTATTCGTAATGGTTTGATTTGCAAAGTTCCGAAATACGAATGAATAGACCATCGGTCAAACATGGCTGTTATTTCATACAATACGGGCATTCACTATTCATTCGTATTTGGGTGTTAGTTTCTGAGTGCTCAAATGCGGGTCTGTTTTTTTTCGATTCATTAAAAAAAGCAGCAAAAAAAATAAACCTGCTTTTTCCAGTCGAGTTTGGATAACCATGCACGGATCAGTGAGATCCGTGCATGGTTATCTAAGGGAAAGGGTCTGTTTAGTGTAAAAACGGAGAAAAAAATTGCGTGGGGTCCCCCCTCCTAAGCATAACCAGCCTCGGGCTCTTTGAGCCGGTCCTGGTTGAAAAAATATGGGGGGGGAAATGACAGGGGTTCCCCCATATTTAATCAACCAGCACCGTGCTCTGCGCCTGGTCCTGGTTCAAAAATATGGGGGTCAAAAAGCGTAGGGGTCCCCCGTATTTTTGAAACCAGCACCGGGCTCCACTAGCCAGGTACATAATGCCACAGCCGGGGGACACTTTTATACTGGTCCCTGCGGCCCTGGCATTACATACCCAACTAGTCACCCCTGGCCGGGGTACCCTGGAGGGGTCCAGCCACCCAAGGGCCAGGGGTGAAGCCCGAGGCTGTCCCCCCCATCCAAGGGCGGCGGATGGGGGGCTTATAGCCTTGTGAAAAAATGTGAATATTGTTTTTAGTAGCAGTACTACAAGTCCCAGCAAGCCTCCCCTGCAAGCTGGTACTTGGAGAACCACAAGTACCAGCATGCGGTGGAAAACCGGGCCCGCTGGTACCTGTAGTACTACTACTAAAAAAAATACCCCCCAAAAAACAGGACACACACACCGTGAAAGTATAAGTTTATTACATACATGCACACCTCCATACATACATACTTACCTATGTTCCCACGAGGCTCGGTCCTCTTCCCCATGTAGAATCCTTGGGGTACCTGTGAAAAAAATTATACTCACAGAATCCAGTGTAGAATCAGACCTTTGTATAATCCACGTACTTGACAAAATAATAAAACGGAAACCCGACCACGCGCTGAAAGGGGTCCCATGTTTACACATGGGACCCCTTTCCCCGACTGCCAGAACACCCCCTGACTCCTGTCAAAGAGGGTCCCTTCAGCCAATCAGGGAGCGCCACGTCGTGGCACTCTCCTGATTGGCTGTGTGCTCCTGTAGTGTCTGTCAGGCAGCACACGGCACAGATACAAAGTAGCGCCTATGCGCTCCATTGTAGCCAATGGTGGGAACTTTGCGGTCAGCGGTTGACCGAAAGTAACCTCACCGCTGACCGCAAAATTCTGTGAGTATAATTTTTTTCACAGATACCCCAAGGATTCTACATGGAGAAGAGGACCGAGCCTCGTGGGAACATAGGTAAGTATGTATGTATGTATGGAGGTGTGCATGTATGTAATAAACGTAAACTTTCACGGTGTGTGTGTCCTGTTTTTTGGGGGGTATTTTTTTAGTAGTAGTACTACAGGTACCAGCGGGCCCGGTTTTCCACCGCATGCTGGTACTTGTGGTTCTCCAAGTACCAGCTTGAAGGGAGGCTTGCTGGGACTTGTAGTACTGCTACTAAAAACAATATTCACATTTTTTCACAAGGCTATCAGCCCCCCATCCGCCGCCCTTGGATGGGGGGGGACAGCCTCGGGCTTCACCCCTGGCCCTTAGGTGGCTGGAGGGGGGGCCCCCTTGATTTAAGGGGTACCCACTCCTCCAGGGTACCCCGGTCAGGGGTGATTAGTTGGGTATGTAATGCCAGGGCCGCAGGGACCAGTATAAAAGTGTCCCCCGGCTGTGGCATTATGTACCTGGCTAGTGGAGCCCGGTGCTGGTTTCAAAAATACGGGGGACCCCTACGCTTTTTGACCCCCGTATTTTTGGAACCAGGACCAGGCACAGAGCCTGGTGCTGGTTGATTAAATAAGGGGGAACCCCTGTCATTTTTCCCCCCATATTTTTTCAACCAGGACCGGCTCAAAGAGCCCGAGGCTGGTTATGCTTAGGAGGGGGGACCCCACACAATTTTTTTCTGAATTTTTAAGACTTTAATCAACTTTTTAACAATGAAGCCCTGCATGGATCTCACAGATCCGGCCGGGATTCCTTGTGTTTTGTCAGGCAGTGTTTTACTCATCACTCCCGTAAAACACTGCCTGATATTACGAATCACATTGACATCGGAAAAAACGATTGAGCAAAACTCGGCAGCTTAGTAAATGATCGTATCAGGATTCAAAAAGTTGCAGTAAAATGCAACCAATACCATTCGAACACCATTCAAAACGGCCAAAACACGAATCTTTGTAAATATACCCCAAGGACTGTGGTTTGGAGAATGAGGCTGAAGATAACAATCTGCAGGTTGTGGTCGGTGGTACAAAGACGTGGCTGGTGAAGTAGATCTGTGGAGTGTGGCTTGAAAGATGAGTCAGAAGACCCGGGGCCGACTGTGCCCAGAGAGTCTTACTGAACCGGGTTTTCCAGGAGCGCTTCCACAGGCAGTAGCAGGTTAGGAACGGCAGGACTGCAGCAGCAATAGGGAACCGACCAAGCAGGAGCAGGAGTAACCAGAATATGACAAGGATCCTGGGAGCACAGGCTAAAGCACCTACAACAGGGTTATAACTTGAAGCACTGGCTTCCCTGTCCTAAACCAGCCCCCTTTTATAGGGCGAGCTTCCCCTGGATTGGCTGGAAGAAACAGGAAACAGGAACTATGCTTAAAACTTGGTCTCCAACATGGCGGCGCCCAGTAATGCAGACCTTTCTGCAAAGCCACATTGCTCACTGCTTCTGGTCTCCTAGCAACGGCTCAGCAAGAGCGACCCGCTGTAGCTGCGTCCCGCCGCTACGAGCGGACCCCCTCTCCGCCGCCACTGCTGCCCACGGACCCGGCGCAGCAGCCCACCTCCGCCGCTGCCCGCACACCGCCAGAGAAGCCTGCCCCGCGGCCCCAACGTACCGGTAAGACTCCGGACGCTGACAGTACCCCCCTCTTTGCGGGTGGACTCCGGACACCTATATGGTTTAGTTGGGAACTTGGCATGAAATGTCCGAAGAAGTCTTGGAGCATGGACATCTTCTGCTTCTACCCAAGATCTCTCCTCTGGTCCATATCCCTTCCAATCAACAAGGTACTGGAGGCGACCATAACGTCTGCGAGAAGCGAGGATCTTGTGAATCTCAAATTCGTCTCCTTGTGCTGATTGGATCTTGGGTGATTTAGGCAAAGCAGCTCTGAATCAATTAAGTACCAAAGGTTTTAAGAGAGAAATATGAAATGCATTAGGGATTCTTAACTGCAGAGGTAATTTCACTTTATAAGCCACAGGATTAAAAACTTTTTTGATTGGGTAGGGCCCAATAAATCTGGGAGCAAACTTTTTTGTAGGAACCTTTAACCTTAGGTTACATGTGGAAACCCAAATCTGATCTCCTACCTTAAGGCTTGGTACAGCTTTTCGCTTCAGATCTGCATAAGTCTTATACCTCTTGGATGTCTTGAGCAAGGCCTTGTGAATTTGTTTCCAGGTTTCAGTAAATTGTCGAAGTGTTGACTCTGTTGCAGGAACCTCGAGCGTAGGCAGAAGTTGGAAGTCAGGAACTCTTGGATGGTAACCATAATTAATGAAGAATGGAGAAGATTTTGTGGCAGAGTGATAGAGATTGTTATGGGCAAACTCTGCGAACGGGAGGAAGTCCAGCCAGTCGTCCTGTGAGGAGGACATAAATAAATGCAGAAAAGTCTCCAGATCCTGGTTCACTCTCTCTGTTTGACCATCCATTTGGGGATGATAGCCTGAGAAGTTCAATTTCACACCAAGAGCAGAACATAGGGATCTACAAAACTTGGCCACAAACTGAGGACCTCTATTAGACACGATTTCCTGCGGTAGACCATGAAGTCAAAAGATCTCTGCTATAATTAATTTTGCCAACTGGGATTCTGATGGAAGATTAGCCAGAGGAACGAAGTGTGCCATTTTAGAGAATCGGTCAACTATGACCCATACAGTGTTCCGTCCACCAGATGTAGGCAAATCAGTAATAAAGTCCATAGAAATATGTGTCCATGGTCTTAGTGGCACAGGTAATGGATGGAGTAACCCGGCTGGAGGACCTTTGGGACTCTTATGCTGGGCACATTTTGGACAGGAAGCCACAAATTCCTGAACATCAGTCCTGAGATGAGGTCACCAGTAGGAGCGCTGAATGAATTTGAGTATTTTATGACTGCCTGCATGGCTCTTGAGGGAGGAGGAGTGAGCCCATGTAAGAAGTTTTTTGCGAAGATTTGGTGCAACGAAGATCTTTCCTGGAGGAAGAAGTGGAGAGGTATTAGGTGCTGAAAAAGAGGTGGATTCCAGGATGATTGCTCTTTTGAATGGTCAGAGGGTTCTTCAGAACTTAGGGAGCGAGATAATGCATCTGCCTTTTTGTTGAGGGAACCTGGTCGGTAGCTAAGTTTAAAGTTAAAACGGGTAAAGAAGAGTGCCCATCTTGCTTGGCGTGGGTTCAGACATCGGGCTGACTGTAGATACAGGAGGTTCTTGTGATCCGTGGTTACCGAGATTGGATGCTGAGCTCCCTCCAACAAATACCTCCACTCCTCAAAGGCCAACTTAATCGCCAGTAATTCCTGTTCCCCATTAGCGTAATTCTGTTCAGTGGGGGAAAATCTTCACGAGAAGAACGCACAAGGATGGACCTTCTTGTCCTCGAAGAGCTGGGATAATACTGCTCCTACTCCTACAGTAGAGGCATCAACCTCCACCAAGAACGGACGGCTGAGATCAGGTTGTCGAAGAACTGGAGCGGTCATGAAGGCCTCCTTTAAAGACGAAAAGGCTTCCAAAGCCTCCGGAGACCACTTGGCAGGATCGGCTCTTTTCCTAGTTAATGCGGTTATGGGAGCTATGACAGAAGAATAATTTTGAATGAATCTTCGGTAGAAGTTAGCGAAACCCAGGAAACGTTGAACTCCTTTAAGGGTAGCTGGAAGTGCCCAATCCTGAATCGCCTGGACTTTAGCAGGATCCATCTGTAACCTCTGCCCTGAAAGAATGTAACCGAGGAATGGAATTGTGGGTACTTCGAAGGTGCACTTCTCTAATTTACAGAATAATTGATTCCTTCGTAAACGAGTTAGCACTTCTCTGACTTGTTCCCGATGGGTCTTCAGATCCCTAGAAAAAATGAGGATGTCATCCAGATACACTACCAAGCAGTCATAGAGGAGGTCTCTGAAGATTTCATTAACGAACTCTTGAAAGACCGCTGGGGCGTTACATAGGCCAAAAGGCATTACCAGGTATTCGTAATGGCCGTCGCGGGTATTAAATGCCGTCTTCCATTCGTCACCTGGGCGAATACGTATAAGATTGTATGTAGGCCCCCCGTAAGTCCAGCTTAGTAAATACAGTAGCTCCTTTAACACGGTCGAACAGTTCTGGAATCAGGGGTAACGGATATCTGTTCTTAATTGTTATGGCATTGAGACATATATAGTCAATACAGGGCCGCAAACCCCCATCCTTCTTTTTGACGAAGAAAAACCGCGGCCGGAGATGTGGAAGACCTGATGAACCCTTTATCCAAGTTCTCCCGGATATATTCTGACATGGCCTGTGTCTCGGGAAGTGAGAGAGGGTAGATTCGACCTCGGGGAGGAGTCTTACCAGGTACTAGCTCAATGGGACAATCCCAAGTACGATGCGGGGGCAAAGTGTCCGCCCCATGCTTACTGAAAACATCTTGAAAGGCTTGGTATTCCACAGGAAGGCTGGAAGGACTGGAAGAACAGAGAGGTCTTACTGAAGGTAAACAGTTCTGGAAGCAGTCTTGTCCCCAAGAGAGAACATCCATAGTTTGCCAGTCTATGTGAGGATTGTGCCTGATTAACCATGAAAACCCTAGGATCAGTTCATGAGAGGCTTTAGGAATTACAAGGAAAGAGATTTTTTCTGAATGAAGAACTCCGACCTTCATCTTGAGAGGGATAGTACGAAAGGATATAATACCCTCAGGGATATAATTTCCATCCACCGCAGATACAGAATGGTATGATCCAAAGGAACCTTTTGTATTCCAGATCGTTTGACCAGAGCTGATGTAATGAAGCTTTCGGCGGCTCAGGAGTCTACTAGTGCAGGGATGAGAAGAGAAGAAGGGAGCTCCAATTGGGTTAACAACACAGACTCTTTCTTGGTATGTAATTCTGAGAATTCTCCTAGCTTGACCTCTCCAGCACAAGCTAGGAGCGGGCGTTTCCCAGACATAGATTGCAAGCTTTGACAAAGTGATCAGATGCACCAGAATACAAGCAGAGGTTCCCTTGTCGCCGTCTCTGATGTTCTTCGTTGGAGAGGCGGGAGCGATTGATCTGCAGGGGTTCTTCTGCAGTTGGTGATGATGGTGTTGGTGGAAGAACAACTCTAGGCTTAGGGCAATCTGACCACGACCTCTCCATACAGCGTTCTCTGTACCTCAGGTCTAATTTACTTCATAAAGGAATTAATTTATCCAACTTATCAGCCACTGCCGCTGCCCGCACACCACCAGAGAAGCCAGCTCCGCGACCCCAGCATACCGGTAAGACTCCGGATGCAGACACCTGTTTTCTGACTTCTGGCTCTGTGAGGGGGGTGACGGACAGCTGTGAGAGCGAGCATCTGAGCGTACCCAGCGATCAAACCCTCAGGAGCTAATGGTGTCCTGTAGCCAGAAGCAGAGCCCTTGAACTCACTAGAAGTGGGTCATACTTCTCTCCCCTCAGTCCCACGAAGCAGGGAGGTTGTTGCCAGCAGCCTCCCTGAACATAAGAAACCTAACAAAAAAGTATTTTCAGAGAAACTCAGTAGAGCTCCCCTGTAGTGCATCCAGTCTCACTGGGCACAATTATAAAACTGGAGTCTGGAGGAGGGGCATAGAGGGAGGAGCCAGTGCACACCCCTTTCAAAGTCTTAAAGTGCCCATGTCTCCAGTGGATTCCGTCTATACCCCATGGTTCTTTTGGTGTCCCCAGCATGCTCTAGGACGTATGAGAAAAAAGTTTCAGGAACTATGGGTCTGGGGGAGGAGCATTTACAAAAGGTTATAGATAGATACAGTGGTGTTTGAAAGTTTGTGGAACCTTCAGAATTTTATATTTTTCTGCTGAAATTTGCCCTAAAACTACCTCAGATTTTCACTAGGGATAAGCAGTTCGAATTCTATGGAATCTGAACTCTCCGGACACCAGCAGCTTGGGTGTTCCCACCAGACTAGGATCCCAGTACAAGGCTGAACATCATCGTCCTGGCATCGAATTCTTGTGAGACTTAGATTCTATAAAAGGTACCTGTGCCATTTACATTGTATGCTACTGTAGACTGCGCTAAACTCTGCTGATCTGTGTGTGTAATTGATAAATAATAGAATATGTACTGTATAGGGGATACACTGCATGCTGTGCTGACTCTACTAACATAACTGCTGTGTCCAGATTCTCCCAAGGGGCTGTTTTGTTATAGCCAGTGTGGAAGCACGCTGCTGTATGCTGTGCTAAACTCTGCTCATCTGTGTATATAAATAATAATAGTGTGTGCAGCTGTATAGGGAGTGCACTGCATGCTCAGGTTAGAGAACACCAACCTGTTGACACCGGTCTTGATGATGACAATAGTGCAGCATCTACTAAAGCTGGTGCTTAAGGTCTAAGTCAGGGCATCTAAAACCAAAACCAAATATACAGTGGTAAGAAAAAAAACACCACTTATGAAGGGAAGGTTTGGAGCTGAAAAACATAAAACTACCAACATGCCACTAACCACATTCAGTGGCAAGGAAAGGCTTAGGCCTTGGCATTTATTTCTGAATGGTGGTTTTGCATCTGTCAGTGAGGCATCTTCTTCTGTCTCTCATGATGCCTCAGACTCAGAATCTAGAAAAGGTGTAAAAAACTAAAAACCGCTAAGGCAGCAGAACAAACTGCAATCAGAAACAAATGTCACAAATACCTGAGAAAAGTCTAAGTGTGTCCTCGAGTGCTATGTGTGGGTCTGACCTTTCTGATACTGTACTTGCAGAGAAGCAACCTTCCAATGTATCTGCTCCCTCTGTATATTTGGGGAAGAGCAGCATACGTATTGCAGATGCACACAAAAAATTGTGGATGTCACCGAGGAATTCCAAGAGGATGAGGGGGAGTTTTGTGTAGCTTATGATGGCACTAATGAGGATGTGGATGTTGTTTGTGTTAGCCAGGCACCAGTGGAAGCATCTCTTGGCCATGATAAAAAGAAGGCCATTGTCATGCCTGGGCATATAACCAATAAATCCACCTTATGCGTAGAATTATTTTTACCCAAATCCTGACATTTGTCAAGCCATCTGTACCCTTTGTGGAACCACAGTAATGAGAGGTAGGGATGTTAAGCATCTAGGAACCTCCACCCTATTATGTCATCTGCAGCGATCTTATGACAAGTATTTGATATCATCCACAACTGGTGCTAAAAAAAATAACAGCAAGCAGTCCAGCATCAGCTAGCTCCCTTCTCTCTACTAGATCCCAGCACCTCTATTCTCTACTACCAACACCTACAGATGGAGCCATCTTTATCTTGGCCTTTACTAGGATTAATTGAGCCAGGGCAGTCAGACTTAATCCTCTGGTGTAAGGACTTAATCCCCTGATGTATTATTCTCTCTGTATTGTATTGCAACTGAGAACAATAGATTAAGGGTTTATGCTAATAAACCATGGTGTGCCTAGGTGCAGCAGAGAAGCCAAGATAAACGTGGCTCAATCTGTATATCCTCATTAATGATCAGAGATAGTCTTGCACCAATTTGTTAATGCTTGGTGACTCCTCTTCTTTCCAATATTCCTCAGAAGAATCCTTGAGTGCTAGGCCTGCTGCTGCTGGGGGTGGATCTTCAACCCAGAGGTGGACCAAGAAGACTACTAGTAATAGTAGTAGTTCCACAAAACAATTGACTGTTAAACAATGTTTTGCACGTGGAAGCAAGTATGACAGTTCTCACCCAGTCACACTGCAGATCACTGACTCCATGACTGCTATGTTAGTATTAGATCTGCGTCCAATATTTGTCATTAATGCAGTGGGTATTACAGTTAATTGAGGTCCTGTGTCCTCAGTATTAAATTCCATCTTGGTTCTATTTTACCCAAAAAGCCATTCCTCATCTGTAGAGGACATTAAAAAAAACTAATTATTGCCCTACCAAATGCCATTGTACCCACTGTCCACTTAACTACAGATACGTGGACAAGCAATAGTGGGGAGGAACAGCAAAAAGCCATCCATATCTATACAACAAGCCTTGTCTTTGGGAGAGGAGGGGAAATGTACCTTAACCCAGTGCAGTGGAGAGTACTTTCTGTCTAGTGAAAGGTGCTCAAACCCTTTGTAGTAGCCACCTCTGAAGTGAGTTCTGACACTGCTAGCCAGGTGATTCCCCTAAGTAGGCTTTTGAAAAATCAGCTGGAGAAATTGAAGGAGGAGAATAAACAAAGTGAATCTACAAGGTATGCTGGACTTTAGATCAAGTTCTTAATAAACTTCGCCAGGGTTGCCAATATCTTGAAATCAGATCGTTACATTTTGGCGAACATGCTTGATCCTAGGTTTAAGTTGTATGCTGTGTCTTTCTTTCCAACTTACCCAGATCTTAAGAGATGCAAGAAGCTCCTGGTGAGCAAGTTGGCAGCTCAAGTGACACGTGGCACTACAACATCTCCTTCAGTTTCTTTGGCAGCAGCCAGGAAAAAAAACTCACGTTTCCCAAAAGACCTTATGCAGATAAGTCAACACAACATTTTAACATCTGATCTGGTCTAAATGAATTGCCCAGCATATGTGTTACCTCTACTGTAACTCACATCTAATACGGTCAACATCCAAAGATTGGTGGATTATTTTCATGACATAAAAATAGGCATGTCACAACGTACCTTTGTGTACTGGAATGAAACAAAAGGCAACTTTGAGGCCCATGTACAAACTGGCTTTGCATTACTTAAGCTGCATGTAAGCTGGATGTAAAGAATTTAGAAATCCCATTGGGTAATGAATGGCTTCTTCACTTTCCATTACTGTGTTTACTGAGTATTAAATATGTGTTTGCCCATTGAATTTGGAGAGCACCAATTTGTTAACTTTCCTAAAGGCCAGTACTCACTGGCCGATGTCAGAGAGATGTGTGCTGAGCGAACCGCTCAGCACACATCTCTCCCGGCGCTCAGCACAGCGCGATCTGTGCTGAGCGTGCGGGGGGAGACGGGGGGGCCGCTCACTTCACCCAGCGGGTGAAGTGAGTGACCCGCTAGATTGGCCTGCATGCAGGCCAATCTAGCAGCAGCGATAGCGATGCGCGGGGCTGCGCATCGCTATCGCTGAGGGGGCTACACACGGAGCGATCGTGCTTAAAATCTAAGCAATCTAGTCAGATTGCTTAGATTTTAAGCAGCGATCGCTCCGTGAGTACCCCCCTTAACTTGTTTATTTGTAGGTGATAATATTGCTCTTTCTTTAAACCATGAAAGCAACTTGTTTAAAAGGTCATGGATTTCAGGATAAACATTACCAATCAATTCTTGAATGATGCTCACTAAAACACATAAATCATGATTGAGGTTAATTTTTCATTTATTCATCGATAATTCTCCATTCCCAACTTTAATTAACATATCAGTAGGATGAATCATAATTCATAGCAGAATTCTCTTTATCAGGCCACAAACCAGGAACGTTTGTTCTTTCACTTCAAGTAACAAGCCTCCTCTCTCTCAGATTAACATGTCTGGCCCTGTCAGCAGACAGCCTATTGTTTCGCTTAACAGAGGACTCTCTTTCTATCTGCAAATTATGGGGGTAATTCTGAGTTGATCGCAGCAGCAAGTTTTTTAGCAGTTGGGCAAAACCATGTGCACTGCAGGGGGGGCAGATATAACATGTGCAGAGAGAGTTAGATTTGGGTGTGGTGTGTTCAATCTGCAATCTAAATTGCAGTGTAAAAATAAAGCAGCCAGTATTTACCCTGCACAGAAACAAAATAACCCATCCAAATCTAACTCTCTCTGCACATGTTATATCTGCCTCCCCTGCAGTGCACATGGTTTTGCCCAACTGCTAAAAAATTTCCTGCTGCGATCAACTTGGAATTACCCCCTATATCTGTTTCGATCTGCAGATAACAATTATTTCGCTCAGCAGATGATTGTCCTTGTCTTTGTAAAGCCATTCTTTTTCGGAAATTTGACAATAGAGATTCTCTTTCTTGGTGAGTTTCATTATTATGGGATAAACAAATTCTTTTAGCACCCAATATACTATGAACCATATTTGCTCTCCATCTCGGCTTGATGGTAATACAATATTAAAATTTTAAAGAGCTCCTTAAACAGAGATGTGTTATGCGATAACAGACACATTTACTAAACATGAGTGCTGTGTATACTGTCACACCGGCCATCCATGCATGCGCACTGGGATGACCATTTATTCCTTCGCATGCTTCCTAATTACACTATAAGGAGAGATGTACTGCAAGTCACCTACAGGAATGTTAGATAGGTTCTGGTGCAATTATGCCCTCTGAGTACTTCATTACGCTTGTATCAATTTTTGTAAGACTGATATAGATCTGATAAGTTGCAGACACGCTACTAAGCACTGAATGAAGAGTAATAGTAAGCCTGGCATTATGTCCCATAGTGATAGGACATAACTATCACATGATTTCTACAGCAAATGGAAAGTTCTATTCATTCCAGTCCACAGTTTCAGATGATCACATGATTTTATGGAAATACAATCTGGTAAAAATTATAGGTAACAGATGAGTTCTAACTTCAGCTCTCTTTTGCCATAAATAAATGTTTCCTACAGCGAAACCTTCCTCAACAAATGCTCTATAGAATAGTGAATGCCGCATCAAAGTCCATCCAGTGGTTCTCGAGATTAGCCCGAACAAACAGACAGACACTACCGGCAATACCAGACTAAACTCTGTGGAGGCCCCTGGGCAGTCAAAATCTCAGGAGCCCCTCGCAAATTATCTCCTAATACGTTTTTAATGTTACCAACCAACAGTTTTCGATCTGGAAACTGTAATGTAAATCTGATGTCTATGGTTTATGTACTTTTGATTGTTAATGGGTACATTACATTAATACAGTATTTTCTCTGTAGAGGTTTTAATATAAAGTTTTCATTTCTTTGAGTCTATAAATTTTTTCTATCTTTTGGACACAATTTAAGAAAGCTTGATTGTAATTTTCTTTCAAGATCAAATCAATATTGGTAATCCGGCACTGTCTACCGGGGATTTTATACTACAGTATGTAGAGATCAGGAGAGTGAGGTGACATCAGACTGTCTTTTTTACGGGAGTCACTTGATTTTTTTGTTGCATTGATGGGAGTGTGAATCTAAACATAATTTCCCTCATAAGGTATGCATAAATTGGGTAAAAAGTATCCCATTAAAAGTATTTGCTGATGACTATGGAGCATCCTTGTACATGTAAAAATTGTCCTTTTGCAGTGAAACAAGATTCTGCTGTGCATTCTCCTTATTTAAATATCTTAGCTGCAATGATATTTTCATAACCCACACTTGAACCACACTTGAATTTGTCCCGTGTCAGCTAGTTCCTCCTATCAGAAGTTGAAAACTACATATATCTCCACTCTCTTTACTGGCTCATAACCCTCCCCTACAAAGACACACACATTGGGGGGTATCCAATTGAATCGCCAGGGGCTAACCTATCAACCTTGATGCAGCGCGCTCCTCCCCTTGATGCCGGCACTTATCGTGGATTATGCTTCTAGTGCCTCAGGAACCCAAAGCATAATCCTCGATAAGTGGGCTGCCAGAGCTGCTATAACACATGGGATGGGGGACTTATTCCCCATCCCATGTGTTAGCGCGCGATCTCAGGTCCGTTTTCGGCAGATGAAAATGACCTCTAATGGGATACTGCGATAATGACCATCAGTCGTTAATTGCGATATCTGCTTATATCGGGCAGAAAAGGGATCGGGGATAATTGGATACCTCCCATTGTGTTGTCATGACATCACAGAAGAGAGCGGCTGGGAGTACACACTTTTGGTCCTTACCTTAACATGCTTCCAGTATTAATGTTGCATAAGTACAAAAATGGACATATGTAATCATAAAGAACATTTTTGGCTACAGGAGCACATTTGTTTCATCTTTGGGAATTATGCTTAGTACTTAGAGATCTGTTATGTTTATGGACAATTTGGCAACTATACTATACAATTCTCTACAATAAAATAAATGGATGTATTATTCTTTTAGAAGTCCAAATAAATGTCATATTGCGCAAAGCAGATAGGAATTCACTGAAAGCACTAATGAAATGACAATTTCCTCAACTGAAAGAAATTGTAATCTAATTACACAGTCTTGACCCTAGGTGAATGCTTGCTTTGCTTTTAATTGCAGCAAAGTTGTATGTTAGACAGTAAAATGCCGCCCTGTATTATACATTCAACAGCCAAGTGTAATGATTTTATTTATCAAAAGTGTTGAAAATCAAGGTTAATGTAACTTGAACTTGCGAGTTGCTAGGGCAAAACAGAAGTATTCCTACTAAATAAATTGAAACCAATATGTTGCTTGTTCAATGCAGTAAAATTAGGTAAAAGATAATTATTTCAATAATAATTGAAAAGTCCAGGGGGCTATTTATCAAAGCTTGAAGAGAGATAACATTGTGAGAGATAAAGTACTAACCAATCAGCTCCTAACTTACATGTTACAGGCTGTGCTTGAAAAATGACATGAGCTGATTGGTTGGTACTTTATCTCTCATAATTTTATCTCTTACTAAGCTTTGATAAATACCCCACTAAAAGTACACAACTCATGTACTCAAACTATCCTTCATGTGTTCTTCTTTCCTTTATGTATCTTGTCGTACTGTATGTCATATTGTGTCTGGGAGCTGTGGTTATCGGAAACAAATTCCTTGTGTATTATGTTCTGACATAGGCAGAGCCAGGGGGGGCACTTGGGCCTGTGCCCCCCATGTCGTTTCTGACTTCTTCTTTTTTCAAAAGGAGAACAGCAGCAGCACTACTGCTATTTCCGTAAGTTAGATTTGATAAAAGAGCCGGCAGGCACTAGGATCTGCTGCTGCTCTAACAGCAAGTCCGTGTGCAGCTCCAGCCTCCCCCTGCTCACACTGCAACCTACCTCCCCCATTGCCAGCCAGCCAGAGTCCAGCCCAGGCGGGGAGTTCAAATGCCAGCATCGAGTAAGACTGTTACTTATGACGGCGCAGAAGGCTTCATCAGCCCTCACTGCACCGCACAGTTTCCCAGCGCTTACTCCTCCACTTCCTTTACCACCATGCTAGGTGCAGTCACACTCAGCTCAGCTTTGAGAAGGCGGCCCGTGTGATTGTGACAGGGCTGTCCTGCAGATGTCTTATGCTGCTTAAAGGAGATCTAGCTGGCTGCTTCTGCTAATCAAAGATGGGCAGTTCGTGTCCTGCAGTCTGAGTCTCACTGCAGTGCCCAAAACAAGGTATGCTGCACCTGCCACCACCAACTAAAAACTATAATAATTATAGCCTTCCAGGATCCCATAACTAATGGAACAGGTGACCAACATTTCAAGGCCCAATCAGCCTTTTCATCAGGGTGAAACATTGGCAATAAACCAGGATGCGCTCCTACAGCCAATCATTACCTGATGGCGTATTCTGTGAGGCCACACCCCCTGTGTTACCACTCCTCTTATCTGGGAGCACGCGTGCCTTAGGTGTATGTAAATATAACTATTACCGTTCCCCTATTATGGTGCCCCCCTTTCATTTTCTTCTGGATCTGCCCCTGTGTACTGATATACTTGGCAATAAACTGATTCTGATTCTGAAGACAAATCATACTTGCCTACCTGACCCTCTCCATGAGGGAGAAAATGCTTTGTTCCTGGACCTTCCTGGTAATGTATGATTGCCATCACCTGTGGTGAAACACCTTTCTTATCAATTAACTAGCTCACCACAGGTGATGGAAATCTTACATTACCAGGAAAGTCCAGGAACAGAGCATTTTCTCCCTCATGGAGAGAGTCAGGTAGCCAAGTATGAGACAAATACATAAATAGGGCAAAATTCTAACAAAATGCATAAAATTTCTCAAAACTTAGAAAATTGTGGCGGGATGTAATGGAGTCTGAGATCGCCGGAGGTGTGGGATGCTGGCTGATGTTTTTTTTAAAGTGACAAAACCATGTGATTGCCCCTTTTAAAAAAAACATCTGAGATCGTCCGGCATCCAGCACCTCTGGCGATCTTGGACTCCATTATATCTTACTGTTGGTGTCCAATCCATACTTGCCTACCTGACCCTCTCCATGAGGGAGAAAATGCTCTGTTCCTGGACTTTCCTGGTAATGTATGATTGCCATCACCTGTGGTGAGCTAGTTAATTGATAAGAAAGGTGTTTCACCACAGGTGATGGCAATCATACATTACCAGGAATGTCCGGGAACAGAGCATTTTCTCCCTCATGGAGAGGGTCAGGTAGGCAAGTATGGTCCAATCTCAGACTGGTACCAATGAAATTAATATACAATTAGTGGCATAACAAGTACACTGAGATTTTCTGTTTAGCCTTTATCAATGATACATATTAATAAAGTTTCTTTTAAGCAGTAAAAATTGAGACATCAGTCCCTCTAGTCGCCTAGAAAGCTATGACATTACAGTTTGCAAACATAGCTTGTAGAAAAATAAATAGAGAAATTTTTTTTCAAATACAATACAAATGATGCAATTACATGTCCTAACTTGCATGTAGTCATTATGCTGACATTCAGAATGTTGACACGCACCAGAATGGTGACATGGTAATGTTTCTATTCCCGCATTCACATCGCAATGCTGGGTCCCACCCGGGATTTGGAAACGGGTCCTTCCTGCGTGAGACCCGGCATACAACCCTACACACGGCCATTCTGACCCGGCTCTGTCCATCCGGGGGCAGGGACAGAGCCAGTATCAGGGGCGGGTGCGTAGGCAGTGCTAGGAGATGAAATCATCTCCGCACTGCCTCTCCCTATGCAGTGAACGCGTTCCAGGTCGCATCGACCCGGCAACCTGTTCACACTGCACCTGACCCGTTATTTAACTCGGGTATAAATCTTCTTTATTCCCGGGTTGAATTACCGGGTAAGGCGACCCGGGAATTTGTCCATGGCCCCTTTCACACCGCACAGCAACCTGCGTCGACCCGGTATATTGCCGGGTCGACGCAGGTTATTTTTGCGGTGTGAAAGGGGTATATGTCTCTACAGATAGAGCCATGCTAATCGTGGCTCTGTCTTTGCCTGGGCGTGCCTGGTCAGGCGAACCACTGTGAACAATCGGGGAGCGCGTGTATGTTCTGAATGATTCCATGGTAATGTTTCTATGTCTCTATTAGAGATGAGTGGGTTCAGTTCCCTGAGAACCGAACCCCCCCCGAACTTTGTGATCCCGGCTCAGGTTTTTCCGCCCACCTCTATGACGTCATCGAGGCAAAATGTCATCATCCCGTTGTCAGATTCTCGCTGTTTTCGGATTCTATATAAGTCCCCGGTGATCGGCGCCATCTTTACTCTGGCATTGGAGAGTGTACTGGACGGACATGTCCGTCTCAGCACTGTGTCTGCCTGGTGGGCATGGGGCGGGTGTTCTGGTGTGGCGTGGGGTGGGGGTGTTCTGTCTGCTTTATATAAAAGGGTTGCTCTCTCTGCTGTATTTGAAAGGGGTGCTCTGTCTGCCATATCAGTCCAGCGGTGCCTTGTCTGCCATCAGTCCAGGGGTGCCTTGTCTGCCATCAGTCCAGGGGTGCCCTGTCTGCCATATCAGTCCAGGGGTGCCCTGTCTGCCATATCAGTCCAGGGGTGCTGCTAAGTCTGCTGTATCAATCCGGGGGTATCCTGTCTGCTGTATAAGTCCTGGGGTGCCCTGTCTGCCATATCAGTCCACGGGTGCCCTGTTTGCCATATCAGTCCAGGGGTACCCTGTCTGCTGTATAAATCCAGGGGTGCCCTGTCTGCCATATCAGTCCAGGGGTCCCCTGTCTGTCATATCAGTCCAGGGGTGCTGCTAAGTCTGCTGTATCAGTCCAGGGGTACCCTGTCTGCTGTATCTGAAAAGGGTGATCTGTCCATCCATCCAGGGGCTCTGCCCCAGTGTAAAATTAAAATAATAAAAGCTAAAAACAAAAAGCCTAAAATGATAATTATATATTTTTGTTTGTTTGTTTGTGCTGTACCCCAGTGTACTATACAATTTTTATTTTCATATGTACTGTGACACTGCCGGTCAGACCGCAGTACAGTATTTCCTACTCATACGCTTATTGTGCGACGCTGTTGGTGAAGTCAACCGCAGTATGTAATTGTTATTATATACATTTCTGACTCATTTCTGCTACGCTGTCGGTTAAGTCAATTGCAGTGTGTGTAATTATTTATTATATATATTTCTGACTAATTTGTGCAACGCTGTCAGTGAAGGTCAACCCCACTTTGTGTTGATAATGGAGGCTACAACTAGTGCTGAAGCTCCTGCTACTAGTCATGACGATGACAATGCAAGTCCATCAATGTTATCTGCTAAGGCAGATGCCTAGGGGCATAGAGGGTTTAGGCCAGGGTATGTAAAATCATTTAATTACAGAGTGGTAAAGAAAAAAAAAAAAACGAAAGGAAAGTTAGCTGCAGAGGCAGTAAGACAAACTGCGCATTCAGAATCAGAACCATCAGACATTCTTGAGGAACATTTAGGGGTGTCCACGTCAGCTGACATCAAAGCAGGGAGACAGGGCCAAGAAGCTACTTTAATTGGAATGACAGTGGATTTACACTCTTAATACTGTTGCCCTTAGGTGGCTGAATGAACATCTTAATTGGAACGGTTTCATTTGATACATGGCTCCACATTGCACTCCTTTAATTTAGCATCTTGGCATTGTGTAATTTCAATTGCAGGCTTGTGGACAGTGTAGCCACTTGTAGAGATATTGATGCTCTGTTTAGTGATGTTTTTGACATCATCTCCTATATGCCTGTTAATGTTAGAGTTTCCTGCATAAATTCAAATTTGTTAATTTTCATTCACTCAGTCCTTTATCTGGACTTTGTTTTGAGATATTAGTTATCCCGGTTTATACTTATGCAGACTGTTGTATCATGCATCTGACCGTGTACCTATTTCCCCTGCTTGTTCTCATGGTGACGGCACTGTCTTGTTTCTGTTATGTATGTTGCTAGGAGACGGCAGGAAAGGAAGTACTGCTGGCGAGCGCACCTCGCAATCACGTGATATCACCGGCCCTGCGCCCAGCATGGAGTCTGCATCTGCACGTTCACAGGGTGTCTACTATATAGGTAAGATCATTTTTCTAGGTACTTCATTCTGACGGAAGTTTATAATTAAACTGAAACATTAACCCGTTGCATGTTGCGAGTCACCTGAATTTATTTAGCGTGTGCAAGGGATGCAGTCAATTCACCTACAATCAAAATCCCGACGGTCAAAATCCCGACAATAATTGACCACTGGTCAAAATACAGACAGGGTCAAAATACTGACATGGTCAAAATACCGACATTTAAAATGTTGACAGGTCAAAAAGTCGACATGAGTTTGTCATGATTTTTTAATTGAAACTGACTTGTTCCTACTTTACCATCCCAGTTGACATGGAGGGGGAACATAATAGTGTGCCGAGCGCAGCCAGGCCCCATGCCCGAAGCCGCGAGCCATGCAAGGAGACGCGGTACACTTATATGGTGTCCATGTTGACCTATGTTGACATATACACCAAAAAAATTATGAAAAACTCATGTCGACTTTTTGATCTGTCGACATTATATATGTTGGTATTTTGACCATGGCGGTATTTTAAATGTCGGTATTTTGACCTTGTTGGTATTTTGACCATCGGTCAATTGTTGTCGGGATTTTGATTGTAGGAATTTCATACTAAACCAGTGTGCAAGACCCCAGAGTGCCACTACACCTATGGACTGTATGGTATCTACTGCAAGGTAGATCGTTGATGGCACTGGGGCACATATTATGGAAAATCATTGAGTGCCAGTTTTCTGCAATATATAACTGATGTTTTAAGGAAAAGTTGTATCTTTTAACACAATGCCAGTGGTGGTCAGATCATAGTAACATAGTAACATAGTTACATAGTTATTGAGGTTGAAAAAAGACAAACTGTCCATTCAATCGTTTCAATAATTCAGTTCAACCGTTTTCTGTCTGGGAGGGGTGTAGCAATGTAGGTAGTTCTATTTGAAGCCTTTGTGCTATAATAGCTGTCAGTAATTTAAGATCTTGGTTTAATAGGTATATAGGGTGATATGATGTAACTAATGTGGGGTCCTTACCAGGTTTTGGTAAGATTATGATCCTGGCCTGATTGAAATCAGAAGAGGGTTTTTTTCCTGAAAGAATGGAATTAAATAAATTCAGAAGGTGGGGTATCAGGTGTGGGGATAACATTTTGTAATATTCAGCGCTCAACCCATCAGGGCCTGGGGCTTTTCCATTAGCCAATCTGCGGATAGCGGAGCTAAGTTCTTGGTCAGAGATAGGGTCTACTAAAGCTTCACCTTCGGTTTTAGTCAAAGTCTGAACTTCAGCTTTCCTAATAAAATCCATGCCTAGGGAAGAACTATCAGAGGGAGCAGTATAGAGGTGTTTGTAATAATCTAAAAAGGAACTTGCTATGTCAGAAGTTGACGTTAGCTGCCCCGTGTCAGAGATGATTTTTGGTATATGTAGCCGCGGCCGTTGGTCGCGAACTACAGATGCCAATAATTTGCCAGCTTTATTACCCCACCTAAAACAACGGTTCCTTTGATGGTCTAGAGAATACTGCGCCTTCTCAGTACATAAGGAATCATACATTGATTTCGTATCGACATATAGCTGATGATTCTCTGGGGTGTCATTGTGCAAAACATTGGAGTAAGAATTAGAAACCGCTAAACTAAGCTCTTGCAACCTTTTATTTAGAGCCTTATGTTTAGCCGCAACATATGCAATAACGTGGCCCTTAAGTACCGGTTTGGATGCCGCCCAAAACAAGTTAATATCATCTGAATGTTGGATATTATCGTTCCACATAGTTTAAGAAATGTTGTTCCAGGGACAATTTGAAGTCCAGGGAGTCTACTAGATATGAAGGGAACCTTCTCCAATTGAAAGAATGTAGTTTGGGAGAGGGAAGCTGTAATGTGAACCACGTTGGGGTGTGGCCTGAGATAGCAATATTCTAAATTTTTGAACAATGTATTCGGTTTAACAGGGAAGTAGGAATGAGCCAATAATCAATTCTAGTGAAAGTGTGATGCGGATGTGAATAAAAGGTGTATTCTCTCCCTACTGGGTGTTGAAACTGCCAGGGGTCGGAGAGATTCAATGAATTCATTAATAAGGCAAGAGCTGCCGGTGGCGTGTTACGAATGGCTTTATGTGACTTGTCTAACGACTGATTTAAGGTGATGTTGAAATCCCCTCTGATAACTACATACCCCGCAGCTAAATCTTGTAATCTAGCATAAACATCCATGAAAAAGGCACTATTCGGGCCAGTTGGGGCATACAGCGTGACAGTTGTATATACTTCCCCCTCCGTTTGTAGTTTTACAAAAATGAAGCGCCCTTTTGGATTACACAACTTATCCAGTACTGTATATCTTAAAGATTTGTTGATAATAAGGAGCACCCCGCGCCGTTTGGCGGTATAAGAGGCGGAAACATAATCAAAGAATCAAACATCTCGAAGGGTATTGGGGTCCGGTTTAAACTGTTTTAAATGTTGCAGTACTTTCTTCCGTTTTAGCAGGGTATTAAGGCCTTCTATATTCTATGTGAGAAATGTTATGTGTTCCCATTGGGTGAGCATCGCAGTTTGTGTGAGTGCCATCTTAACCGATGCCCAATCTTGGAAACACAAAATCGGGGTCATACAGAAATAAGACAATTCCCCATGTCCCAGCTTGCAGGGGAACCATCCAAAAAGAAAACACACATACCTTGAGTATAAATGGAGAAACTAAATAACAAATACATGATGCAGACCTAATATTTTTTCAATTTTAAGAAGCCAAATGGACAGCCGGAAAGGCTGAACCTGTACACCAATAGATGCACTGAATAGAAATATGGAAGGGGGAAGAAAAAGGAAAAATGAGGAAATAGTAAAGCCTTCGACAGAAGGGCAGTAGGGGGGGAAAAAGAAAACCAGTTGAACTGCAGTAAGCTAAACATGTAACAATATGGAAATAGCAAAAAACTATGATCTGTAAGGAAACAGTCATCTTTATCAATCCTATATGCATTGCAGTTCACAAAATGGAGGTTATACTTGCAAACTTTGAACTTTGTCAGTCCATATCATCGGAAGGAGTAGCCGGACTGTTTGAGAGTGAAGCAAGGAATGACTTGGTGTGTGATACAGATTCAAAGAAATAATGCTTGCCATCATGTTGAACTCTCAATTTGGCCATAGAGCGGAACGCAAAGCGAACGCCCGCTTCAAATAAGGATTTACAAACGGGGGAGAACTCTTTCCTTTTCATCGCCACCTGGTAAGAGAAGTCCTGGAACAAGAGGAGCCTATCACCTTCATAATTCAAATCACGGGATTTTCTGTAGGCTTCCAGCATGCAGACTTTATTGGTGTAATTTAAGAATTTAAAGATGACTGGTCTGGGACTGCGACGATCAGTCTGGCGATCCGGGCCAATGTGGTGCACTCTTTCAATTAGCATGTTGCCAGAGGCAGGTAAACACTTCAATTCCCTTGGCAGCCACATAGAAACTAGGTCCATCAGATTTCTCTGCTTGACCGATTCGGGAAGACCAATCAGACGGAGGTTGTTACGACGATTCCTGTTCTTGAGATCTTCCAATTTATCTTGTATCGCTACAAGAGAGGCTTCTCGGGAAGCGATGGTGGCTTTTGCTGTAATGAGGTCATCTTCAACATTGGATATGCGTTGTTCTGCCTCCTCAAAGTGGGTGCCATGTTCCTTCAGTTAGGTTACCGCCGAGTCAATGGCAGCCTTTAGGCCAGCCAGCTTCTTGTAGAGCAAGGGCGACAATATATCAGAGATCTCTTGGACTTTAGCTAAGGAAGCCGAGCTGTACACCGAAGGGTCAGGCACTCCTGGGGACACATCATCTCCAACAGGAGAGGATGGTGGACTTGTCGTCGCTGGAATAGTGGCCCTAGTTTCTCGTATTTTAGCAGCTGTCCCTCCTTTTCCTCCCCTCTGAGACTTGGCCACAAATGTATCCATGTTAATTAGAGATAGGTGAGGCGGTACGAGTGTAGGATGGCCTCTTAAAACAAATCTGCACCACAAGGAAAACAGCTATATGAAGCAGGTAGCGTAGTGACCTGACCAGCAGGAGGCAATATGCCGTTGTGGGGGAGCTAAGATCCAATAGGAGCAGGCAACAATAGATAAATGTGTATGTATATATTCACCTATAATTGGACAATGCACCGGATCCCAGTTTCTAGGGCAGCAGTGGTGCAGTGGCAATATAGAGAGGAGTAGAGGCAGTAAGATGTCAACTGCAGGATGAGGTGTAAGCAGGTCTTGTGGGGTAAGCAGGTGGGTGCCCAGGCTGCCGCTGTGAGGCACAGAGCTGTCAACACAAATGTCACTTAGAAATGAAGAAGCAGGTCTCCGTGTCCCAGCCCTTAGTACAGCAGGGGAGCAGTGGTGACAGCAAGGTGGCACCCACAAAACGAAGTGTGAGCAGTTCCAGTGGAGTGTGTGAGTGCCCAAGACTGTTTCTGGAAGGCACTGAGCTGCAGGCACAATCTTCACTTAAAAGTGAGGAGGGAGGGTGTTGTGACTCTGTATTTACAATCGCAGTGGTGCGATGATAGTATGGGGATGGTCAGGGGCTGAGAGCCGGCACCTGCAGCGTGGCTCTCAGACAAGCGCCGCGTGATCAGCGCAGAAAGAATGGTGGGAGAGCCGGAGGTGAGCGGAGATCCCGTGCAGCAATAGCAGGATGTCATGCTGCTGCGGCTCTCACCCCGGTCTGGAGGAAGGTAGGAGGCGGCTCAGCAGAGTGGAGTGATAGCGGGAGCATGGAGGGAGACTGGGCTATGAGATGGTGCCTGTCATGCGGTGTCTCTCTGGACGCCTAGTTTCCGGTGCGTATGGGGTGGTGGGGAGCCGGGAAACCGCAGCCTCTTGCCCACCTCTATCACCAGTGCCCATAGGTGGAGGATGCGGGCAGTGATCCCGGCGGTGACAGGTGTATTCACCGTTGTTGGCTTGTGGGAGCGGAGAGCTCAGCTAAAACGCGGCCATGAAGTAGGTCCGCCCACCGGAAGTGCCCAGTTCAACCTTTTTAATGATTCTTACACTAATCTGTATTTAACACTAGTTTAACTGTACTGACCCAGATGAAGTTAAGTTTTTAAGTCTAACTAACACTATAATTAATGCTTTTTCTAAAATACATTCACTTTAAATGCTATATCCTTGTATATATTTTTCAGTTAGGAATTTATCTAATCCATTTTTAAACATATTGATTGAGTCCGTCATTACTAGCTTCTAAGGCAGTGAATTCCAAATCCTTACTGCCCTTACTGTGGAGAACCCTTTTTTTTATTGGGTATGAAATTTTCTCTCCTCTAACCTCAGAGGGTATCCACATGTTCTGTGTAGAGATTTTTCAATAAACAAATCCCCTGATAGATCCTTGTATCACAGACGCACGGTCCAATGTTAGTAAGCCACCCTCCCTGGGTAGGGAGTGTATTGGAACCAAGCTAGATGGTTCAACAGAAAACGTGTGGACCATGAGGTGGGATGGAGCCTGTAGTTGAAGTCATAGATGCAGGAAGCTCTCAAAAGGTATAAGGTCTATTAGCATGGACATGGAGCATTTCACCAGTGTGTCTTCCATCATAGACAGTCAAGTCATGCACCTATTCTCTTTAATCTCTTAACTCAATGTGTCATAGCTATTTTAAATTAAGTTGCATCCATCTTACCATTACCTTTTTGTCACTTTCATTTGAACTACTGCAGAATAGAAGATTCCCACTGTAGTTTTAAAGGGTCAGATGTTGACATGTTGTATTTAATTACATTAAAAATAGAAAATGCAAGTTTCATATTATAACTAACACTGTCAAAACACTGTTCTTTCATTTTTCCGTGTCCAAACAAAATCCATTATGGAATCTTCTCGTTTTGTACAAAGGGTCAGCTTTGTTCTGAGTACTTTTATTCCTTTGCCTCCCCCAGAACCTCCCAGATTTAAGGGAGTGTGGTATAATAGATAGATAGTGTCTAGTTAGACAGTCAATAGAGAGACACCATATGTTAGACAGACATTAGGTTGACAGGGTCAAAAGGTCGACATGAAAAAGGTAGACAGTACAAAAGGTCAACAGGGTCAAAAGTTCTACAGGGTCAAAAGGTCGATATGAAAATGGTCACCACATAAAAGGTAGACACCATGTTGTTTGCATTTTTGTGGTTTGTGTGGATAGTTTTGTCATCTGGGACCCCCAGTTGTAGAAAGGCATACCCTTGCGGGTCTCGCTTCGCTTGCCACGCTTTGGGCTCGGTGGCTCGCTGCGCTCACCACAAGGTTTATAACCAACTCTATGCCGACATGGATAAAGAAGGTATGAAATATTCCAAAAACATGTTCAATGTAAAAAAAAAGTGTCTATCTTTTTTATGTCGACCATTTTCATGTTGACCTTTTGACCCTGTCAAACTTTTGACCCTGTCGACCTAATGTCTGTCTTACATATGGAGTCTCTCTATTGACTGTCTAACTAGACACTGTCTCTCTATCAACCGGATACCGATTTAAGGAGAGGTGATGCCAGGTTTGTTCAGTAAAGATTTTGCCAGATTTTACCTGCTCTCCTTCAGATATCCACTACAGGTTTATGCTTATGTGTTGTATATGTGTATTTAAACTGTATTTTATGCATATAACATAACTAAGGGGTGATGTATCAAAGCTTGGAGAGAGAAAAAGTACCACCTATTCAGCAACTAACTGTCAAAACTATGCCATGTAAGTGATTGTCCCTTTAAAAAAATGTCCCACATCGGCCAGCAACCCGCACAAGTCACGATCTCGGACTCCATTACATGCTGCCGAGGGTGGTAGATTTATTAAAGTTTCTAAAAATGAAAAGCGGTGGTGTCGCCCATGACAACCAATCAGATTCTACTCTAGATGTCATTTCTCTATTGCATTCTAGAAAATGATATATAGAATCTGATTGGTTGATATGAGCAACACAAACACTTTCATTTTTAGAAACTTTATTAAACCTACCCCATAATGTCACATTCCTGTAACAAAGCCTGCCAAATTTGGAACATGGCTAATATGTCACAAAACAGGTTTTAAATGGAGGTGCACTTTGTAGATCAATATTTTAGGCTTTGTTCAGCCTATTAATAACAGTATTAACATATCATGTAATTATGATTTGAATTATATCCATGGATTTATTTTCGATATATTGATTGCAGTGTGGTTTTAGGGCCATTAGCAGCACGGATAAAGAAGCCTTGGAAATCTGGTCTTGGCTGTAAAACGTGTGTTTTGATTAAGTATCCCTCCTACTGGCCGTGCTATGAAGGTTTGGAGTAATTCACATTACAGACGTGCTAATAAAGTAGTCACACACAGGAGGAAGGTTCGTTGCTTAAGCAAACAGACATTTGAAACAGTGCTGCTTGCTGAATTTCTTGATAAAATTAATTAGTTATTTCCTCGCTGTGCTCGCCTTCCATAGATTTGTTACAAATTTAACAGTAATTTGCACTTCGCTCACAGTTCCATCGTGAGCAGCGCGTCCAAGGCATTAACGCAAATCGCTACTTAATTGGAAGTTTTATCTGCAGTTTACTGGTGCAAGTTATTTAATGAGGAATAAACCGTGAAGAGACAAGGAGGAACTTATCCTTCAGGTCAAGAACAACGTGCCAGCCTTGAAAGGAGAATATTAACATCTTTTAGGAGGAAATTAAAGATGAAGTGTTCAAACTCCAGCAGTGAAAGGTGCATACATACAACATAATGACAAATGTGATCCCAGTAATTCACCTTCATTATTACTGTAGCTGGCCTGTCTCCTGCTAGATTCTGTACTGCGCAGCTGTGCGCTTATGAAACAGACCAGAAGAAAAAATCAAGGCCCTCATTCCGAGTTGATCGTTCGCTAGCTACTTTTTGTAGCCGTGCAAACGCATAGTTGCCGCCCACGGGGGAGTGTATTTTCACTTTGCAAATGTGCGATCGCCTGTGCAGCCGAGCACTACAAAACACATTTTGTGCAAAACAAGACCAGCCCTGAAGTTACTTATCCTGTGCGATGATCCTAGCGACTGAGGTCCCGGAATTGACGTCAGATACCCGCCCTGCAAACGCCTGGTCACGCCTGCGTTTTTCCTAAACACACCCAGAAAACGGTCAGTTGACACCCATAAACGCCCTCTTCCTGTCAATCTCCTTGCGATCGGCTGTGCGAATGGAATCGTCGCTAGAAGCATTGCACGATGCTGTTTGTACCCGTACGACGTGCGTGCGCATTGCGGTGCATACGCATGTGCAGTTTTCTTGTTTTTTTACCTGATCGCTGAGCTGCAAAAATCAGCAGCGAGCGATTAACTTGGAATGACCCCCCCAAGTGCACACAAATAAATGTACTAATTTACTCACCATAACGTTTATTATCTGGTGATCCTTCCTGCACCATAATTAATTGTGTTCTTCCCAATCAAACCAAACAACAAGAAAGTAAATTATGCTGCCATCTATGTATATCAGAAAAAAATGTTAAGAATATAAAAATAATTTAAAATAAAATTCTGCTGTCCTCATGGCAGTATACTTATACCACTTTCAGATCGCTAATGCCTGATCGCACTCGGGAATTGGAAACGAGTCCTTCCCAGGCGCGACCTGGCATTGGACCCTGAGAACTGGCTTTGCGACCCGGCATATTGCCAGGTCGGGTTGCTATCGAAGGTGGGGACCGCCGCATCATCGGGGGAAGGGGGGGGGTGGCGTTAGGAGATGAGATCATCTCTGCACCCGTTCACACTGCACCTGACCCGGTACTAGCCCAGGAATAACCCTTCTTTATTCCCGGGTTGAATTATTACTGAGTCAGGTGACCCTGGAATTCAGGACTGACCCTTTCATACCGCACTGCAACCCTGCGTTAACCTGGCAATGTACCGGGTCGATACCGGGTTATTTGTGCGGAGTGAAAGGGGTATAATGGGTATTGGTTAGCAGTTATCACTAGAGATGAGCGCCTGAAATTTTTCGGGTTTTGTGTTCGGTTCCGCGGCCGTGTTTTGGGTTCGAACGCGTTTTGGCAAAACCTCACCGAATTTTTTTTGTCGGATTCGGGTGTGTTTTGGATTCGGGTGTTTTTTTCAAAAAACACTAAAAAACAGCTTAAATCATAGAATTTGGGGGTCATTTTGATCCCAAAGTATTATTAACCTCAAAAACCATAATTTACACTCATTTTCAGTCTATTCTGAATACCTCACACCTCACAATATTATTTTTAGTCCTAAAATTTGCACCGAGGTCGCTGTGTGAGTAAGATAAGCGACCCTAGTGGCCGACACAAACACCGGGCCCATCTAGGAGTGGCACTGCAGTGTCACGCAGGATGTCCCTTCCAAAAAACCCTCCCCAAACAGCACATGACGCAAAGAAAAAAAGAGGCGCAATGAGGTAGCTGTGTGAGTAAGATTAGCGACCCTAGTGGCCGACACAAACACCGGGCCCATCTAGGAGTGGCACTGCAGTGTCACGCAGGATGTCCCTTCCAAAAAACCCTCCCCAAACAGCACATGACGCAAAGAAAAAAAGAGGCGCAATGAGGTAGCTGTGTGAGTAAGATTAGCGACCCTAGTGGCCGACACAAACACCGGGCCCATCTAGGAGTGGCACTGCAGTGTCACGCAGGATGTCCCTTCCAAAAAACCCTCCCCAAACAGCACATGACGCAAAGAAAAAAAGAGGCGCAATGAGGTAGCTGACTGTGTGAGTAAGATTAGCGACCCTAGTGGCCGACACAAACACCGGGCCCATCTAGGAGTGGCACTGCAGTGTCACGCAGGATGTCCCTTCCAAAAAACCCTCCCCAATCAGCACATGATGCAAAGAAAAAGAAAAGAAAAAAGAGGTGCAAGATGGAATTGTCCTTGGGCCCTCCCACCCACCCTTATGTTGTATAAACAAAACAGGACATGCACACTTTAACCAACCCATCATTTCAGTGACAGGGTCTGCCACACGACTGTGACTGATATGACGGGTTGGTTTGGACCCCCCCCAAAAAAGAAGCAATTAATCTCTCCTTGCACAAACTGGCTCTACAGAGGCAAGATGTCCACCTCATCTTCACCCTCCGATATATCACCGTGTACATCCCCCTCCTCACAGATTATCAATTCGTCCCCACTGGAATCCACCATCTCAGCTCCCTGTGTACTTTGTGGAGGCAATTGCTGCTGGTCAATGTCTCCGCGGAGGAATTGATTATAATTCATTTTAATGAACATCATCTTCTCCACATTTTCTGGATGTAACCTCGTACGCCGATTGCTGACAAGGTGAGCGGCGGCACTAAACACTCTTTCGGAGTACACACTTGTGGGAGGGCAACTTAGGTAGAATAAAGCCAGTTTGTGCAAGGGCCTCCAAATTGCCTCTTTTTCCTGCCAGTATAAGTACGGACTGTGTGACGTGCCTACTTGGATGCGGTCACTCATATAATCCTCCACCATTCTATCAATGTTGAGAGAATCATATGCAGTGACAGTAGACGACATGTCCGTAATCGTTGTCAGGTCCTTCAGTCCGGACCAGATGTCAGCATCAGCAGTCGCTCCAGACTGCCCTGCATCACCGCCAGCGGGTGGGCTCGGAATTCTGAGCCTTTTCCTCGCACCCCCAGTTGCGGGAGAATGTGAAGGAGGAGATGTTGACAGGTCACGTTCCGCTTGACTTGACAATTTTGTCACCAGCAGGTCTTTCAACCCCAGCAGACTTGTGTCTGCCGGAAAGAGAGATCCAAGGTAGGCTTTAAATCTAGGATCGAGCACGGTGGCCAAAATGTAGTGCTCTGATTTCAACAGATTGACCACCCGTGAATCCTTGTTAAGCGAATTAAGGGCTGCATCCACAAGTCCCACATGCCTAGCGGAATCGCTCCCTTTTAGCTCCTTCTTCAATGCCTCCAGCTTCTTCTGCAAAAGCCTGATGAGGGGAATGACCTGACTCAGGCTGGCAGTGTCTGAACTGACTTCACGTGTGGCAAGTTCAAAGGGCATCAGAACCTTGCACAACGTTGAAATCATTCTCCACTGCACTTGAGACAGGTGCATTCCACCTCCTATATCGTGCTCAATTGTATAGGCTTGAATGGCCTTTTGCTGCTCCTCCAACCTCTGAAGCATATAGAGGGTTGAATTCCACCTCGTTACCACTTCTTGCTTCAGATGATGGCAGGGCAGGTTCAGTAGTTTTTGGTGGTGCTCCAGTCTTCTGTACGTGGTGCCTGTACGCCGAAAGTGTCCCGCAATTTTTCTGGCCACCGACAGCATCTCTTGCACGCCCCTGTCGTTTTTTTTAAAAATTCTGCACCACCAAATTCAAGGTATGTGCAAAACATGGGACGTGCTGGAATTTGCCCATATTTAATGCACACACAATATTGCTGGCGTTGTCCGATGCCACAAATCCACAGGAGAGTCCAATTGGGGTAAGCCATTCCGCGATGATCTTCCTCAGTTGCCGTAAGAGGTTTTCAGCTGTGTGCGTATTCTGGAAACCGGTGATACAAAGCGTAGCCTGCCTAGGAAAGAGTTGGCGTTTGCGAGATGCTGCTACTGGTGCCGCCGCTGCTGTTCTTGCGGCGGGAGTCCATACATCTACCCAGTGGGCTGTCACAGTCATATAGTCCTGACCCTGCCCTGCTCCACTTGTCCACATGTCCGTGGTTAAGTGGACATTGGGTACAACTGCATTTTTTAGGACACTGGTGAGTCTTTTTCTGACGTCCGTGTACATTCTCGGTATCGCCTGCCTAGAGAAGTGGAACCTAGATGGTATTTGGTAACGGGGGCACACTGCCTCAATAAATTGTCTAGTTCCCTGTGAACTAACGGCGGATACCGGACGCACGTCTAACACCAACATAGTTGTCAAGGCCTCAGTTATCCGCTTTGCAGTAGGATGACTGCTGTGATATTTCATCTTCCTCGCAAAGGACTGTTGAACAGTCAATTGCTTACTGGAAGTAGTACAAGTGGGCTTACGACTTCCCCTCTGGGATGACCATCGACTCCCAGCGGCAACAACAGCAGCGCCAGCAGCAGTAGGCGTTACACGCAAGGATGCATCGGAGGAATCCCAGGCAGGAGAGGACTCGTCAGAATTGCCAGTGACATGGCCTGCAGGACTATTGGCATTCCTGGGGAAGGAGGAAATTGACACTGAGGGAGTTGGTGGGGTGGTTTGCGTGAGCTTGGTTACAAGAGGAAGGGATTTACTGGTCAGTGGACTGCTTCCGCTGTCACCCAAAGTTTTTGAACTTGTCACTGACTTATTATGAATGCGCTGCAGGTGACGTATAAGGGAGGATGTTCCGAGGTGGTTAACGTCCTTACCCCTACTTATTACAGCTTGACAAAGGGAACACACGGCTTGACACCTGTTGTCCGCATTTCTGGTGAAATACCTCCACACCGAAGAGCTGATTTTTTTGGTATTTTCACCTGGCATGTCAACGGCCATATTCCTCCCACGGACAACAGGTGTCTCCCCGGGTGCCTGACTTAAACAAACCACCTCACCATCAGAATCCTCCTGGTCAATTTCCTCCCCAGCGCCAGCAACACCCATATCCTCCTCATCCTGGTGTACTTCAACACTGACATCTTCAATCTGACTATCAGGAACTGGACTGCGGGTGCTCCTTCCAGCACTTGCAGGGGGCGTGCAAATGGTGGAAGGCGCATGCTCTTCACGTCCAGTGTTGGGAAGGTCAGGCATCGCAACCGACACAATTGGACTCTCCTTGTGGATTTGGGATTTCGAAGAATGCACAGTTCTTTGCTGTGCTGCTTTTGCCAGCTTGAGTCTTTTCATTTTTCTAGCGAGAGGCTGAGTGCTTCCATCCTCATGTGAAGCTGAACCACTAGCCATGAACATAGGCCAGGGCCTCAGCCGTTCCTTGCCACTCCGTGTGGTAAATGGCATATTGGCAAGTTTACGCTTCTCCTCCGACAATTTTATTTTAGGTTTTGGAGTCCTTTTTTTTCTGATATTTGGTGTTTTGGATTTGACATGCTCTGTACTATGACATTGGGCATCGGCCTTGGCAGACGACGTTGCTGGCATTTCATCGTCTCGGCCATGACTAGTGGCAGCAGCTTCAGCACGAGGTGGAAGTGGATCTTGATCTTTCCCTAATTTTGGAACCTCAACATTTTTGTTCTCCATATTTTAATAGGCACAACTAAAAGGCACCTCAGGTAAACAATGGAGATGGATACTAGTATACAATTATGGACTGCCTGCCGACTGCAGACACAGAGGTAGCCACAGCCGTGAACTACCGTACTGTACTGTGTCTGCAGCTAATATAGACTGGTTGATAAAGAGAAGATGTCTATGTAACTATGTATGTATAAAGAAGACTGAAAAAAATCCACGGTTAGGTGGTATACAATTATGGACGGACTGCCTGCCGAGTGCAGACACAGAGGTAGCCACAGCCGTGAACTACCGTACTGTACTGTGTCTGCAGCTAATATAGACTGGTTGATAAAGAATTGAAGCTTTTGGAAAAAGGTCTAAATTTTGCCCCTACAGCTAAGCCTAATCTCTTTACCCTCTTCGTGGACTTAAATAGATATGTGAGGACTCTAAGTAGACAGAGATACTTTGCCATGAAAAAGTTGAAAGGTAAGGGGGAGGAGGGAATACCCATCCTCCTGGATACTCAAGAAGAGTTGGCCCTTGATATTTTAGAAACTCTGGATACAGAGGTGCATACTGATAAGAAAATATACGATATTAGAGAAACTACGCCACTTGGTGGCAATACTAAGTTTAAAAATAGATCAAATTTCTACCCATTACAATATAGGGGACCCTACATAGAAAGCTTCTTTAAGGTAACAATGGATCATTTTAGAAAATTATGTAACAAAGAGGAAAAAAGTGGGATGATAAGAGATAATCTGACTAGGGAGGAAAGGTTGGCAATTAAAAATCTGTGTGCAGATCCTGATTTGATAATTAAACAGGCAGATAAAGGGGGGGGGGTTGTTCTTCTAAATACATCAGATTACCTGATAGAGGCTAACCGTCAGCTTACTAATCAGGCCTATTATAGGAAGTTGAAAGCTAACCCCACAGAGTTATTTAAGAGTGAGTTGAAATGTATGTTGGATAAGGCTGTGGAAGAGGGAGCTATTCAAAGGGAGGTGTATCATTTTCTACTTGCTCAATATCCGATAGTGCCTACATATTACTATCTGCCAAAAATCCACAAAAGCCTGGTCTCACCACCCGGAAGACCTATAATATCAGGGGTAGGCTCAATGACGAATAACTTGTCATACTATGTGGATAGCTTTTTGCAAAAACATGTTAAATTATTAAGATCATATATTAAAGATACAACAGGTTTCTTGAAACGTATTGAGCAGGTAGAATGGAAACAATCCTATTGGCTTATTACATGTGACGTTGAGTCACTGTATTCAAATATTGATCACAAGTTAGGACTACAAGCGGTGGAGCATTATTTATTATTAGATGACACTATCACTGTAGACACAATGAATTTTATTTTATCTTCTATTAATTATATATTAAGTCACAACTATTTTTTGTTTAACAAGGATTATTATTTGCAGACACGAGGTACCGCCATGGGGACCAGGTTTGCCCCAAGCTTCGCCAACCTCTTCATGGGGCGCTTTGAGGAGGAATACATCTGGGCGGGGCATGGGGCGGGCCTGGTCCTATATGGACGGTATATAGATGATTTATTTATTATTTGGGATGGGGATTTAAAATCCGTTAATGATTTTTTGGGTTCACTTAATTGTAACACTTTTGGACTTAAATTCACAAGCACAGTACACCAGTCAGAAATCACTTTTTTAGACATAGCTCTCTCTGTAGAGGATAATGTTCTAAATACGAGAACTTATATCAAAGAGGTAGATCAAAATAGATATTTGAATTTTAAAAGTGGCCATTACAGCAAGTGGAAAACAAATATCCCTAAAAGCCAGTTTATGAGGATAAAAAGGAACTGCTCTAGCCTTGATATCTTCCAAAAACAGGCAAAGTCTCTGTATGAGGCATTTCTTGAACAAGGGTACCCCAGGAAATTGTTGGATAAAACATTGGTAGAGGTAGGGACAATGGATAGGAGATCCCTTCTAGGGGATAGAAATATATCGGAAGAAAAAAAGAAAAAAGACATGAATATAGATAGGAGTGTGAACTTTGTGACACAATATAATTCAAAAGCTTGGGCTATCAAGAAGATCCTGAAAAAGAATTTCCACCTTTTGGAATTGGATGAATTCCTGAATAATGGCGGTACATTAAATGATAATATTATTTTTAGAAAATCTGGAAATCTTAAACAGAAATTGGCTCCTAGCCATTTTAGAAACAGAATAAAGAATAATACGGAAGAAAAGGGGCCTTTGGAAGTATGGCTCTCGATCAAACCACCCGGTTTCCATCGATGTGGAAAAACGGGTTGTTTTACATGTAACTGTACAGAAAGGAAGACCGTATCTTTTGTCTCCAGTGTATCTGATGAAGTATTCTCTATTAAGGATTTTATTAATTGTAGATCTGATTTTGTTATTTATTTATTAACATGTGGTTGTGGCCTTCAATACATAGGCCGTACTATTAGGCAACTACATGTTAGATTTATGGAGCATAAGAGGAATATTTTAATGAACTCCAGAACCAATTCTTTATATAGACATTTTTCAGATTGTCAGAAGGGTTCTATTAAGAACGTAAAGGTTATAGCCGTTGAACAAATAAAGACTACAGCAAGGGGGGGAGATAGGTATAACCGTCTGTGCAGACGGGAGGCTTTTTGGATTTTTAATATGAGGACTCTTACACCAGGAGGCCTGAATGATACAATCGAATTAAATAATGTTTAAACCCCCCCCCCTCCCTTTTCCTCCCCCCTCCCTCCCCCCCCCTCCCCCCCCCTAATTTTCCAACCCCCCCTTCCCCCCTCCCCCTTTCCCCCCCCCCCTGACCTGCTCTCCCCCTCCCTTCCCCCCCCCCCCTCCCCACCCCCCCCCCCTTCCCTTTCTCTTTTTTCTTACCCCCTCTTTGGTTTTTTCTGACAATATTCTGGAAGATATTATATTATATATATGTATTTTAGATGGTAGGACTAACTGGCAGACATACATCTGATTTTTATTTTATATATATTTCTATATTGTATATTTATTCTTTATATGTTGTGTGGTATTATTGTATTAGATTATGTTTTTATTCTAAGACTTTTTTATTATTATAAATGCTTTATGCAGTAATGATATGTTGGAACGCAAAATGTCCGCAGGTGGAACGCAAATTACGGAAGCCGGAAGTAGGTGCCTGTTTTAATGATTAAATTAATGAATGCACCCTTGTGTAATGAGATGGCCGGCAATGAGATATAATGAAAGGAGGATAAATAGCACCTAGCAGGACACTCATTATACACGTCTGAGGAAGCCGCCGAGTATCCGGAAACGGAGAGGCGGAGAAACGCGTCACGTGATTTGGCGTAGCAGTCTGGCAGTCTGAGAGTGCGAGTGTTCGTCTGCTGCTGTGTTAGAGCTGGGACCAGCAGTTGCACGGACATTGCAGAGGGTCGAATGCTCTCTGGCTGAGAGATCCCCTGTGTCCGGATATCCATAAGAAAAACCTCCATTCAGCAAGACATCCCCGGTAAGAAAGTTACGGGAGGGAGGAGTATTTTCTAAACACTCAGCAAGGAGTGAACAACAAAAAAGTTATAAGGAATAACAGTCCCCGTCTTTTGAAAAAGCCCCCGTTAATTGTTAAATACGGGTGGGAGGAGGACATTGAACATTGTTCTTAAAGGACACCTGCATTCTCTGGATTCACTAATTAAGATTGCCATCTGGCTATTGGAATATAAATTAGGAGTGGATGACTAACCACATAAGTGAATGAGACTGCATGCCCGTGATTTTGGAGCAACACTAATTGCTTATAATTGATTTACAATTTTAAATTATTTATTTGTTATCATTGTACTAAAGTCTTATGAATTCTTATTTTATGTCAATATATGGCCATATATGTTGTTTGTGGAATTAAATTGATTTGATTAATTGATTTGTGACTGGACAGCGCTTCCTATTGAAACCTTGGTTTCAACATTTTAGTTTGCTTGCTACAAAGGGTATTTGCAATAACCCTGATTAGGAAGCTGCAGCTCAGTCTCAGGTGTAGTTTGCCAGTGGTCTAAAGGAACAGGCGCCGAGTATATACGGTTGGTTTTTTTCTGGTTGATAAAGAGAAGATGTCTATGTAACTATGTATGTATAAAGAAGAATGAAAAAAAACCACGGTTAGGTGGTATACAAATACAATTATGGACGGACTGCCTGCCGAGTGCAGACACAGAGGTAGCCACAGCCGTGAACTACCGTACTGTACTGTGTCTGCAGCTAATATAGACTGGTTGATAAAGAGAAGATGTCTATGTAACTATGTATGTATAAAGAAGAATGAAAAAAATCCACGGTTAGGTGGTATTACAATTATGGACGGACTGCCTGCCGAGTGCAGAGACACAGAGGTAGCCACAGCCGTGAACTACCGTACTGTGTCTGCTGCGACTGGATGATAAATGATATAAAAAATATATATATATCACTACTGCAGCCGGACAGGTATATATTATATATTATATAATGACGGACCTGCTGGACACTGTCTGTCAGCAGAATGAGTTTTATTTTTATAGAATAAAAAAAAAAAAAAACACACAAGTGAAGTCACACGACGAGTGTTTAACTTTTTCAGGCAATCACAATATAAGTATACTACTAACTATACTGGTGGTCAGTGTGGTCAGGTCACTGGTCAGTCACACTGGCAGTGGCACTCCTGCAGCAAAAGTGTGCACTGTTTAATTTTAATATAATATGTACTCCTGGCTCCTGCTATAACCTATAACTGGCACTGCAGTAGTGCTCCCCAGTCTCCCCCACAATTATAAGCTGTGTGAGCTGAGCAGTCAGACAGATATATAATATATATAGATGATGCAGCACACTGGCCTGAGCCTGAGCAGTGCACACAGATATGGTATGTGACTGACTGAGTCACTGTGTGTATCGCTTTTTTCAGGCAGAGAACGGATATATTAAATAAACTGCACTGTGTGTCTGGTGGTCACTCACTATATAATATATTATGTACTCCTGGCTCCTGCTATAACCTATAACTGGCACTGCAGTAGTGCTCCCCAGTCTCCCCCACAATTATAAGCTGTGTGAGCTGAGCAGTCAGACAGATATATATAATATTATATATAGATAATAGATGATGCAGCACACTGGCCTGAGCCTGAGCAGTGCACACAGATATGGTATGTGACTGACTGAGTCACTGTGTGTATCGCTTTTTTCAGGCAGAGAACGGATATATTAAATAAACTGCACTGTGTGTCTGGTGGTCACTCACTATATAATATATTATGTACTCCTGGCTCCTGCTATAACCTATAACTGGCACTGCAGTAGTGCTCCCCAGTCTCCCCCACAATTATAAGCTGTGTGAGCTGAGCAGTCAGACAGATATATATAATATTATATATAGATAATAGATGATGCAGCACACTGGCCTGAGCCTGAGCAGTGCACACAGATATGGTATGTGACTGACTGAGTCACTGTGTGTATCGCTTTTTTCAGGCAGAGAACGGATATATTAAATAAACTGCACTGTGTGTCTGGTGGTCACTCACTATATAATATATTATGTACTCCTGGCTCCTGCTATAACCTATAACTGGCACTGCAGTAGTGCTCCCCAGTCTCCCCCACAATTATAAGCTGTGTGAGCTGAGCAGTCAGACAGATATATATAATATTATATATAGATAATAGATGATGCAGCACACTGGCCTGAGCCTGAGCAGTGCACACAGATATGGTATGTGACTGAGTCACTGTGTGCTGTGTATCGCTTTTTTCAGGCAGAGAACGGATTATAAAGTAAACTGCACTGTCCTCACTAGTAAACTCTCTCCACTCAGTCTCTACACTTCTACAGTAACAGTACTCCTCCTAGTCAGCTCCAGTAAATCTCTCTCAGTCTCTTATAATCTAAATGGAGAGGACGCCAGCCACGTCCTCTCCCTATCAATCTCAATGCACGTGTGAAAATGGCGGCGACGCGCGGCTCCTTATATAGAATCCGAGTCTCGCGATAGAATCCGAGCCTCGCGAGAATCCGACAGCGTCATGATGACGTTCGGGCGCGCTCGGGTTAACCGAGCAAGGCGGGAAGATCCGAGTCGCTCGGACCCGTGAAAAAAAACATGAAGTTCTGGCGGGTTCGGATTCAGAGAAACCGAACCCGCTCATCTCTAGTTATCACTAATGAGGGAATGAATATTCAGAGAAAAGTTGTTTGTAATTAAAACTAGTAGTTGCTTATAGAACTTCACTTAAAAGAATATTGATAGACTTGGTGCAGCGCCGGAGCTCTGTGCTGGTCTCCCATTGCTGCGGCATCTAGATGCCCAGTGGGACCTGTCGTACTGAAGTGTTCATTCTACAATCCTCCTCCTGGCCGCAGTCATCTTCCTCCAGCTGCTGCAACTCTGCCATCGACGGCTGATTTGTGGCTGCGGCTCCCAAAGGGACATGTTTGCGGCTCTGCCTTACATTTAGGGGGCCAGGCGTGCCAAACTTGTAGTTACTTTTGGTGCCAGTTTCAAACTCTCCATTCTGTAGAAGGAAGTCTCTAGGCACTAATAAGTGCCAGAGTATTAGGCTTTATTCTTAGCTCCAGCGTTTGTTCCTGTGAATTCCCTGTGCAAATTTTCTAGTTATTACTTGATCCTGACCTTGGCTATTCCATTTGACCTGAAACTACTTTATTCCTGCTACTATTCCTAGTGATTTCTGGTATTGACTTTGGCTACTCCCTGACCTGATATTGGGGGTCATTCCGAGTTGTTCGCTCGCAAGTGAATTTTAGCAGATTTGCTCATGCTAAGCCGCCGCCTACTGGGAGTGAATCTTAGCATCTTAAAATTGCGAACGATGTATTCGCAATATTGCGATTACACACCTCGTAGCAGTTTCTGAGTAGCTTCAGACTTACTCGGCATCTGCAATCATTTCAGTGCTTGTCGTTCCTGGTTTGACGTCACAAACACACCCAGCGTTCGCCCAGACACTCCCCCGTTTCTCCGGCCACTCCTGCGTTTTTTCCGGAAACGGTAGCGTTTTTTCCCACACGCCCATAAAACGGCCTGTTTCCGCCCAGTAACACCCATTTCCTGTCAATCACATTACGATCACCAGAACGATGAAAATGCCGTGAGTAAAATTCCTAAGTGCATAGCAAATTTACTTGGCGCAGTCGCAGTGCGGACATTGCGCATGCGCATCAAGCGGAAAATCGCTGCGATGCGAAGATTTTAACCGAGCGAACAACTCGGAATGACCCCCATTGGCTCTCCCCCTGGTACTGCACATGCTTCTTGATGACTATACTTCTATTTGGTCTGGCGACCAGCTTCTACCTGTCTTAGGGGTCTATTTACTAAGTCTTGGATGGAGATAAAGTAGCTGGAGATAAAGTACCAGCCAATCGGCTCCTAACTGTCATTTTTCAAACACAGCATGTGGCATTGCAGTTAGGATCTTATTGGCTGGTACTTTATCTCCAGTGACTTTATCTCCATCCAAGGCTTAGTAAATAGACCCCTAAGTTCCTTATAACACCAGCCAGTACATCGGAACCCAGACTGAGGCCCGTGACCTGTTAGGCACAGTGAAATCCAAATCCCCTTATGGGGATCCTTGGTTTAAAGCCACTGACACATTAGAATCCGTACCTCAGTTATGGGTATACACTAACTCCTAGAGTATGGTCAGCATCCACATAATCCATCCGAGAGTTGTGACAAGATCATGCGATACAGTGCCAGATATTGAGAGCAGTAGGATGGCATTATGTTCCAATGACACAAACTGTAGGCTGAGTGCTAGATATTACCAGCAGTAGGACGGCATTCAAAAGTAACAGGTGTGCAATGCTCAGCAGCTTGTGCAATGCAGGTGGCGCTACTTTAAGGCTGCCATGAATATCACATCTATAAAAACATTTGTGGTGCCTTATAGTAGCTGTACTGGAATATACCATAGACCCACCAACCCACTCTTATGTTGTAGGTAAAACAGGGCATGCATAGTATAACAACCAGGCCATGGTTTGCTGTTGTTTGTAGCTTAAGTGCTTGTCTGAGCCACAACAAAAGAAAAAGGTTTACTAGCACAGCACTACTGCCACTACAGGACCACCCCAACAACTCCACAACACACGTGGTGTATGTGTATTTGTGTATCTGGAGCAAAAAGGAGTATTATGGATTTAGGTCTATAGATAAGTGTTCAGGCTTGGAGTGGACCTATTCCTCATCTCTATCATTATTATCTTCCCCAACAACAGCAGCAGCTGTGTCAGCACTGATGTTAAGGTTACCACCCAATAGAAGTGAATGGCCATTAAAATAAGCTACTATATATTGTTTTTCAACTAGTTAGCAAAGGTATTTATTGAACATGTTGAGGTCCATTTTGAGGAAATCTATTTTTTTACTACATTTTTGTGGTAAAGACACCTGTGATGAGCACTTACAGTTTTGCCAGCTATATGAAACACTCTCTCAATGTACCCACTGGAAGGAGTGTAGGCCATAGCCAGACTTTACATAGGGATCCAAAGAGGATTCTATCTAGGAACCAAATTCAGCTGTCAGTGATGTCATCTCTGTTGTCATTAAAATAATCTTCAAGCATCTGAGCAAAAGTGTTTGAGTTTGAGACATCGTAGTGGTGTAATTTGGTAACTCCTCTAAGCCTGACCAGATGTAATAATCTTAGGCTAGTGTGTGCTGTGCTGGCTCATAATCAAAGTGATTCTAATTATAATATTTTTTTTGTATAATTAATTTTTCAAGCAGACGTAGTAACATTTTCCAAAGAAGTAGAAGAAGCAGCCGTTTCATATGGCACTTGAGCTGATCTGGATCACAATAAGCTGTTTGTGCCTCTGTCTGTTGGAAACAAATACATTACATTAATCTTAAACCTAGGATCAAGCATGGATGCCAAAAGATAAGGATCGGATTTCAATACTCTACAAACCTTTTGGTCCTGGCAAATCCAATTTAGTACATACTGTAAGTCACAAGCCACAGTTACTGTATCTAGCAAAATCACTTGTGTTTATATAGTCCTTCAGATAACTTAACTCAGATGGCAATATATGAGCCCTGCTTACTATTTGAAAAGCTTTAAGTAGGTTGCATAAAACCAAGAGGAAGTTTATATATTTTTATATTTGCATGGATGCTCCTTACATTGATATACAATGTTGACAGATCTCTATGGTTATTATTTAGTTTTCCTAATGAACCTGCTTTGGTCTACACACAAGCTACTTATATAATGACAGATTGTATTGCTTAATAGAGATTTCTTGTGGATCTTTAGTATTATGGGGCAAATTCAGGTTGAATCGCAAATCGCAATACAACTGGAATTATTGCGATCGCCCCGTGGGTGCATGCGCCTGGACTTTCTGCAGGGGGCCACAGAAAATGTGATTGCATCTGCCTGTCAATCAGGCAGAGGCGGTCGCTGGGCGGGGGGTGGGCGGAGACGGAGCGCTGCGGGAGAGGAGCCGGCCAAACTGGGGCGGTGCAGCACAAATGGGGGCGTGACGTGACTGCTGCATGACATCACATGCAGCTGCCGCAATCGGGAACATGGCGGTGGGCCTTTTGTGGGCACAGCTATGCTGCGCCAGCAGGAGGCATACCTAATTTCTGCGTTGAAACAGAAACTGCAATGCAATTGCAATTTCAGCTTCATCAAGATGGGGGGTGGGAGTGGCGGTGAACATGCTGGGTGGCCTTGCCCTGCGATGGGCGGCCCTCAGCATGCTAGCAAAAGGATTGCAAACTCTGCTAATTAGCAGAATTTGCAAACCTTACTGAATTAGGCCCAACATTTTCTATTGTAGGAAGTATTCTATATATCTTTGTTATTAATACATTTTTATTGTGTACCTATAGTTATTAATTGTTATCTAATTTTCCTAACTGATCTTTATTTATTTATTTATTTTTTATTTTTTAAAACACACCTGGCTTTACATCTAATCTTTTTGCTGCTGTACTGTATATCTTGTGACGATACAAGTAAGACTTTCACTTTGCTCAGCCTGTACCTCATGACACATTGTTAAAAGACGTGCAGTTGGCCCTACCCATGCCTCCACTAATTGATAATATGTTATTAGTTATATGCTGGCCAATATTGTACTGGATTGGGTTGTTATTATTATTATTATTATATTGTACAGTTATACTGCATCTGTTATATTTGGAATATGTAGTTAATTTGGTTATTATGGATTCAATGTGTGTAATTGTTAGTATAAATAAGTATAGGTCAGAGTGTTTTTTACTATAGTTAAAGAAAATCATTGTTCTACGGACCCTGTCTGTATAATCAGATTTAATTAGGATGAGTATGTTAAGTTGGGTAAACACTTATATAATCATTGGCCCGTTCTCCAAATATATGGTGAATGGTCATTGATTGTATAAGTGTGTATGTGACATTCCTCCGGCTCTAGTGTAACACTCAAGGTGATCCAGTGGATTAGGTAGGTTTGTATAATCAGGTTCACTGCAGCAGATGAAGTTTCTCTTTCTTTCCTGGCAGAGAGGGGAAAGTAACCGGACCATACACACAATAAAAATACAGTTTTAAATCAAATTCCGTTGTAGTAAACTGGATTGCTTCTAGTCCATATAATGGCACCTATAAATTTATGTTAGGCATACATATAAAAAAAACATAAATATGCCTAAAAGCAATTTAAGTATTAACATAAGGACAAACTTCAAGGCTGGTATGTAATGAAGTCCAAGTTTGATGGCCGTGCAAAATTGGCGGCCGAACTCTGGCTTTTTTTAAAGGGGCAGTCATTTACAAGGCTAAACCATGCCACTTTTAAAAAAAGTCAGCGTTCAGCTGGCATCCCTCACGGCCGCCAAAATTAATCCAAAATATTCCCTTTACCAAATAAAGGCCCAAATACACACATCTCTCCCCTACTCATCCCTACTTAATGATACATACACATTACATACAGTATGACAGCACCTACAGATTACATATATATAACTAGTACATAACCCTTTATAACATAATTTGTTGTTCGGCTAAACATATAGGTGCACTCACTAGGTCTCAAAACCAGGGTTTTGTTAGACTATCCTAGAAGGATATAATATACAGTAGGAAGGATGTATGCAGTTATATTGCTGTACTCCCTTCTGTAAGGGTAATCCTTCCCTTGGCAGAGTAGCTGTAAAGTCTAGGAAAATTATAGTGAATTTCCACTTAGTTGCTGTAACGGATATTATAGTTTTTGGTACAAGACTTTCCTTTATAGTATTTGATATTTCCGATATGATCTGTAAAGTTAATACTTGCTCCTCTGTTTGGGCTTGCTCTAGAATACTCGCTGGCTCGGTAACAGGACTGGCTCTGTACTATAGACTGTCTTTATGTGGACTGTCTGTACTTACTGATCCTGGCTCTGTACTATAGACTGTCTTTATGTGGACTGTCTGTACTTACTGATCCTGGCTCTGTACTATAGACTGTCTTTATGTGGACTGTCTGTACTTACTGATCCTGGCTCTGTACTATAGACTGTCTTTATGTGGACTGGCTGTACTTACTGATCCTGGCTCTGTACTATAGACTGTCTTTATGTGGACTGTCTGTACTTACTGATCCTGGCTCTGTACTATAGACTGTCTTTATGTGGACTGTCTGTACTTACTGATCCTGGCTCTGTAATATAGACTGTCTTTATGTGGACTGTCTGTACTTACTGATCCTGGCTCTGTACTATAGACTGTCTTTATGTGGACTGTCTGTACTTACTGATCCTGGCTCTGTACTATAGACTGTCTTTATGTGGACTGTCTGTACTTACTGATCCTGGCTCTGTACTATAGACTGTCTTTATGTGGACTGTCTGTACTTACTGATCCTGGCTCTGTACTATAGACTGTCTTTATGTGGACTGTCTGTACTTACTGATCCTGGCTCTGTACTATAGACTGTCTTTATGTGGACTGTCTGTACTTACTGATCCTGGCTCTGTACTATAGACTGTCTTTATGTGGACTGGCTGTACTTACTGATCCTGGCTCTGTACTATAGACTGTCTTTATGTGGACTGTCTGTACTTACTGATTCTGGCTCTGTACTATAGACTGTCTTTATGTGGACTGTCTGTACTTACTGATCCTGGCTCTGTACTATAGACTGTCTTTATGTGGACTGTCTGTACTTACTGATCCTGGCTCTGTAATATAGACTGTCTTTATGTGGACTGTCTGTACTTACTGATCCTGGCTCTGTAATATAGACTGTCTTTATGTGGACTGTCTGTACTTACTGATCCTGGCTCTGTACTATAGACTGTCTTTATGTGGACTGTCTGTACTTACTGATCCTGGCTCTGTACTATAGACTGTCTTTATGTGAACTGTCTTTACTTACTGATCCTGGCTCTGTACTATAGACTGTCTTTATGTGGACTGTCTGTACTTACTGATCCTGGCTCTGTACTATAGACTGTCTTTATGTGGACTGGCTGTACTTACTGATCCTGGCTCTCTACTATAGACTGTCTTTATGTGGACTGTCTGTACTTACTGATCCTGGCTCTGTACTATAGACTGTCTTTATGTGGACTGTCTGTACTTACTGATCCTGGCTCTGTACTATAGACTGTCTTTATGTGGACTGTCTGTACTTACTGATCCTGGCTCTGTACTATAGACTGTCTTTATGTGGACTGGCTGTACTTACTGATCCTGGCTCTGTACTATAGACTGTCTTTATGTGGACTGTCTGTACTTACTGATCCTGGCTCTGTAATATAGACTGTCTTTATGTGGACTGTCTGTACTTACTGATCCTGGCTCTGTACTATAGACTGTCTTTATGTGGACTGTCTGTACTTACTGATCCTGGCTCTGTACTATAGACTGTCTTTATGTAGACTGTCTGTACTTACTGATCCTGGCTCTGTAATATAGCTGTGTCTATGTAATGATGACAGACTATGCAGTATTGCCGCCTCTATACTACAGACTGTTTCTTTACTGATGTTTCTCTATGTATGGACCTGACTCAGGTTTCTGCTTGAACAGTGCAGCTTTAGGGATTTCACATTTTGATATATAAACCCCGAAACAGTCCATAGTTCATAAAGGATTACGTGGATTGCATTACATCTTTAAAATTAACTCTGCTCTTAAAAAGTAATAAAACTGTGGCAGTATCATCAAAGATGGCACTGATGAGCAGTTGATGCAATATGGTGTCCACACCTAGAGGCTGCTGGTGGACACAGTCAGATAGTCCAGGTTGGGGCTACCTGTTGTGACAGAGCCCAGGTGGGGCTGCAGTCAGAGCGAAATAGGCCAGGTGGCAAGGGTTCATACCTGGAAGACGCAGGGAGAAACCAAAACCTCAGACACTCTGCAGCTGTGGCAGCCAGCTAAGCCAGGCCGGAACCTATGAGACAGGACTGAGACTTTTGTGAGAAAGCTTTTGTGTTGCAGATTAGCTACCAATACAGAGAGAGGGCAAGCAATGAGATTTGTTATTTTCTTTATTTTCTGTTCATTTGCTGTATGTTAAATGCTTACAGTAAAGCACCATTTCATTTATTCTCCAGAAAAGCTGTGTTTGGAACCTGATTTAAGTACATAGACACAGCAACAATACACCCCTCTACCGACCTAATTGCCTTATACCACCACGAAACATTCACAGCTATTATCTGTTCCAACATGGTCAAAAATTATTTTTAAATGCTGTTAGACTTTCTGTTCAGTGCTTCATGTGCTGACTTTAACTTTCCTCGTGATCTGTATATTAAGAAACATTTTATTTTGTAAGTTTATGGTTTGAGTTTCGGCTGAAACTGGCCTTAGGTGAAAAAATTCCCAAATCAGAGGTTTTTGTACTTTTCTTCGGCATCACCAGTGCTTAGGACACTACACAATACCTACTGTAAGTACAGTACACTACTATGCCAGTGATTATGCATTGTCTATCAGACTATAGAGAGCCTAGTCACTCTCTAGCTCCCAGTAACCCTGTAAATGCCCATCTCTGTCTTCTGCTGTCTTTGGGTTGACAGGTCACTTTAGGAAGGACTAGAAGTACAAGAGGTGTCCATCTTTACTACATCACTATATGGGTTCATTTCAGTATAAAGGTCACATAAAAAACATACAGTACGCCTGTAAGGAAAGAAGGACTAGGTCTCACCTACATAACAATTTGTGGCATATCTAAAATAGGTGAAGTGGACCCACACCGCACACTGTGCATCCATTTCAGTTACTTACCTCATATAGACAATAAGGTTCACCTTAAATTGCTGCCAGAGAGACAAATCAAGGATTCTTTTACCACAATCCTACAAAATTACAATATTATACTAATAGACTGCTTTCCACAGGTGCTATTCAAGGTAACATAGATCACATAAATAATTATTTAGAGGTAACACCCATTAGTGAGCCATACTAAAAAAATATATATAAATGAAATAAAGGGGGTTATTCAAACCTAATCGCTCCACTGCGAATTTGCAGAGGTCTGCGATCAAATAGCCGTCGCCCAGACAGAGTGAATACCCGCCCTGTGCAAGTCTGCGTATGGCTTGCGAAAATATCTGTGGTTACCGGTCAGCTGCAAATCCGTTTATCCTGACACTCCCAGAAAATGGGCAGTTACCACCCCCAAACACCGGCTTCCTGTCAATCAGCTTACATACTGCTATCAGTAAAAAAAAGTTGCTAGAATTTTTTGCTATTTGGTCTCACGCATGCGTACTATGATGCAGACCTGATCGTAGATGTGCTAAATTTAGCACATCTACGATCAGCTTCCCTGACATGCAGGGGTCGCCCAGCACAGGGCTAGTCCACCCTGCATGTCAGGCCCTACCCCATCGTACAAGTACAAAAGCATCACACAGCGGCAATGCTTTTGTACTGTAGGAGTAGCTCCCAGCCAGCCAGCTCCTGTGCACTGGCAGGGAGCTACTTGTCACTGCCTGGGTCACAGCGGCTGAGTGTGACGTCATGCAGCCACCGCGGCCCCCCCCCAATGGTTTGGGCGCGCCTGCGTTACCCATATCGCACCCCCTAAACAGCGGACAAACGCCGCTCGACCACCCCCTTCTGCCCAGTGACTGCCTCTGCCTGTCAATCAGGCAGAGACGATCGCAGGGCTAAGACAGCAGTCAGCTGTCTGCCATGCACCGGCGCACTGCGGCGCAGGCACATGCGCACTTCAGACCTGATCGCTGCTGTGCGAACACGCACAGCAGCGATCAGATCTGAATTAGCCCCTATGATCCGCACACATGCACAGTTGATCGTTAATCATTCGGCTTGCAAATTCACACACAAGCGATCAGGTCTCAGTAACCCCCAAAATCAAGTGGTGAAGTCCACAGTCCTTATAGTGAGAAAAAACCCCTAGGGGTCAGAAATTCTGATAGGTTCAGCGCAGATGTATTAAGCCTGGAGAAGTGATAAAGCAGTGATAAGTGGAAGGTGATAACGCATCAGCCAATCAGCTTCTAACTGTCATTTTTCAAACCCGTAATGACTCGCTGGTGCGTTATCACCTTCCACTTATCACTGCTTTATCACTTCTCCAGGCTTAATACATCTGCCCCATTATCCTGGTAAACATTGTGCCAGTGCATATTTTTCTCAAGGGGGTGGGGGCCTAAGAACATTCGCACTTGTGCCCCTTATAAACCGTTAAACATCCCTAGTCCCAACACTGTATGAAAGGTTATCATTTTAATCTAATAGTAGATGGCAAGTTGTACACTAACAAAAAAGACTTGTAGCAGAATTATTGAGGGAGAACACAATAGAAGAAATATAGTTATAAAGGAAAATCTTGTTTCTTTTCCAATTGCCTCCTCAGCAGTATGATATATCCTGTGTGACGCAGTCGCTAACACATTTTGCCTGATGGTCCTCTCTCCCCACATCCTTCATCCCTGCACTTCTAACATTTTTGCAGCTTTAAACTCATAGCTAAATTACCCTTCTCTGACAGCTTAGATCTCTCCTTAGCTACAGAGTAGGGCAATGACATAGCACAAGGCTGAATACAAATTATAATATGAAACAGCTGGGAATAAAATAAAGTTAATTAATCTGTGTTAAAAGGGCCACATGGGGATGACCTGTTAATTAACAAAATACTGTTTTAAGGTGTTTTTCCTCTAAGTGTCTGTCTTGCTCACTGTGCTGTGTTGGGGATATCATTCTGCTCTGGGTGACACTTACATTCTGTCTTACAATTTCTTCCCGTGTTTGTTTTTTTTCATTAGGATTAAATATATAAAAAATGCAACATGCAGATTTCGTTTCTGTTTATTAATGACATGCTAAATTAAATAATTAGATGTTGTATCTCTTTGTGTGATGAATTTATCAGGCTAGAAAACGCACCAGGGATTTGACATTATTTACATAACAAGCCTGTATTAAAATAGACCATGCACTCTCAGCTCCACGGCATTGAAGACTATGGTTATATGGTACATAGGATAGAGGTATGCCTTAATGTAGTACATAATCAAGTTATAGGTTTAATGCCTAAGTTAAAATAATACTTAATTACACCTAGATGACATTGATATATATTTGCTATATGTAGAGATGTGCACCGAACATTTTTCGGGTTTTGTGTTTTGGCTTTGGATTCGATTCCGTGGCCGTGTGTTTTGGATTCGGACGCGTTTTGGCAAAACCTCATTGAAAAATTTTTTGTCGGATTCGGGTGTGTTTTGGATTCGGGTGTTTTTTTTTCAAAAACCCCTCAAAAACAGCTTAAATCATAGAATTTGGGGGTAATTTTGATCCCATAGTATTATTAACCTCAATAACCATAATTTCCACTCACTTCCAGTCTATTTTGAACACCTCACACCTCACAATATTATTTTTAGTCCTGGATGACTAAGCTAAGTGACCCAAGTGGGCGGCACAAACACCTGGCCCATCTAGGAGTGGCACTGCAGTGTCAGACAGGATGGCACTTCAAAAAATAGTCCCCAAACAGCACATGATGCAAAGAAAAAAAGAGGTGCACCAAGGTCGCTGGATGGCTAAGCTAAGCGACCCAAGTGGGCGGCACAAACACCTGGCCCATCTAGGAGTGGCACTGCAGTGTCAGACAGGATGGCACTTAAAAAAATAGTCCCCAAACAGCACATGATGCAAAGAAAAAAAGAGGTGCACCAAGGTCGCTGGATGGCTAAGCTAAGCGAACCAAGTGGCCGGCACAAACACCTGGCCCATCTAGGAGTGGCACTGCAGTGTCAGACAGGATGGCACTTAAAAAAATTAGCCCCACACATCACATGATGCAGAGATTAAAAAAAAAAAAGAGGTGCAAGATGGAATAGTACTTGAGCCCTCCCATCCACCCTTATGTTGTATAAACAGGACATGCACACTTTAACAAACCCATCATTTCAGTGACAGGGTCTGCCACACGACTGTGGCTGAAATGACTGGTTGGTTTGGGCCCCCACCAAAAAAGAAGCAATCAATCTCTCCTTGCACAAACTGGCTCTACAGAGGCAAGATGTCCACCTCCTCCTCATCGTCCGATTCCTCACCCCTTTCACTGTGTACATCCCCCTCCTCACAGATTATTAATTCGTCCCCACTGGAATCCACCATCTCAGGTCCCTGTGTACTTTCTGGAGGCAATTGCTGGTGAATGTCTCCACGGAGGAATTGATTATAATTCATTTTGATGAACATCATCTTCTCCACATTTTCTGGAAGTAACCTTGTACGCCGATTGCTGACAAGGTGAGCGGCTGCACTAAACACTCTTTCGGAGTACACACTGGAGGGGGGGCAACTTAGGTAAAATAAAGCCAGTTTGTTCAAGGGCCTCCAAATTGCCTCTTTTTCCTGCCAGTATACGTACGGACTGTCTGACGTGCCTACTTGGATGCGGTCACTCATATAATCCTCCACCATTTTTTCAATGGTGAGAGAATCATATGCAGTGACAGTAGACGACATGTCAGTAATCATTGGCAGGTCCTTCAGTCCGGACCAGATGTCAGCACTCGCTCCAGACTGCCCTGCATCACTGCCAGTGGGTGGGCTCGGAATTCTTAGCCTTTTCCTTGCAGCCCCAGTTGCGGGAGAATGTGAAGGAGGAGCTGTTGACGGGTCACGTTCCGCTTGACTTGACAAGTGTCTCACCAGCAGGTCTTTGCACCTCTGCAAAGAGAGATACAACGTAGGCTTTAAACCTAGGATCGAGCACGGTGGCCAAAATGTAGTGCTCTGATTTCAACAGATTGACCACCCATGAATCCTGGTTAAGCGAATTAAGGGCTCCATCCACAAGTCCCACATGCCTAGCGGAATCGCTCCGTTTTAGCTCCTCCTTCAATCTCTCCAGCTGCTTCTGCAAAAGCCTGATGAGGGGAATGACCTGACTCAGGCTGGCAGTGTCTGAACTGACTTCATGTGTGGCAAGTTCAAAGGGTTGCAGAACCTTGCACAACGTTGAAATCATTCTCCACTGCACTTGAGTTAGGTGCATTCCCCCTCCTTTGCCTATATCGTAGGCAGATGTATAGGCTTGAATGGCCTGTTGCTGCTCCTCCATCCTCTGAAGCATATAGAGGGTTTAATTCCACCTCGTTACCACCTCTTGCTTCAGATGATGGCGGGGCAGGTTCAGGAGTGTTTGCTGGTGCTCCAGTCTTCGGCACGCGGTGGCTGAATGCCGAAAGTGGCCCGCAATTCTTCTGGCCACCGACAGCATCTCTTGCACGCCCCTGTCATTTTAAAAAAAATTCTGCACCACCAAATTCAATGTATGTGCAAAACATGGGACGTGCTGGAATTTGCCCAGATGTAATGCACGCACAATATTGGTGGCGTTGTCCGATGTCACAAATCCAATTGGGGTAAGCCATTCTGCGATGATGTTCTTCAGTTTCCGTAAGAGGTTGTCAGCTGTGTGACTCTTATGGAAAGCGGTGATACAAAGCGTAGCCTGCCTAGGAATGAGTTGGCATTTGCGAGATGTTGCTACTGGTGCCGCCGCTGCTGTTCTTGCTGCGGGAATCAATACATCTACCCAGTGGGCTGTCACAGTCATATAGTCCTGAGTCTGCCCTGCTCCACTTGTCCACATGTCCGTGGTTAAGTGTACATTGGGTACAACTGCATTTTTTAGGACACTGGTGACTCTTTTTCTGACATCTGTGTACATTCTCGGTATCGCCTGCCTAGAGAAATGGAACCTAGATGGAATTTGGTACCGGGGACACAGTACCTCAATCAATTCTCTAATTCCCTGTGAATTAATGGTGGTAACCGGAACCACGTTTAACACCACCACAGCTGCCAAGACCTGAGTTATCCGCTTTGCAACAGGATGACTGCTGTGATATTTCATCTTCCTTACACAGGACTGTTGGACAGTCAATTGCTTACTGGAAGTAGTACAAGTGGTCTTCCGACTTCCCCTCTGGGATGACGATCGACTCCCAGCAGCAACAACAGCAGCGCCAGCAGCAGTAGGCGTTACACTCAAGGATCCATCGGAGGAATCCCAGTTAGGAGAGGACTCGTCAGACTTGCCAGTGACATGGCCTGCAGGACTATTGGCGTTCCTGTCTAAGGAGGAAATTAACACTGAGGGAGTTGGTGGTGTGGTTTGCAGGAGCTTGGGTACAAGAGGAAGGGATTTAGTTGTCAGTGGACTGCTTCCGCTGTCACCCAAAGTTTTTGAACTTGTCAATGACTTCTGATGAATGCGCTCCAGGTGACGTATAAGGGAGGATGTTCCTAGGTGGTTAACATCCTTACCCCTACTTATTACAGCTTGACAAAGGCAACACACGGCTTGACACCTGTTGACCGCATTTCTGTTGAAATAATTCCACACCGAAGAGGTGATTTTTTTTGTAATTTGACCAGGCATGTCAATGGCCATATTCGTCCCACGGACAACAGGTGTCTCCCCGGGTGCCTGACTTAAACAAACCACCTCACCATCAGAATCCTCCTTGTCAATTTCCTCCTCAGCGCCAGCAACACCCATATCCTCATCCTGGTGTACTTCAACAGTGACATCTTCAATTTGACTATCAGGAACTGGACTGCGGGTGCTCCTTTCAGCACTTGCAGGGGGCGTGCAAATGGTGGAAGGCGCCACCTCTTCCCGTTCAGTGTTGGGAAGGTCAGGCATCGCAACCGACACAATTGGACTCTCCTTGGGGATTTGTGATTTAGAAGAACTTACAGTTCTTTGCTGTGCTTTTGCCAGCTTAAGTCTTTTCATTCTTCTAGCGGGAGGATGAGTGCTTCCATCCTCATGTAAAGCTGAACCACTAGCCATGAACATAGGACAGGGCCTCAGCCGTTCCTTGCCACTCCGTGTCGTAAATGGCATATTGGCAAGTTTACGCTTCTCATCAGACGCTTTTAATTTTGATTTTTTGGGTCATTTTACTGAACTTTTGTTTTTTGGATTTTACATGCTCTCTACTATGACATTGGGCATTGGCCTTGGCAGATGACGTTGATGGCATTTCATCATCTCAGCCATGACTAGTGGCAGCAGCTTCAGCACGTGATGGAAGTGGATCTTGATCTTTCCCTATTTTACCCTCCACATTTTTGTTCTCCATTTTTTAATGTGTGGAATTATATGCCAGTAATATATCAATAGCAATGGCCTACTGTACTGTACTATATATGTATACTGTTGGTCACCAAAATGCTGCACTGTAATACTAGAAGCTATAGAAAAGTATATATATTATTGTATATATATATCAGTACAGAGCAGTGTAACTGTGACACATGTGTGTCCTGACAAGCAGTATAGAAGCTATAGAAAATGATTTAAAATTATTGTATATATCAGTAAAGAGTGGTGTAACTGTGACACATGTGTGTCCTGAGAAGCAGTATAGAAGCTATAGAAAATGATTTAAAATTATTGTATATATCAGTACAGAGCAGTGTAACTGTGACACATGTGTGTCCTGACAAGCAGTATAGAAGCTATAGAAAATGATTTAAAATTATTGTATATAATTCAGTACAGAGCGGTGTAACTGTGACACATGTGTGTCCTGACAAGCAGTATAGAAGCTATAGAAAATGATTTAAAATTATTGTATATATCAGTACAAAGCGCTGTAACTGTGACACATGTGTGTCCTGAAAAGCAGTATAGAAGCTATAGAAATGTATATATATTACTGTATATCAGTAGTAGTACAGAGCGGTGTAACTGTACATGTGTGTCCTGACAAGCAGTATAGAATCTATAGAAAATGATTTAAAATTATTGTATATAATTCAGTACAGAGCGATGTAACTGAGACACATGTGTGTCCTGACAAGCAGTATAGAAGCTATAGAAAATGATTTAAAATTATTGTATATAATTCAGTACAGAGCGGTATAACTGTGACACATGTGTGTCCTGACAAGCAGTATAGAAGCTATAGAAAAGTATATATATTACTGTATATCAGTAGTAGTACAGAGCGGTGTAACTGACACATGTGTGTCCTGACAAGCAGTATAGAAGCTATAGAAAATGATTTAAAATTATTGTATATATCAGTACAGAGCGGTGTAACTGTGACACATGTGTGTCCTGACAAGCAGTATAGAAGCTATAGAAAATGATTTAAAATTATTGTATATAATTCAGTACAGAGCGGTGTACCTGTGACACGTGTGTCCTGACAAGCAGTATAGAAGCTATAGAAAATGATTTAAAATTATTGTATATAATTCAGTACAGAGCGGTGTACCTGTGACACATGTGTGTCCTGACAAGCAGTGTAGAAGCTATAGAAAATGATTTAAAATTATTGTATATAATTCAGTACAGAGCGGTGTAACTGTGACACATGTGTGTCCTGACAAGCAGTATAGAAGCTATAGAAAAGTATATATATTACTGTATATCAGTAGTAGTACAGAGCGGTGTAACTGGGACACATGTGTGTCCTGACAAGCAGTATAGATGCTATAGAAAATTATTTTAAATTATTGTATATAATTCAGTACAGAGCAGTGTAACTGTAACACATGTGTGTCCTGACAAGCAGTATAGAATCTATAGAAAATGATTTAAAATTATTGTATATAATTCAGTGCAGAGCGGTGTAACTGTGACACATGTGTGTCCTGACAAGCAGTATAGAAGCTATAGAAAATTATTTAAAATGATTGTATATATTTCAGTACAGAGTGGTGTAACTGTGACACATGTGTCCTGACAAGCAGTATAGAAGCTATAGAAAATTATTTAAAATTATTGTATATAATTCAGTACAGAGTGGTGTAACTGTGACACATGTGTGTCCTGACAAGCAGTATAGAAGCTATAGAAAATGATTTCAAATTATTGTATATATCAGTACAGAGTGGTGTAACTGTGACACATGTGTGTCCTGTCAAGCAGTATAGAAGCTATAGAAAAGTATATATATTACTGTATATCAGTAGTAGTACAGAGCGGTGTAACTGTGACACATGTGTCCTGACAAGCAGTATAGAAGCTATAGAAAATGATTTAAAATTATTGTATATAATTCAGTACAGAGCAGTGTAACTGTAACACATGTGTGTCCTGACAAGCAGTATAGAAGCTATAGAAAATGATTTAAAATTATTGTATATAATTCAGTGCAGAGTGGTGTAACTGTGACACATGTGTGTCCTGACAAGCAGTATAGAAGCTATAGAAAATGATTTAAAATTATTGTTTATATTTCAGTACAGAGTGGTGTAACTGTGACACATGTGTCCTGACAAGCAGTATAGAAGCTATAGAAAATGATTTAAAATTATTGTATATAATTCCGTGCAGAGCGGTGTAACTGTGACACATGTGTTTCCTGCCAAGCAGTATAGAAACTATAGAAAATGATTTAAAATTATTGTATATATTTCAGTACAGAGTGGTGTAACTGTGACACATGTGTCCTGACAAGCAGTATAGAAGCTATAGAAAATGATTTAAAATTATTGTATATAATTCAGTACAGAGTGGTGTAACTGTGACACATGTGTGTCCTGACAAGCAGTATAGAAGCTATAGAAAATGATTTCAAATTATTGTATATATCAGTACAGAGCGGTGTAACTGTGACACATGTGTGTCCTGACAAGCAGTATAGAAGCTATAGAAAAGTATATATAGTACTGTATATATCAGTACAGAGCGGTGTAACTGTGACCATTTGTCTTGACAAGCAGTATAGAAGCTATAGAAAAGTATATATATTATATACTGTTGGTCCCCAGTCCCTACAATGCAGCACACTGATCAGATATTTGCGGCACACTGAGCACAGATATGGAGCGTTTTCAGGCAGAGAACGTAGATATTTTCATCACACTGAGCACAGATTATTTGCAGCACACTGAGCACAGATATTTTCAGCACACTGAGCACAGATTATGGAGCTTTTCAGGGAGAGAATGCTGCCACGTCCTCTCCGTTCAATCTCCAAAGCACGAGTGAAAATGGTGGCGGCGCGCGGCTCCTTATATAGAATACGAATCTCGCGTGAATCCGACAGCGGGATGATGACGTTTGGGTGCGTTCTGGTTAACCGAGCAAGGCGGGAAGATCCGAGGATGCCTCGGAACCGTGTAAAATGAGTGAAGTTCGGGGGGGTTCGGATCCCGAGGAACCAAACCCGCTCATCTCTAATTTTATGTACTTTTTTCATCTTCTTTTTTTGCAATAAAGGTTTTTATTTACATCATCAAGTCAGTGACAAACAATTTCAATATTATCAAAATGCTATGCATTATGAGACACTGCATACATAGGAAAACAAAGCAAGAGGCAACCTAAATACCAAATTACAAGGTAAGTACTGATCATAACAGAAAATAATTAGGAAAAGTAACAGTAAAGAGACTGAACAAGAATAAGGAGAGAGGAACCACCCGAGAAAATAGCAAGAGCACCAATTAACCAGTGAAGCAAGTTAATGAACCCCACCAATGTGGCTCTAATTGGAAGGAGATTCTTTAAATAGGAGACAAGTTCCCCAGATAATACTGAACTCTCTAAATTTAGTGGCTCCAGACATCATAAGATCATCCATGGTCATACAGAGCTCCAGTCTGGTGAAACATTCCGCTAACATTGAGGTAGTTAGAGATCTCTGATGGACTGGAATTACAGCCATAGTAACTCTTTATTTTTGTACAAACAGGAACACACACATACTGCAAACTTTGGGACCTATTTATCAAAGTTTTAGCTATTTAAAACTTGTTGCGCATGATAAATGGTGCTCCAGCCAACCTGCTTTTGACTGTCATGTGTTTGACAGAAGCTGATTGGCTGGAGCACTATATATCATACGCAATAAGTTTTAAATAGCTAAAACTCGTATATAAATGGGCCTCTAAAATGCTGCTTTCAGTATGGAGGTAAGGCAAGCAGTGACACCAGAGCTGTAACTAGACATTTTTGTGCCCTGTACCAGAAGGAGCACTGGTGCCCCTCATATGAATAGGGACAGTGTGCGGCGAATGCACAAAACCAAAAAATGGGCCATGGTCTTACATGGAAGGAGTACCCCCAATTAAAATTACGCAACACAGTAGTGCAACCTTATTCACATTCCACCACACAGTAGAGCCCCATGTACACATTATGCCACATATTAGTACCCTTTATACACATTGTGCTACATACTAAAGCCCCTTATTCACATTAAACCACACAGTAGTATCCTTTTTACAGATTATACTACACAGTACTGCCCCTTATATAAGTTATGCCACACAACAATGGTGAATTGGTAGGGCATGAGAGAGAGGTGGATGTAGAAGGCAGGCACAGGGCACAGTACAGCACACAGCAGGGGATGTGGAGGCAGTAGTGAAGGAAATAGCAGGGAATACAGAGGCAGTAGTGAAGGGAACAGTAGGGAACGAAAGGGGAAGCAGTGATGGGAAAAGTAGAAGATGGGAGCAGCAGTGCAGGGAATGAAGGAGGCTGTAGTGAATGAAATAGCAGGGGATGAAGGAGGCTGTATTGAATGAAATAGCAGGAGTAATAGTGCAGGGGAAGGGGGCAGTAGTGCGGGGGACAGCAGGGGATGGGGGCAGTAGTGATGGGAACAGCAGGAGGAGAGGTGGCAGTAGCAAAGGGGATAGCAGGGGATTAATGGGTTAGCAGTAAAGGGAACAAAAGGGAATGAAAGTAGGAGTAGTGCAGGGGATGGGGCAGCAGTGAAAGAGACAGCATGGAATAAGCCCCAGTTACATATGGAGAGGGAGAAGCAGAAGCCGCTGCAGACAGATGAAGAACAGCTGGGTGAGAACTAGAAGCTGTGGCCTCTTGAGGAGACTAATAATGGCGGAGATGCCTGTTTGGAGATTATAAGGGGCTGGGTAAGCAGAATCTGCCGGCGGAACAAGGAGGGAAGCAGGGGCATACACCCATCATCAGCACCTGGGGCCAGGTAGTGGGTCAGAGATCCAGGACATGAACCATACATGGCCACAGAAACTAACTTCAGCAGAGTGGCGGAGCAGTGGCAGGGGAAGGGGGGTGGTTTGAAGCAGAGTGGAACACCAGAGAAACACTTGACTGTGGACCCCTCATTACACCAGTAGGTACCAGGTGCACCACAAATAAAAATAGGTGCCTGTAAAAATAGACATTGCTGTGGCGGCTGGTTCCACCCCCTGGGTGACCTGCACTGTGTGTGAGGCATCCTAGGCGCCACCCTATTTACGGCCCTGAAGGTCATGTTATAAATTTAAACGAGGCATAGGGAGGGGTTTGGGGAGTTATTAATGGGCAGGTAAAGTTATTATAAATTTTTACCCCCCAAACCCCCCTCTATGTTCACTCTCTCTAAATTTATAATAACTTTACCTGCCCATTAATAACCCTACCAAACCCCCTCCCCATGCATCTTTAATATGCTGTTAATATAAACTGACACTCAGTGCCATTCATCCCCCCCTATCTCTGTGACTGAGGGCTGGGTGAGGGTACAGTCACCGGCTGTCTGACTGGAGTGACAGTCCACTCCACAGACACACAGCACTACTCCATGCTGGTGCCACTGCCTCCTGAGCGCACTCACTGGAAGACTGCTCACTGCTCCCGCCTAAATGCTGCGGTTCCTTGTGGCGCAGAATACTGTGGGCGTGGTCTGGGGCTGGAAGAGATGTTATCACGTTACCCAGGAGACGCTTCACCTGTGGCCAGAGACAGGGAAAGCTGGGAGCGGGCAGATCATGTGGGGGTAAGCTGCATCAATGCCCACTGTTTTCCATGTAGTGGTGTGCTCGGCAGAGGAGGAGATGTGTTTCTGGCTTTTTGGGATTTTCACCTGTCAATAAACAAATTAGCAGAAAAGGGAAATGATTTTGATGGCTGTATTTTAAACGGGAAGCACCATTCTGTTCTTTTCCCTACTAAATAGCAAAAAAAGCCCAGCTAGTGTGGTCTCAACTGAACAATACAGGGATTGTTAAATATTATCAAACTTCCAACTTCAAGGTGGCTGACTGCCCATTAACAGACAAGGAAACAAAAGCAATATGACACCTGTTAACAGCAACTCAGATCATTGGCGAAGAATTCAGCTGCTAATGTGCCCTGTAGATGCAGAAATCTGATCACACTACGCACATCAACATTTATCCATGTTTCCGCCAGCCCTACCATCTTACAACTAATGTTGGGACAGTATGACAACTGGACAGTATGACTGATATGAGGCGCAGTCTAATGGCCACGAGGGCAAGCAGTAGTCTACCTGCTCTGCACTGGTGGGAAATTAGAATGATCTCGTGAGAGGTCTTGTTACTTTACTTGAACAACCCTTGTATTATAAGCTGTGTTGTCTACTTTCCAGTGACGTTTAATACATTATATTCTTTTTTTGTGAAATTATCTTTTAAGAATCTGTTGACTGTGTGTTTTATCTTTGATATCTATGAATACTGTCACGCTTTGTCCTTTGCAGGGTCATTACTATAGAAACTTGTGTTTTGAGGCATTATAGCATTCATAGTTTTCTTTTTATGTTGTAAATTAAGGGTGATTTATCATTCCTTCTAAACAAGACAAGTGAAGGTGTTGCACATAGAGTAGCAACCAGTCAGATTTGAGGCTATAATTTATCCAGCACATTTGATTAAATAATTGGTAAAGTGTTATTGGTTGCTATGGGTAACAACTCCACTTGCCTCTTTAGAAGGTTTGCTAAAACTACCTATATTGCAGAGTGACTGCTCAAATGCCGCATTTTGTGGGTTCATTCACTAGTGAGGAGAACATTGCAATTTGTACAATATTGCACAATAACCAGGAAAAGTGAGCCATATAATTGTGGGATTCAAGACTTCACTAAGAATTCATGTGACTGCTAAACCATCCCATATCTTGCTGGAGGCGGGACTTTGTAACTGCTCTGTTCAGAGAGAGCCATGACATAGGCTCCATGTTATCCACCGGAATACCTTAATTGCGGACGACCATAAAGAGCACAGTGAGAGCTGTATCCTCAGGTGTCCATAAAGATTGTTATAGTACCTGAGCATGTTGGTGAAAAGCATTGTTTCTCATCGTTACCTCCATTGTGCTATAATTGATTTAGTGATTCAGTATAATTTACAAGTTTAAAAACAATAAGTTTGTAAATGAATTATGGCTATTATGGACATGAAACAATTCCTAGTAACATGCTTGCAAAACAGGAGACATTGGCCCTCATTCCGAGTTGATCGCTCGCTAGCTACTTTTAGCAGCCGTGCAAACGCATAGTCGCCACCCAAAGGGGAGTGTATTTTCGCTTTGCAAGTGTGCGATCGCATGTGCAGCCGAGCGGTACAAAAACATTTTGTGCAGTTTCTGAGTAGGTCTGAACTTACTCAGCCCTTGCGATCACTTCATCCTGTTCAGTCCCGGAATTGACGTCAGACACCAACCCTGCACACGCCTGGACACGCCTGCGTTTTTCCAAACACTCCCAGAAAATGGTCAGTTGACACCCATAAATGCCCACTTCCTGTCAATCTCCTTGCGATCGGCTGTGCGAATGGAATCATCGCTAGAAGCATTGCACAGTAACAATACTGTTTGTACATGTACGACGCACGTGCGCATTGCGGTGCATACGCATGCGCAGTAGTAACCTGATCGCTGCCCTGCGAAAATCGGCAGTGTGCGATCAACTCGGAATGACCCCCCATTGTTTCTATACAACATTCACAATTTGGAGATACACTGTACAGTATATGGAAATTACGACATAACACAAATGTAAAATACAATACTGGAACTAAGTAATACAAAGTCATTAAAATCCATATGAACAGATTGAGAGATGTACCTAAACACCCAAATTTAGATGGTAATTGCTGTTTCTTACATATCTATATTTATGACACAGTAATTGTGATTCACAATTTGCAGTTTTTAGTTTGTCTTTTTTCTGTATGTTATTGCTTTAAGTAAAATATTTTATATTGAGGAAAATGTAGTTCAATATAAGTTTTTTTGTTGTAAAAACACAAGAACCTCTTATCTATCTTTTTTCTATGTGAGATATTGATGGATAAAATATACAGGACATTGCTAGATATCTTATGCAATTATTACTTATGTGATCTGCTTATAATTCCTGCATGGGGTAATTTACTGGCTGCGTTGGAGGACAATGATAAGTATGTAGGGGCACGGGGTGATGTGTGGGTGCACAAGTGGTAGTTTACTGTTTGGGCTCTGGCTGGTATGTGTAGTCTCTGGTGCTAGTTTACTATGATGCTTGTATATTGAGAAGGACATTGGTGATGACCTATTTGATAAACCATCCATTTTACCCTTATTCTTTTTTGTTGGAATACTGTGCACAATATAAATATTGATGGCTCCTGACATTTGCCCATGGCTTCTAGCTGTCCAAGACATGTGTCCAGGCCTGCTGTAATGTCTTTGTAAGCCACTGTTTGTGCTTAGTTGTTAGACAATAGTTTCATACTGCATGGGCTTATCATGTCTCCTCCAAAGGACACGTGACACATTATTTAATGGACCCCAATCTTGCCTTCTCCACAGAATAACTACTTGGTGAGACACATGTTATTTCATGGGCCCCAATCTTGCCTCCTCCACAGAATGACCATTTGGTGAGACATGTTATTTCATGGGCCTTAGCCCTTCATGCTCCATTCTGACACAAGCCATGCTCCTGCAGTTGAGGACTACTACGTAATAGCTGGTCACTCCCCTTTAGTGGACCCCTCCTATTGCATTCTGCTTATGGCCCTAGCCCATCATGCCTCAGTGCTGCCGGACACCTAAATAAACCCGGACTGGTGTTAGACTCATGTTGCATTTTCCGGGTGTCCTACTTAACACAGGATCATAACCTGAGTCAGTTTCTTTGTAGATCCTAGCAAGGTCCTCCAGGGATTGACTCCAGAAACCCATATCTAACTTTCAAGAACAGATATGTACACATATGGGAGATATACAAAAAGACTTGGAGAGTGACAAAATGGAGAGAGAAAAAGTACCAGCGAATTAGCTCCTAACTTCCATGTTAGAGGCTGTGTTGGAAAAATAACAAGAGCTTATTGGTTGGTAGTTTTTCACTCTTTAAGGCTTAGTACAACTGTCCAATATTGAGGATAAGCCATTTGGCAAGTTTATTAGGATAAATGGCAGGTAATCTGTGGTCTGATATCTGATAAGTAGTGTTGTAAGCACATGGGGGTAAATTTACTAAGGTGGGAGATTTTTAGAACTGGTGATGTTGCCCATGGCAACCAATCAGATTCTACTTACCATTTATCTATCTGCTTCTAGTAGATAATAGATATAATCTGATTGGTTGCTATGGGCAACATCACCAGTTCTAAAAATCTCCCACCTTAGTAAATTTACCCCATGGTTTGTACTCTGAAAACAACAATGGAAAAAGGTATAGTGTTATAATCATAAAGTTATAATGGAAGGCTTGTCAATTGGAAACACATGCAGAAGAATATGAGTTAAATAATACAATACAATATCAGTTTCAGAAAACAATATGAGAGAATACAATATGTGACAATGATAGAAATACATACAATATTAGCAATAAGAAGAAATTAGGTCTATGGGTAAGTTGTAATTAACTCTTTAAGTGTAGTAATGCACTTGTTCGAGGAAAACAGAAGAAGCAGTCTAACAGGGGTGTAGTATGGTAGGCCGGCGGTCGGGCTCCCGGCGACCAGCATACCGACGTCGGGAGCCCGACCGTCGGCTCACCGACAGTGTGACGAGCACAAATGAGCCCCTTGCAGGCTTTCTGCGCTTGCCACGCTGCGGGCACGCTATTTTATTCTCCCTCCAGTGGGGTCATGGACCCCAACGAGGGAGAATAAGTGTCGGTATGCCAGCTGTCGGGATTCCGGCGCTGGTATACTGTGCGCCGGGATCCCGACAGCCGGCATACTGAAGACCACCCGTATCATATTACTTTGGAATTCTTGTCTAGGATTTGTATTCTCAAAGACTACAGCGCTAGTAATTTTACAATTTGCGTCAGGCTAAACTAAATATCTGTCTCAAGGATTGTGTCTGTAGAGTATAGCTAAAATGTAGATACCTATTATAATAAGCTTTATAATACCTGTATTAGGTTAATGTGTGACAGGCAGTATGCTCAATATATGGGGGAAATGGATATTCCACAGCAAGAATATACTGTCCCTTAGCAGTTGTAAATACATGTAGTGGACAGGAGCAGAGTAGTACACCTCCAAACTGTCCTAATTTTCGCAGGACAGTCCCGTTCTTTGGGCACTGTCCCGCTGTCCCACTCGCAGGCCGCAGTGTCCCGAGGTGGGGGGGAGTTGGGAGGTTCTCTGTCATTTTCTGCTGTGCTTAGCAGTAAGTGAATACAGTGCTGCTGAATGCACTGAGGTGAGAGTCTGTGACTGACATATCTCTATGTTAATGGGAATATATTACAGTGTAATTGAGTGTATTTATGTAATGTTTAAAGTAGGGACGAACGCCAGGCCGTTTTTTGGGGTTTTGTGTTTTGGTTTTGGATCTCTATCTCCTTCGTGTTTTGGATCTGAATTGGTTTTGCCATAACTGCCCTGTGGGTTTTGGTTTTGGATCTGTATTTAAAAAAAAAAAAATCATAAAAACAGTTAAAATAAAATAATTTGGGGATGTTTTTATTCCTGCAGTATTATTAACCTCAATAACATTCATTTGCACTCATTTCCAGTCAATTTTGACCACCTAGGAGCTCACAATATTGTTTTCATCCAGTTTAGGCCAAAAGGTTCTACCGAGGTAGCTGGATGACTAAGCTAAGCACAGAAGTGGGCGGCACAAATACCTGGCACATCTAGGAGTGGCACTGCAGTGGCAGACAGGATATCAGTTTTATAAACTATGCCAAAAAAATGCTCCAAAGAGCACATAATACAAAGAAAAGAGGTGCAAGATGGAATTCTCCTTGGGCCCTCCCACCCACCCTTATTTTGTATATATTAAACAGGACATGCACAGTCTAACAAACCAATCATTTCAGTGACAGGGACTGTCACTTGTGGCTGAAATCATTGGTTTGTTTGGCCCCCACAAAACAAGCTGGCAATGGGCAGTGCACAAACTGGCTTTAGTACTTTCAATAGGAGTGATGTCGTCATTAGCATCCAATTCCTCACCCTAATCAGTGTGTACATCATCTTCTTAACAGACTATTAATTCGTCCCCGCTGGAATCCACCATCACAGGTCCTTCTCTACTTTTTGGAGGTAATTGCTGGTAAAGGTCTTCCTCATGGAATTTGTAAATCATTTAATGAACATCATCTTTTCCACATTTTGGGGAAGTAACCTCCTACACCGATCACTGACAGGGTTCTTTCTGAGTACACACTGGAGTGTGGGCAACTTAAGTAAAACAAAGCCAGTTTGTGCACGGGCCCTCAAATTGCCTCTTTTTCCTGCCAGTATTGAAACGGGCTGTCTGACATGCCTATTTGGATGCTATCACTGAAATAGTCATCAACCATTCTTTCAATGGTGACAGCATCATATGCAGTGACAGTAGACATGTCAGTAATTGTAGGCAGCTCCTTCAGTCCGCACCAGATGTCAAAACTTGTTCCTGACTGAAAATGGAGGAGGAGATGTTGCCTTGTCACGTTCCATTTGAGCTGACAATTTTCTCACCAATGGCTCTTTGCTTCTCTGCAGATTTGTGCCCATTGAAAAGAAAGACACAACATATGACTTAAACCAAGGATCAAGTACGGTCGCCAAAATATAGTGATCTGATTTCAAGAGATTGATGACCCTTGAATCCTGGCAAAGTGAATGAAGGGCTTCATCTACAAGTCCGACATAATTAGCGGAACTCCATTTCAGCTCCTCCTTCACTTTCTCCAGCTACTTTTCCAAAATCCTAATGAGGGTAATGACCTGACTCAAGCTGTCATTGTCTGAACTAACTTTACATGTGGCAACTTCAAAGGGTTTAAGAACCTTGCACAATATGGAAATTATTCTCCACTGTGCTTGATTTAGGTGCATTCACGCTTCTTTCCCTATGTCACAGGTGGATGTGTAGGCTTGAATGGCCTTTTCCTGCACCTCCATCCACTGAAGCATATAAAGGGTAGAATTCCACCTCATTACTACCTCTTGCTTCAGATGATGGCAGGGCAGGTTCAAGAGTGCTTGCTGGCACTCTGGTCTTCGACATGCAGTTGCTGAATGTCAAAAATGTGCATACATTTTTTGGACCACCGACAGCATCTCCTGCATGCCCCTGTCATTTTTAATTCTTCACCACCAAATTAATTGTGTGAGCAAAACATGGGACGTGTTAGAATTGACCCAGATGTAATGCTCTCACAATATTCGTGGCATTGTCAGATATCAAAAATCGTGAGGAAAGTCCAAGTGGGGTAAGCCATTGTGCAATGATTTCCCTGAGTTTTTCTAAGAGGTTCTCAGCAGTGTGCCTCTTACTGAAACCGGTGATACACAGTGTAGCCTGCCTCTGGATGAGTTGGCATTTATGAGATGCTGCTGCTGCTGCTGTTGGTGCTGTGGAAGGCAATACATCTACCCAATGGGCTGTCACAGTCATATAGTCTTTAGTTTGCCTTGTTCCACTTGTCCACATATCCGTGGTTAAGTGGACAGTGGGTACAACGGCATTTCTGAGGACAAAAATAACACTTTTTAAATGTCATTGTACAGGCTGGGAATTGCTTATCTAGTGAAGTGGAATCTAGACGGGATTTGGTACCGGGACACAGTATGTTAATCAAGTGTCTAAATCCCACTGCACTAATGGCATATACTGGACTCATGTCTAACACCAGCATAGTTGTTATGGCCTCAGTAATCCACTTTGCAACTGGGTGACTGCTGTCATACTGTACTTCATCTTCCTTGCAAAGGATTGTTGAACAGTCAGTTGTTTTGTTAAACTACAAGTAGACTTCCTGGTCTCCTTCTGGGATGAAGATCGACTCCCAGCAGCAGCAGCAGTAGGTGTAGCACTGAAGGATCCTCCAGAGGAACTGGATACAGGATTACTTCCGATCCTGATTGAGGAGGAAATTGACAATGAGGGTGTTGGTGGTGGGAATTGCAGGCGCTTGGACCCAACAGAGAAAAGGAAGCTAGGTGTCACTGGACTGGTTACATTTTATGTAACAGTCACTTGTCAGCACTTGTGGACCTTGAGAAAGACCCTGGATGGGGTTGAAATGAGTTGGACTCAGGCAGGGATACCGGTGGCTGATAGGAGACGATATTTAGGGATGGTTATACGGGTGGACTGCGGTAGAGCATCCGGAGCCTATACTAAGCAGACGCCATTGGCACTGTTCCATGCTTCAGTACACACCGCTTTCTGGTAATTGTTGCCATTTCGGCTACTTGTGGACTATGCCTTTTCTGTGATATTAATGTACTGTATAACATGTGGTTTTAAATTGTGCTTCACCATCATACCATATGGTTTTTCTTTTCTATACCGGGACACATTCATTGTAAAGTGGATCCATGAGAATTAGTGTAGATTTGCACGAGGATTATTCTGAAGAGCGCTGATAAGTTCTGTTTTGCCATTCCTATTTGTACAGCAGACAGAGCACCTGCCCCACTACAAACTGGAAAATGATATATGCTTCACAGGGCACTACACAAGCATATATCACTTGCCAGTTTGTAGATTTGTTTAAGATGTACTGGAGAGACACTTTGTTTGGTATTTGCATTATTGGGCTGCCTGTTTTGCGCAACTGTCCACATATCACTTAAAGTTTTGCATACAAGAGCACCTGCCCCAGGCCACGCCAGTCACAGTACTGGAGACGGACACATCCATCCAGTACACTCTCCAATACCGGAGTAAAGTTGGCGCAGATCACCAGGGACTTATATAGAATCCAAATCCCGCGAGAATCTGACAGTACGATGATGACGTTTTGCCTTGTTTTAGGAGTAAGGAGGGATCTCAAAGTTCAGGGCACCAAACCCGCTCATCCCGAGCTTAAAGCTATATCATCTGAATATATGTGCCCAAAATATTTTATACTGTGTTGATTTTTAAAAAGGCTGATTATATATATATATATATATATATATATATATATATATACATATACAGCACGTCCAACAAGCAGCGGCACTCGGATACTAATTATGATTACTAGTGAGCAAAAAGTGCTTTTAATTCATCACAACAGTTCCAACGTTTCGGGGCCGTGGCGCCCCTTTGTCAAGGTGATAAACCTTGACAAAGGGGCGCCATGTTTATCACCTTGACAAAGGGGCGCCATGGCCCCGAAACGTTGGAACTGTTGTGATGAATTAAGAGTACTTTTTGCTCACTAGTAATCATAATTAGTCTCCGAGTGCCGCTGCTTGTTGGACGTGCTGTATATGAAATTTTCCAGAGGGCTCTGGAGCAATTGACTTGTATGTGAGAGTGAGTGTCCATTCGATTCGTTCTATACGTGTGTATATATATATATATATATATATATATATATATACATACATACTGTATACATATACATGCAGCAGGTTGTCCGACACTCACAGTAACAGGAACAACTTCACGGGTGCCTCACCTCCCCCAAAATTGGGGTCAGAGCCGGCGCAAGCCACTCAGCAAAGGGATGCAGTGCAGGGAGGCGCAAGGAATGGAGAGGCGTTCTCCCTGCTCTGCAGTCCTGTGCTGAGCTGATGACCCCCTGTTGCTGCTGCGGCGCCTGCAGGAACGGCTCTTGCCGCTCTGAAGGAGCGCTGCCGCTGCTCCGCTGCCTACCCTCCCGGCTCCCACATGCTGCCGTGCGGTCAGGACCGGACCGACGCGCGCGGCCACATGACGCTGCTCAGACAGTGAGAGACTGTCACTGTCCATACTGCAGGCGCCGCGGCCGCTCAGGCTGCACTTTGATAGCGCAGCTGTGCATCCTCCTGGCTCCTAGCCCTCCCGCGATGCCAGGGAAAATGGGAAGGAGACAATCTGCGTGCAGTATCAGGTGAGGATGGGGAGCTGGAGCTGCACTGTGACAGAGTTGGGAGGTATGTGTCTCTGCATGGCTGCCAGCTCTACAATGTGTGTCAGTGTGCCTATAAACAATGTTTGTAAGTGTGCCACTGGGACCTATATAGTGTGTGTCAGTGTGCCTATATACAATTTGTTAGTGTGTCAGTGTGCTCCTGGTCCCTGTGTGTGTGTCAGTGTTCCCTATACAATCTATGAATGTGTGCACTAGTGGATCCAGGGATGGGAGAGGGCACGCGAGACTGTGCTCCTCGTTGTTTCTGCCTTTTTTTAAAAAAAACAGCAGTAGTGATGGAGATAGCGCAGGTCCAACCCGACGCATATGCAGGGTACATGGCTGCCTCGAACGCAAAATGATGAGGGAACTGCCGCAATGTTAACCCGCCTCCCGCAGCCACACTGGAGGCAGCCTAGCTGTGGCTCTCCCTCCTGTCTTCTACCCGCTCTCCCGGGCCCGCTGGCGGCACCTGTGGGAATCGGAGGAGGTTCCCAGCATTCAAGCACCACCAGTTTACGAGCAGCCAGGTCCCAAGGCGACGGGTTGTGCTATTCTAGATACAGCAGTCGGAAGCTATGCCCCCCAACCATGACTCCCTCCCCATTTGAAGCACCACCATATTCTGGAGCAGAGAGAGGAGGTGTTGCATGTTTGTAGGCGTCACTGCTACAGGGGGTGTTGCATGTGTAAGCGTCACTGCTACAGGGGGTGTTACGTGTGTAAGCGTCACTGCTACAGGGGGCATTATGTGTGTAAGCGTCACTGCTACAGGGGAAGTTACGTGTGTAAGCATCACTGGTACAGGGGGGTGTTGCGTGTAGCGTCACTGGTAAAGGGGGTGTTGCGTGTGTAAGCGCCAATGCTACAGGGGGCATTACGCGTGTACACTGCATTACATGTTTAAGCGTCACTAATACGGGGGCTTTGCGTGTGTAAGCATCACTACTACAGGGGGCATTACGTGTGTAAGCATGACTGGTACAGGGGGCGTTGCGTGTGTAAGCATCACTGGTACAATGGGGCGTTACATGTGTAAGCGTCACTGGTAAAGGGGGGTTACATGTGTAAGTGTCACTGGTAAAGGGGGGTTACATGTGTAAGTGTCACTGGTACAGGGGGCGTTACGTGTGTAAGCGCCACTGGTACAGGGGGCGTTACATGTGTATGCTGTGTTACGTGTGTAAGCATAACTAATACAGGGGGCGTTACGTGTGTAAGCAACACTACTATAGGGGGCGTTATGTGTGTAAGCGTCACTGGTACAGGGGGCGTTTCGCGTGTAAGCGTCTCTGGTACAGGGGGCGTTACGTGTGTAAGCATCACTGGTACAGGGGTGTTACGTGTGTATGCATCACTGGTACAGGGTGGCGTTACATGTGTAGGCGTTACGTCATGGGTAAAGTGGGCATTACATATGTAAGCATCACTGGTACAGGGGGGCGTTATGTGTGTAAGCGTCACTGGTACAGGGGGCGTTACGTGTGTAAGCGGCACTACTACAGGGAGCATTATGTGTATATGTGTCACTGCTTTGTAAAGTATGGGAGGGCGCAAATTTATAGTTTGCAGGAGGGCGCCGAACACCCTAGCACCGGCCCTGATTGGGGTATAACATGTGTGTGCAAGTGGTTGGCACTCCGTAGAAATAAAGACAGCAATACCAAGAGGTGCAAAGCTGACGTTTCAGGGACATGGTCTTGATAAAAGGAAGCACGTCCCTGAAACATCAGATTTACACCTCTTGGTATTGCTGTCTTTATTTCTACGGAGTGCTAACCACTTACGCACACACACACAGACACATATATACTGTACATATATATATATATATATATATATATATATAAATAAAAATTTCCACAGGTCCGGCACTCCTTTAAACTTGGTTAGGTGACTCCACTAACATAGAATCTCTCATGGTACTTTGATGTGCGGCACTCCAAGCTCTTGGAAGATACATTTGAGCAGAGCCATGATTAGTCAGCGTTACAATGCTTTTTAATAAGCATTTTTATCAGGATATACAACAACATAAGTAAGCACTTACCTTGTAAACCATGTTGCGACCAGTCAATGCACACTGCGGCCTGGGACAAGAGTGCATCCTCAGGCAGCAGTGACCTCAAGTGACGTCATAACATCTGGCACAAAGGTGCTAACATGATGTGTTGGTTAAGACTTGGTTCTTTTGTGTTTCTGGCTGTTGCACTGATGGACCAGTGGTGGAAGCTTGATGGAAGAAACTAATAGGCATAAAATAGTTCCTGTATTTTTTTCTAAAGGTTATTAGTGTAAGCCACTAGTGGGCCTATCACTAAAAAAGGGACTTAGTGTGTGGCGCACTCTTTTGAAATGATTGTTCTACATTCAAATTTTAAACTTTTATTTCCATAATTAAAAATGGTCACCATAAACAGGCTTAGTATTTAATCTGATAGCCTGAAAGTGCAAAAAATAATAAAATAATAGAATTGCCTATAGGGTTAGAACATCAAAGTGATGTCAACATCCAGTAAATTTATTGTTAGGCAAAAAGGGTTTGTACAATTTAATAAGCCAAGTGAGATGTTATTAAGATTATTCAGTGCTGGTTGGATACTGTTAAGCTCCCTTTAGAGACTATGTTGTGGTAGTGATCTCTATGGTATTATTGCCTTAAAAAACCTCAGAAAGAGGGATTCATATTTCCACAGAGACCACCCATCAGTGCCTTCCAAAGATTATAATTCTAGTATTAGTACCAAGGAGTGAAAAAAGTTTTGTAACATATAGTCACCCTTTACACCAGTCTACTGTTCAAGACTGCAGTAACAGTGTTAATGTAATTTGATACAGATTTGCATCCACCATTCTGCAACAATGTGTGGCTGGCAAGACAGGCTATACTAGAGACCAGACAATAAATAAACTGTCTCGAGTATTCGTGTCAGAAGAAGTACCTGTCGGCGAGGGATATAGAGTAAATAACTATAAGCTCTTATTTCTGCAGTTCGTGTACATGCAGTTTCTAAACATATTCATCTTAATTTCTATTTTAGTGATAGGCCCACTAGTGGCTTACACTAATAACCTTTAGAAAAAAATACTCCAATCTAGCTTAGTGGTGCACCTCCAGCCTCAACTAAAAACCTTTTTTAAGGGCCTTTCTTGGTCCTGATTATATTTCTTTTCTTGAATGGTTGGTTTCATATCGATATCCTTAAATTAATTCCTTTATACCTGTGCAGTGTATTTTGGACCCTGTGTCCCCTCCTTAGAATAAAATAGTTCCTGCACAAAGAGCTAAAGAGAACCGACAAGAGATTGAGAGTTGACAAATATCCAGGACAGAGGCACAGAATTTAACACTCCAGCTGTCTTTACAGGGACCCCTGTAAGATAGTTTGGATTTGGCTGCATTTGACGTGCAGGTCGTGGCCCTCTGCCTCTCTCAGAATTAAGGCCTGATAATAACGGCGAGCGAGGCAGCAGGAACTTGGGTATTTCAGGATGGCAGACTAGACTGAAGTTGCAGGAGACATGACTGGAAACGATGGTTTGCAATATAAGTCTGGAACCAATCACTGAAGATATTGGAGAGTCTATGAATATCAGGATAGACTGATAATGCTTCTTATGTCAAACTGGGACCAGTGATGCTTCTTATATCAGGCTGAAAGTGATGATGCTTTTTATATTGGGCTAAAACTGATTATGCTTCTTACTGTATACCAGACTGGAACAAAAGATGCTTTTAATATTGGTCTGTAACCAAAGACATGACTATCGGACTGGAACCAATAATGCAACTATCAGACCGGAGACAAATTTCCTACTGCACATGCATGGCAGCCATTGTGGGAGTTATGTTTTTGCCACGGCTGCAGCTCCCACTGCGGGACTCTGGAAATATAAGTACTGTATAAAACAACATGGGTGCTGTGTAGGCCCAGGGGCCCCTGTGCACCGCACACATTGCACCCATGATAGAAACACCAATGATTTGAGTGTGGATAAAGAGTGAGAAGCTTTAGAAAAGTGTCTAGTAACAGGCTGTTCACTGGTTCCCAGTTTAAGGGCTGCTTTTATAGCTTATCTGTGTGCAGTCTAGAGATGAGCGGGTTCGGTTTCTCTGAATCCGAACCCGCCAGAACTTCATGTTTTTTCTCACGGGTCCGAGCGACTCGGATCTTCCCGCCTTGCTCGGTTAACCCGAGCGCGCCCGAACGTCATCATGACGCTGTCGGATTCTCGCGAGGCTCGGATTCTATCGCGAGACTCGGATTCTATATAAGGAGCCGCGCGTCGCCGCCATTTTCACACGTGCATTGAGATTGATAGGGAGAGGACGTGGCTGGCGTCCTCTCCGTTTAGAATAGATTAGAGAGACACTTGATTTACTAATTTTGGGGAGCATTAGGAGTACTCAGTACAGTGCAGAGTTTTGCTGATAGTGACCACCAGTTTTATTTATAATCCGTTCTCTGCCTGAAAAAAGCGATACACAGCACACAGTGACTCAGTCACATACCATATCTGTGTGCACTGCTCAGGCTCAGGCCAGTGTGCTGCATCATCTATTATCTATATATAATATTATATATATCTGTCTGACTGCTCAGCTCACACAGCTTATAATTGTGGGGGAGACTGGGGAGCACTACTGCAGTGCCAGTTATAGGTTATAGCAGGAGCCAGGAGTACATAATATATTATATAGTGAGTGACCACCAGACACACAGTGCAGTTTATTTAATATATCCGTTCTCTGCCTGAAAAAAGCGATACACACAGTGACTCAGTCAGTCACATACCATATCTGTGTGCACTGCTCAGGCTCAGGCCAGTGTGCTGCATCATCTATATATATTATATATCTGTCTGACTGCTCAGCTCACACAGCTTATAATTGTGGGGGAGACTGGGGAGCACTACTGCAGTGCCAGTTATAGGTTATAGCAGGAGCCAGGAGTACATAATATTATATTAAAATTAAACAGTGCACACTTTTGCTGCAGGAGTGCCACTGCCAGTGTGACTAGTGACCAGTGACCTGACCACCAGTATATATAATATTAGTAGTATACTATCTCTTTATCAACCAGTCTATATTAGCAGCAGACACAGTACAGTGCGGTAGTTCACGGCTGTGGCTACCTCTGTGTCGGCACTCGGCAGCCCGTCCATAATTGTATATACCACCTAACCGTGGTTTTTCTTTCTTTCTTTATACATACATACTAGTTACGAGTATACTATCTCTTTATCAACCAGTCTATATATTAGCAGCAGACACAGTACAGTGCGGTAGTTCACGGCTGTGGCTACCTCTGTGTCGGCACTCGGCAGCCCGTCCATAATTGTATATACCACCTAACCGTGGTTTTTTTTTCTTTCTTTATACATACATACTAGTTACGAGTATACTATCTCTTTATCAACCAGTCTATATATTAGCAGCAGACACAGTACAGTGCGGTAGTTCACGGCTGTGGCTACCTCTGTGTCGGCACTCGGCAGCCCGTCCATAATTGTATATACCACCTAACCGTGGTTTTTTTTTCTTTCTTTATACATACATACTAGTTACGAGTATACTATCTCTTTATCAACCAGTCTATATATTAGCAGCAGACACAGTACAGTGCGGTAGTTCACGGCTGTGGCTACCTCTGTGTCGGCACTCGGCAGCCCGTCCATAATTGTATATACCACCTAACCGTGGTTTTTTTTTCTTTCTTTATACATACATACTAGTTACGAGTATACTATCTCTTTATCAACCAGTCTATATATTAGCAGCAGACACAGTACAGTGCGGTAGTTCACGGCTGTGGCTACCTCTGTGTCGGCACTCGGCAGCCCGTCCATAATTGTCTATACCACCTAACCGTGGTTTTTTTTTCTTTCTTTATACATACATACTAGTTACGAGTATACTATCTCTTTATCAACCAGTCTATATTAGCAGCAGACACAGTACAGTGCGGTAGTTCACGGCTGTGGCTACCTCTGTGTCGGCACTCGGCAGCCCGTCCATAATTGTATATACCACCTAACCGTGGTTTTTTTTTCTTTCTTTATACATACATACTAGTTACGAGTATACTATCTCTTTATCAACCAGTCTATATATTAGCAGCAGACACAGTACAGTGCGGTAGTTCACGGCTGTGGCTACCTCTGTGTCGGCACTCGGCAGCCCGTCCATAATTGTATATACCACCTAACCGTGGTTTTTTTTTCTTTCTTTATACATACATACTAGTTACGAGTATACTATCTCTTTATCAACCAGTCTATATATTAGCAGCAGACACAGTACAGTGTGGTAGTTCACGGCTGTGGCTACCTCTGTGTCGGCACTCGGCAGCCCGTCCATAATTGTATATACCACCTAACCGTGGTTTTTTTCTCTTTCTTTATACATACATACTAGTTACGAGTATACTATCTCTTTATCAACCAGTCTATATTAGCAGCAGACACAGTACAGTGCGGTAGTTCACGGCTGTGGCTACCTCTGTGTCGGCACTCGGCAGCCCGTCCATAATTGTATATACCACCTAACCGTGGTTTTTTTTTTCTTTCTTTATACATACATACTAGTTACGAGTATACTATCTCTTTATCAACCAGTCTATATATTAGCAGCAGACACAGTACAGTGCGGTAGTTCACGGCTGTGGCTACCTCTGTGTCGGCACTCGGCAGCCCGTCCATAATTGTATATACCACCTAACCGTGGTTTTTTTTTCTTTCTTTATACATACATACTAGTTACGAGTATACTATCTCTTTATCAACCAGTCTATATATTAGCAGCAGACACAGTACAGTGCGGTAGTTCACGGCTGTGGCTACCTCTGTGTCGGCACTCGGCAGCCCGTCCATAATTGTATACTAGTATCCAATCCATCCATCTCCATTGTTTACCTGAGGTGCCTTTTAGTTGTGCCTATTAAAATATGGAGAACAAAAATGTTGAGGTTCCAAAATTAGGGAAAGATCAAGATCCACTTCCACCTCGTGCTGAAGCTGCTGCCACTAGTCATGGCCGAGACGATGAAATGCCAGCAACGTCGTCTGCCAAGGCCGATGCCCAATGTCATAGTACAGAGCATGTCAAATCCAAAACACCAAATATCAGTAAAAAAAGGACTCCAAAACCTAAAATAAAATTGTCGGAGGAGAAGCGTAAACTTGCCAATATGCCATTTACCACACGGAGTGGCAAGGAACGGCTGAGGCCCTGGCCTATGTTCATGGCTAGTGGTTCAGCTTCACATGAGGATGGAAGCACTCAGCCTCTCGCTAGAAAAATGAAAAGACTCAAGCTGGCAAAAGCAGCACAGCAAAGAACTGTGCATTCTTCGAAATCCCAAATCCACAAGGAGAGTCCAATTGTGTCGGTTGCGATGCCTGACCTTCCCAACACTGGACGTGAAGAGCATGCGCCTTCCACCATTTGCACGCCCCCTGCAAGTGCTGGAAGGAGCACCCGCAGTCCAGTTCCTGATAGTCAGATTGAAGATGTCAGTGTTGAAGTACACCAGGATGAGGAGGATATGGGTGTTGCTGGCGCTGGGGAGGAAATTGACCAGGAGGATTCTGATGGTGAGGTGGTTTGTTTAAGTCAGGCACCCGGGGAGACACCTGTTGTCCGTGGGAGGAATATGGCCGTTGACATGCCAGGTGAAAATACCAAAAAAATCAGCTCTTCGGTGTGGAGGTATTTCACCAGAAATGCGGACAACAGGTGTCAAGCCGTGTGTTCCCTTTGTCAAGCTGTAATAAGTAGGGGTAAGGACGTTAACCACCTCGGAACATCCTCCCTTATACGTCACCTGCAGCGCATTCATAATAAGTCAGTGACAAGTTCAAAAACTTTGGGTGACAGCGGAAGCAGTCCACTGACCAGTAAATCCCTTCCTCTTGTAACCAAGCTCACGCAAACCACCCCACCAACTCCCTCAGTGTCAATTTCCTCCTTCCCCAGGAATGCCAATAGTCCTGCAGGCCATGTCACTGGCAATTCTGACGAGTCCTCTCCTGCCTGGGATTCCTCCGATGCATCCTTGCGTGTAACGCCTACTGCTGCTGGCGCTGCTGTTGTTGCCGCTGGGAGTCGATGGTCATCCCAGAGGGGAAGTCGTAAGCCCACTTGTACTACTTCCAGTAAGCAATTGACTGTTCAACAGTCCTTTGCGAGGAAGATGAAATATCACAGCAGTCATCCTACTGCAAAGCGGATAACTGAGTCCTTGACAACTATGTTGGTGTTAGACGTGCGTCCGGTATCCGCCGTTAGTTCACAGGGAACTAGACAATTTATTGAGGCAGTGTGCCCCCGTTACCAAATACCATCTAGGTTCCACTTCTCTAGGCAGGCGATACCGAGAATGTACACGGACGTCAGAAAAAGACTCACCAGTGTCCTAAAAAATGCAGTTGTACCCAATGTCCACTTAACCACGGACATGTGGACAAGTGGAGCAGGGCAGGGTCAGGACTATATGACTGTGACAGCCCACTGGGTAGATGTATGGACTCCCGCCGCAAGAACAGCAGCGGCGGCACCAGTAGCAGCATCTCGCAAACGCCAACTCTTTCCTAGGCAGGCTACGCTTTGTATCACCGCTTTCCAGAATACGCACACAGCTGAAAACCTCTTACGGCAACTGAGGAAGATCATCGCGGAATGGCTTACCCCAATTGGACTCTCCTGTGGATTTGTGGCATCGGACAACGCCAGCAATATTGTGTGTGCATTAAATATGGGCAAATTCCAGCACGTCCCATGTTTTGCACATACCTTGAATTTGGTGGTGCAGAATTTTTTAAAAAACGACAGGGGCGTGCAAGAGATGCTGTCGGTGGCCAGAAAAATTGCGGGACACTTTCGGCGTACAGGCACCACGTACAGAAGACTGGAGCACCACCAAAAACTACTGAACCTGCCCTGCCATCATCTGAAGCAAGAAGTGGTAACGAGGTGGAATTCAACCCTCTATATGCTTCAGAGGTTGGAGGAGCAGCAAAAGGCCATTCAAGCCTATACAATTGAGCACGATATAGGAGGTGGAATGCACCTGTCTCAAGTGCAGTGGAGAATGATTTCAACGTTGTGCAAGGTTCTGATGCCCTTTGAACTTGCCACACGTGAAGTCAGTTCAGACACTGCCAGCCTGAGTCAGGTCATTCCCCTCATCAGGCTTTTGCAGAAGAAGCTGGAGGCATTGAAGAAGGAGCTAAAAGGGAGCGATTCCGCTAGGCATGTGGGACTTGTGGATGCAGCCCTTAATTCGCTTAACAAGGATTCACGGGTGGTCAATCTGTTGAAATCAGAGCACTACATTTTGGCCACCGTGCTCGATCCTAGATTTAAAGCCTACCTTGGATCTCTCTTTCCGGCAGACACAGGTCTGCTGGGGTTGAAAGACCTGCTGGTGACAAAATTGTCAAGTCAAGCGGAACGCGACCTGTCAACATCTCCTCCTTCACATTCTCCCGCAACTGGGGGTGCGAGGAAAAGGCTCAGAATTCCGAGCCCACCCGCTGGCGGTGATGCAGGGCAGTCTGGAGCGACTGCTGATGCTGACATCTGGTCCGGACTGAAGGACCTGACAACGATTACGGACATGTCGTCTACTGTCACTGCATATGATTCTCTCAACATTGATAGAATGGTGGAGGATTATATGAGTGACCGCATCCAAGTAGGCACGTCACACAGTCCGTACTTATACTGGCAGGAAAAAGAGGCAATTTGGAGGCCCTTGCACAAACTGGCTTTATTCTACCTAAGTTGCCCTCCCACAAGTGTGTACTCCGAAAGAGTGTTTAGTGCCGCCGCTCACCTTGTCAGCAATCGGCGTACGAGGTTACATCCAGAAAATGTGGAGAAGATGATGTTCATTAAAATGAATTATAATCAATTCCTCCGCGGAGACATTGACCAGCAGCAATTGCCTCCACAAAGTACACAGGGAGCTGAGATGGTGGATTCCAGTGGGGACGAATTGATAATCTGTGAGGAGGGGGATGTACACGGTGATATATCGGAGGGTGAAGATGAGGTGGACATCTTGCCTCTGTAGAGCCAGTTTGTGCAAGGAGAGATTAATTGCTTCTTTTTTGGGGGGGGTCCAAACCAACCCGTCATATCAGTCACAGTCGTGTGGCAGACCCTGTCACTGAAATGATGGGTTGGTTAAAGTGTGCATGTCCTGTTTTGTTTATACAACATAAGGGTGGGTGGGACTGGGAGGGCCCAAGGACAATTCCATCTTGCACCTCTTTTTTCTTTTCTTTTTCTTTGCATCATGTGCTGATTGGGGAGGGTTTTTTGGAAGGGACATCCTGCGTGACACTGCAGTGCCACTCCTAGATGGGCCCGGTGTTTGTGTCGGCCACTAGGGTAGCTAATCTTACTCACACAGTCAGCTACCTCATTGCGCCTCTTTTTTTCTTTGCGTCATGTGCTGTTTGGGGAGGGTTTTTTGGAAGGGACATCCTGCGTGACACTGCAGTGCCACTCCTAGATGGGCCCGGTGTTTGTGTCGGCCACTAGGGTCGCTAATCTTACTCACACAGCTACCTCATTGCGCCTCTTTTTTTCTTTGCGTCATGTGCTGTTTGGGGAGGGTTTTTTGGAAGGGACATCCTGCGTGACACTGCAGTGCCACTCCTAGATGGGCCCGGTGTTTGTGTCGGCCACTAGGGTCGCTTATCTTACTCACACAGCGACCTCGGTGCAAATTTTAGGACTAAAAATAATATTGTGAGGTGTGAGGTATTCAGAATAGACTGAAAATGAGTGGAAATTATGGTTTTTGAGGTTAATAATACTTTGGGATCAAAATGACCCCCAAATTCTATGATTTAAGCTGTTTTTTAGTGTTTTTTGAAAAAAACACCCGAATCCAAAACACACCCGAATCCGACAAAAATAATTCGGTGAGGTTTTGCCAAAACGCGTTCGAACCCAAAACACGGCCGCGGAACCGAACCCAAAACCAAAACACAAAACCCGAAAAATTTCAGGCGCTCATCTCTACTGCAGTCATGCGCTCTTTGAAGGTTCTGTCTGTTTTTCCTATATATAATAGCCCACACGGGTATATAATTTGATACACCACAAAACTGCTATTTCAGATAAGGGTATTTCGAATGGAAACCCTCTTTCCACTGTTGGGATGAAAAAAAATGTTTCTCCGGGGATAAGAAAACTACATGTTGTACATGTGCTTTGAAGTAGCCTAATTTGCTCTTACCACTACTTCTTTCATGGGTACGATACATATCTGCAGCTGTTATAGTGTTCTGCACTGGCAACACTTTGTATATTCTAAGTTGCACTTTATTATCATGTCTGGTGTGGAAGCGGAAGCAGAATCCATCCTCTACAAAGCAGAATTAGCTGATAAAGTGCAACGGAATTTGCTGCGCTATATAAGAAACTGTTAATAAATAATAAATAAATAAGCTAAAGCCAACTCCATCTGAGGATTTATACCTTGACCGTCTCAAACTTAATAAGTAAAAACTGGACCATTATTATTATGGCCTTACCCATAGTGAATACCACCATGCAAAGAAAATTCCTAGGGGTTTAAGAGTTAAAAACTGCCCCACCATAGGCTACATGATCCTACCTTTTGCAAACGGTGGGTAGGGATTTTAAATAAATACTCTTTTGATTTAATTTTATTAATTATTGAATAATGTACTAAAGAGCTTAATACCATCAATTATAAAATTGCCTGTTTTGAAGCAGCCCATAAAGCAGTTCTAGAATTAGAAAGTGATACCAATTAGATGGACAAGCTAAAATTATGAGATACAGATCTATAAGCGTGATCTCATTAAATCCAAGAAATAAAAACGTAATAAGGTAGACGCAGATTTCGACTCTCACACTGGGTAACAGTTGACTAATAACAACCGGAAAACAGATCAAAGGACATCTGAGAGGAAGTTCAATACTGAATCCTCCAACAAATTCTAGTCCTCAGGTAGTGAGGTACAGATGTATGACAATAGAGGCGCTAAACTTAAGTTATGCCCTTCAGGGGTTACTACCCATGATCTGAGGCGATGCAGGAAGCCCTAGTGATGACATGTATACACATTTCATTTGCCAGAGTGGGGGAGGTAAAACTCTCCCCTCCGGTGATTCCCGTCAGCCTCCTCAGTTAGTAATGACTACACCTGTGTACCTGCTAGGTGAGCTGGAAAACATGAACTGTTGGTAGCTCTCAAGGACCAGGGTTGGCTACCACCGATCTACAGTCTATGTTATCTTGCACACGCCTCCACAACATTAAATGTGTTAGAGGCAGTATAAGCTGCATGTAAGGTATAATAGTGCCACTAGACCAATAGTACCACTTGTTCATTAAATAAATCAATGGAAAACTTACATTTTCATGTTTTATAAAGACTCACTAAATTTTTATGTTTACATTTTTGGGTTTTAAGCATAACAGATGATGTTTCCAGTTAGATCAATAAAGTGTCTACTGCTTTTTGGAGAAACCAAGTATATTTATTTTTTATCTAAATACAATAAATTACCATTTAAAAAAATAACAAAAATATACTGTCTACCCAATTGTTTTGCTTGATCTGCGTTCAATTAATTTACAGTGCCTAGGCTCCCAGATTCATCACTTTCCTTATTTTTTAAGGGAAATAAAATCCTTGAGGTACCCAGTTATAAATTCTAAAGAAGTCGACATTCTAGCAGAGAAAATATTCTCTGTCTCAAAATATAAAGTGAAATTTTCATTCATTTCTGTAATTTTGTTAAAAATATCACCTATATCAAATTATAGAAAGCTTTTATAATCAAGCCAAACATTTTTCAAAAACTATTGATTTCACTGTTAGGTGTAAATAGTGTGCACATTTACTTCCCGTGGGTCATTTTCCTAGAGACTATTGACATTTGTAAGAATAGTTGAAGGATAAGAAAGCTCAGAGTCCTGATAAAAATTATACCGAAGCTATACTATACCCCCCACGTAGCTCAGGATCTAATATTACATTATCATCCTCTTCACATACATTGTAAAGTGTAACATACCTATCTTTCAAAGTTTTATTTCAGGTTAGTCACCAGTATTTGGTTGATCTCTAAAATCTGTAAATAATACAAAGAAATTATCTACGTGATTTTGAAAGTGCATAGGTATTTATTTTAATACCTGCAATCAAGATTTCATTATGCAAATAAATATAAATCCATTTCATAAGATCATAAGTTGTAAAATTTGACAAATTCTAATTGTGTCCAGGATTCATAATTATTTTAACCACAATGTGTTACATCATCATAAATCATTTTGAAAAGAAAATTGTATACATTTTTAATGTGCACACAGAAAGAAAGATATTTTTTTATTACATAGGCCAAACATGTTATAGATATTTAAAAATAACTGTAGTAAACTATTTTTTAAAATGTTATTTCCTTGGAAAAGGAAATATTTCTGAAATTATAGAGTAGATAGTCATTTATGTTATGTCTACAAATTGATTTTGTACCTTGGACATCTTGTTGATTTTCAGCTAATTGAGTATTAGTACAATTTTCTAGACTTTAGTTTTCCTCCAGAATAGAATTTCCTAACAAATATTCAAATCAAATTAATAACAAAAATAGCTAAAACAAAGTTGAATTAATAACCTAAATGCCTTCATACAGTATTTAGGTGGCTGTAACTAAACTGTTCCAGCAGAGACTGGTCTACTGTTGCTCCACATGCTTAACCTCAGTGCTAAACTGAACTACAGTAATGCACGTAACCTACTCTGAAGCTATTATTATGCTTACTGCAGCTGTTTGCGCCTACTCCATTCTCTACTGGTAACATTCATTGCACCATAATCAAGTGTTCCATCTATATTCAAATCTATAAATTGCAGCCTCTCTATTGAGCAGCTACTAACACTATTCCACAAATTACATACCCACTCTCTACTATAATATTTTGAAAATTAAAAAAAGATTAATAGAAATACCCACATCAGAAATTAGATGTATGAAATGAAGAATCACTCTAAAAGTCACCTTGTAGAAGATTCTAATCTTATCTGCTTTGCTTGTGACCTTAAAAAAAATGATTTTTTTTTTAATATAAAAAAGTTGGAAATAATGACATTAACAGTATTACAAATATAGAAAAAATTCAAAGAAAATATAGTATAATTTAAATGTAAAATCTTTGATTTTGCCATCTCTTTTGTTCATCGATATCTCTTATAAATAAAGCCTCATGTGTTGCAAATTTGTCTGTTTGAAAATGACAATATACAAATAAAAAAAAATATTTTTTTTAAACTATAATAAAAAAATACTATTAAGGTCTTGCTGCTTCCCTTGCCCAAACCTCCATTAACATCAAAGACAGCTGCTGGGGATAAAATTTCTTGTAATGAATCTCCTAATGAACATACTCGATATGCCTTCCTCCAGTACCTTGGATGTTTTGGTTTTTTTTTTTTTTTTTTTTGGGGGGGGGGGGGGGGGGTTGAGAGAATTTTTTTTATGCTACTTCTGCAGTCAGGAAACCATTTTTTGCACACATGTGCAGCTCTGGTAAAAGTTCCAAGTGTACTACCATCTTAGCTATATGTCTCCATACTGCTTCTTTGCAGTAATATGATGTATTTGGACCAATATGCTTTCCAAAAAGCTTGCTGACATTTTTGAGAACTCCTCTCAATCAGGACCAAGTTTTCCATTAAGGTGAATTTGTATGCCCTCTGCCAGTCTTCTGGGTTTTTGATATTACTTTTTTTCTGGCTCACGCTTACAACTGAAGTGAAGGTTCTTCTTTTGTAAGTGATGTTGAAGGATTCTGGGGGGCACTGAATATTTGATTTCTCCATTATTGGCATGCTATTGAAATAAAAAAAAATGTTAACCAAGTTAGCAGAACATTACAAAAACCTAACATATTTCAATTAAATTTCAATGTTGTGCTCTAAGTAAAGTTTATGGCATTATAAAGGTAGACATTATACAATGAGACTGTATGTATATGTACATTTATGTATGTCTAGAAAGTCAACATTGACTGGATACTCAAAGAATGCATCTTGTAACAAAGAAATAATGGAGGATTAAAATCAAGGTTACATAGGGAGGAAAATAATTTTTTTGCAAGCTAATATACTTGGTAAAATGTTTTATAAACTAAGAAAAAGAAACATTAAAGGATTTTTAATGAGAATATATATTAACAGTCGATTTGGGGAAGATATTGGTAAAATTGCCCAATTTTGGCACCAATAGCGATACTCCACCATGTAATATTGTGCCAGATTGTTCAAAATGAAAGAAACAATATGAGCATCTATTTTTATTGGGTGTGGTTCATCAAATTGACAGTATCTAGGTCGACAATGTTTAGGTCGACCACTATAGGTCGACAGTCACTAGGTCGACATGGATGGAAGGTCGACAGGGTTACTAGGTCGACATGTGCTAGGTCAACAGGTCTAAAGGTTGACATGAGGTTTAATATTTTTTTTGGTGTCGTTTTCTTCGTAGAGTGACCAGGATCCCCAATTAGTGCACCGCGTCCCCTCGCATGGCTCGCTTCGCTCGCCATGCTTCGGGCATGGTGCCTTCGCTCCGCTGCCGCTTCGCTCGGCACAGATTACCGTTCCAATCATAGTCCACGTGGATCGTTAAGTATGAAAAAATTCAAAAAAAGAAAAAAAAATTGAAAAACTCATGTCGACCTTTAGACCAGTCGACCTAGCACATGTCAACCTAGAAACCCTGTTGACCTTCCATCCATGTTGACCTAGTGACTGTCGACCTATAGTGGTCAACCTAAACATTGTCGACCTAGACAGTGTCGACCTTCAGACAGGATCCCATTTTTATTTGCACATTTAACTTTAGTTAGTGTAGCAAATTGCAGGACAAAGTATTAACGGTCAGTGGCACGGACCTTTTCGGTACCAGCATGCTGTTGATTTTCAAATCTGCATGTGTTATTGTCCCAATCATCAGCCAATATCGCCAGTTTACTGCTGCTGTCAGCTCCAGAGAGCACAGGATAATTTGCATGAATATCAAGATCTTACTCAAGTCAAAGTGAGCTGGACTGGAAAATAAATATAGCACATCAGCACTAGGCTGATGCACTGCGGAGGAATTACTATGGTCATAGGCCAGGAGGAGTTTTCTCTACTTCAATTCGCCAAATGAGATGTTCAAACATCAAATCAATACTTCATTCAATCGCATAGGTAAGATGCGAAGCATGAAGATAAATAGCCGTGCTGAAAATTTGTGCACCTGTACGTTCCCATTTGTATGTAAATATCACAAATGATGTACATTAAAAAAAGTAATTTATTCAAAATATATTCAAAAACTATGGATATGCAAAAACCACACACAAAAACTTACAAAGAAGTAATTTTAACAAAATACTTTTTAATTAATAGTGTGGGATGTCTTTTCTAATAACATGCGGACTAACAGATTAAAATCCAAAAACAGAAAAAAGTGTAATTAATTAGGATAAAATACAATAGTGGAGAAAAGAAAACATACTTATTGTAATAATTTCCATATGTCTTTTTTTCAAGCTTTTTAAATTTGTGGGGGGGGGGGGAATAATGGATGAACAAACATCTTTACACAGACGGATACAAATGAAATAATAACATTGAATGTTGAGGTTCAATAAAAAAGTATATCGACTAAGCATTCAAAGATAAACGCACTCTTAATAGCTTGTTTGACTGAAGTCTTGGTAATTTACCCTGTAATATCAAATAAACCCGAAAATGCGGACAACTACTGTACTTTCACTTACATTACTACCATATTAAGTGGGACTAACCTTTAACAGATTATGGGGGTAATTCAGACCTGATCGCTCGCTAGCTGTTTTTTGCAGTCCTGCGCTCTCATAGTCGCCACCCACCGGGGGAGTGTATTTTAGCTGTGCAAGTGTGCGATCGCATGTGCAGCCAAGCGGCAAAAAAAACTTTGTGCAGTTTCTGAGTTGCCCAGGACTTACTCAGTTGCTGCAATCACTTCAGCCTGTCCGGGGCCGGAACTGACGTTAGACACCTGCCCTGCAAACGCTTGGAGACGCCTGCATTTTTCCAACCAAGCCCTGAAAACGATCAGTTGCCACCCACAAACGCCTTCTTCATGTCAATTACCTTGCGATCAGCTGTGCTAATGGATTGTTCGTAAAACCCATCGCACAGCAACGATCCACTTTGTACCCGTGCAACGTGCCTGCATATTGCCGTGCATACGCATGCGCAGTTCTGACCCGATCGCAGTGCTGCAAAAAACGCTTGCGAGCGATCAGGTCTGAATTACCCCCTATATCCAAATCTAAAGTCAAATACAGTATCAAGAGCACAGATAATAGAGGAATCACTATCTGAAACATAACATAATAACAGATACAACTTAAAACTGTACCGCTAATAAAAACATTGTCACACACTGTCATGAACTTCTTGGCTAGTGTCCTCACTAGTATTATGATTAAATTACAAATTTGAGAACCATCTCAAAAAATCAAACAAATAATAATTCAACATGTAATTTTATGCAAATAAACTCTGTAAGGCCAAGGGTTGACAGTGAAAATCGGGATGTAGTTACAACGGTGCCTGATGCCGGAATCCCGGCTGGAGACATTATGCCACCATCAAATTACAGATGGAGCTCAGGATCCCGGCATCAAAATACCGACAGTTAGAATCCCAATCGTTCTTCCAGCGGGATGTGCGTGTTTGGTTTAGGCAATCGAAGGGGGCTTAGGGTACAGGGACAGGAAATGTATGGTTAGGTACCAGGGAGGGAGGGGTAGGTTTAGGCACTTAAAAGCGGAGTTTAGGGTAAGCCACTAATTGGGGAGGGTTAGGTTTTGGCAGCAGGGAAGGGTTAGGCACCATCCGAGAGGTTTAGGGTTAGGCACCACCGGGGAGGGTAAGATTTAGGTACCCACAAGGGAGGGTTAGGATAGGGGGCAGGGGAGGGTTAGTGTACTTTCCAGGGTTTTGACATCGGTAATGATGTCATTGTGTCAAACCCCTTTTCATCCCCTTAGTGAAGGTTTATTAAAATTCTGATTACTAAGTGTTCCTGTTTCCCACCTGAAGAATATCTATGTTAAATTTCATCTTCCAAACATATCCGAAAGTAAGAGAATTAGTGGTGAATCAGTCAGTCAGTGCGCGAGTGAGTGAGGGCTTTCGCATTTATATATAAAGATGACACAATCAGATACACGGTTCTTGTTTTGCCGTGTGACTGATTGCCGCTTTAATAATGCTTGAAAACTCAGGCGAAGTCCCACACTTGCTACATTTCTAAAAGATAATTGTATGCATGTGTTTAGGTGACTTCAAAGCTTTAGGGATCATCCTTCTAAGATTGCAAAATGCATACAGTGCCGATAAAAGACACAAAGCTAGGCATGCAGACCTCATTTTCTTGTGATCATTTCTGTGCCACATATTTCACTGCTGCTATGCTGGACAGATAACTAGCTGGCAGTACACTCATATTGCCTTCAATTTGGGTACATTCATTGCAAATCTGTCATATTATATTATAAGCATGGGTGTAATTGTTAAGCAGTAGAAGTGGTTTCTAAAAATTCTGGCCAAACCAGAACCATAAAAGGCAGCTACACATATCAGATAAAAACATAGAAATGAATTTCATCACAACATCCCACTTTTATGTTTTCACATCCTTAGGAAAAAAAATATTCTCATGCAGTAACAATGGAAATTTATCCTAAATCAATGTTTTACAAATGAGGCAGGGGCTGCACATGGGATCTTGCGATAATAGCAAAATCTCGCACATGCCCAGAGGAGCCGGCCCCGGGAGAGAGACAGTGCATCAGCCCCAAGCTCTAGCAGGGATCACCACTCCCGCTCTGGCTGAAAATATGTCAATACATCTTGTTGGTGTAGCTTCCTGCTTCACCTCGGTACAGAGGGAAAGCAGGAAGCATTATACCCTCACGATATGTGCAAGTATAATACATCTACCCTAGTGTGACATTGGGGAGAAGCAGATGATTGAAAAAAAGGGTGTGACGCTAGGGAAACACCTTTTGGAAGGTGACACTAGAGAGGTGTAGAGGGTGAAAAAATGAAGGAGACTCTAGGGGCACACAGTGGGGCAGGGAAAGAAAAGGGTGGCCTACAGTGACATTGGTAGGACGTACAAGGTGAAAAGAGGAGTGGGAATCTAGGGACATCTAGTTGATGAAAGTGTGACACAGGACGGAAGGATGAGGGTGACAAACAGGATGACATTGGGGAGACGGAGATGGTGACAAAAGGTGAGAGATGCTAGGAGCACACATTGGGTGTCAGGGTGATGCTGGGTGACAGACAGGGTAACACAGGGAATACAAAGAGTGAGACAAAAGCAGAAAGACACAATTAACACGAAGTGGGTGTCGGGGTGATGCTGGAGGAGTGGGGGGGATGGTGACAGACAGGGTCACACTGAGGACACATAGAGGGTGAGAAAGGTGGAAGATGCTAGGGACTCAAAGTGGGTGATGCTGGTGGCAATAGATGGATGACACACAAAGGTGACACTGAGGAAAAGTTGAGGATGACATGCAGCAGGATCACAGCAATTTTGGTTCAGTGAGAAGAGAGTGGGGTATGCAGAGAATGTGTGTGTGGAGATTAAGATAGTGATAAAATTGATTTAATACAAAGGTGCCCCTAGTCAAAGTTTCAATAAATACATGGATGAGTTGAAAGTTAAAATGGCTAACAAATAAGATGCGGACTAACAGAGGATCGACACACCAAAAACACCAGCATATTAGACAAGTGACTACTTACAGAGTGACCAGCAGGCCCCTTGGGCATTATGGGCATCACTTGTCTACAACAGAGCTTTGGCGTCCTGCAAATCAAACCACACATGTACTTGTCAGGGATGCGCAGGGGCCACTGAGAGAAAGAGAGTCGGTACATGCGCAGTGAGGTCAACAGTGCCGATATGGAACGCCGTAAGTGGGAGAGCGCACATCACAGGGAGGATGATTTAACGCTCTCCCACATTAACATGATTAAGAGCAATACATTACATTGTTGTGTGGACCCGCTTCTCCGAGATACGTAGGTGAAGCAGGTCCACACGCATAAGGGATGATACAAAAGCAATCATACGTTTTTAGACATGCTTTTTAATACAAGGCACAGCAGGACACTGATATCATCTTCTGTCTGCTCACAGCTCAGATGGTAGAAATTGGTGGTTATAGCAATCTGCTTTTACTGTTTAGGAATGCTTTTTGATACAAGGCTCAGCTTATCTTTCTGTAACAAAGTAGAGAAAGTAAAGATGCTGTCAGCAGCATGAAAATGATTGTGTATTGTCACAATATTATTTAATATCCTGATACAGGTTCCTTCCAAATGGTAAATAGCATTTAATAGTTGCGCTGTGTGCTATATATAAGCCAGTTCTAGTAAGCACACCAATGTGTGTATGTGCCACCTGTGAGGAATTTAACGGGCTCACCACAATAAGAAGAATAAGTCTGGCAGCTTCTGCAATGGAGGGTCAATAATGTTAGATTGTGAAGGAGCGAGCTGGGAGGTGCCGGACGTCTCCGTCCTCCACAGTCTGTGTGGTGCTGTACTTTCCAACAACTGCCCAGTGAAGTGTTGCCGGTAAGTAGTGGTGAGCTGATGACCGTATTTGAACCGTCCTCAATGGTGGTATCCTTCGTCACCTATACCCTCTGATGCGTTTCGCTCGTGCTGAAGCTTTATCGAAGAGTAATAAATTTGAGTAGATACACATAATGCCCCCAGTAGTGCTGTTCACCACCACCACTGCTGGGCTTTTCTGGGCTCTTCTGCTGTTGCTACTGCTGGGCTCTGCTACTGCTGGGCACTGATGCTGCTAGGCTCTGTGTCCGAGGGGAGGAGAGCACAGTGCACACCTCTCCTGCACCTCAGTCTGGTCTCCAGCAGTGGCCATCTCAAAGATGGAGCTGGTTTGTGAGCACTTCAAAAGGTTGCGGTCTGGCAGCCAATCAGGAGCTGCCATCACCAGTCCATGAGCTCTGATTGGCTAACGGCCAGCACCACATTAGAAATGGCCAGCCACCCTTACAAACTCAGCACCCTGCGCAGCCATTCCAGTCGAACGTGCATTGAACTGGCGCTGCCAAATGGCTATACACTCTTAAATCTTTAAAACCATATGGACTTAATATCAATATTGAATTAAATGTATTTTTGTAAGCAAATAGAACTTATACTGTACATTTTAGAAGGCACTGAACTAAGGAGAAATGCAAGTCTACTACAAACTCACCTACAGTATATAGTAGTCTGCATGATCTACATGACTGCTCTCTAGGCTGCATGGCTTCTGTCTTTGGCAGCCCCATAGTATCACTGTTGCTGCTGGTCCAGAGGAAACCCTTGAGAGCAGGGCCATCTAACTAGTAGTGTAGGCTCCAGTGCAAAGCAGTGTACAGGGGCCCCTACCCATCCGCTAGCAGTGGGGTTGGGGTACTATTGGCAGTGGTTCTTATTTCCCACAGAGCAGTAGGGGATGTTCTATCTTCTGCTCTGCATGCAGGACCTGGGGCAGTAATTTCTGCTAACTACTCATTTACTGTTCGGATGGGTGGGGGGGGGGGGTTTAGTGAGATGGGGAGGGAGGGAGAACACTAAACTGTAGAAGGTTGTCAAAGTCAAAAAATATTGCAGTACATAAATTACGTACAAACTACACACAGATGGCCTCCGTGCGCGTACTTGCTCTGCCGTGCGTGCGCATAGTCGCAATTTGCGTATGGTCGCTCCCGCGGACCTGCATATTAGCGCATGGTATGAGTATTTATGGTAGAGTTTGTGACCGCATGGAAAAGCCATCAAAACACATTACATATTTAATCCAAATAGTGCACATTTTACACATAGCCTCCCTGCACCACAGCAGCAAGTTACAGCAGTTTAAATGGTTTCAGAACAAAGGGATCCACCTTTACAGGATAGGAGGGGACAGAACAAGGTTATAAGGTGGTGTTTGGTATCCAGCTGTAGGGTATTTTAAGGGTAATATTCCGGTGTTGGTTTGAGGAAGATAGCATGTTCCTGCGGATAGTTATGTGCAGGAGCAGAATATAGATATAAACTGTATTTACTGTACATTATGTATGCGGCGGGAATCCAGAGGAGACCACCCACAAGAACAGTTGGAACAGACATCGCCCACCTATTCAAACTGACCTATGACCTCTCCTATACTGTAAATGACCATCCCTGTGTCCAATGGACAAAGAGATTACAGTATCCATTGTGTTAAGTTTTGGAAGAATTGTATAAAGAGAGCCTTCTGCAGGCCTGGTCTGATACAAGACTCACAAAGTTATGTATCAGATGACCGAGGACCAGATCTGGGTAGCATGGCGAATCCACTCACGTATGTACCATTGATTGTAGCCATTATTCTGTTGTATTGTAACCCCCTTCCAGCAATATTACACTGTGGTGTCGGAACCCAGTGGTTTAACTACAGACTGGTGTCGTGTCTTCCTTTCCCTGCTAAGGTTTAAAGTGTATTAGTATTGCATTGCATTATAAGGTTTAAAGTGTATTCATTGGGTGTGTACGTGCTGTGTGTACTTTGTACCATCAGCGCGGCGTTTGTACGCAAAGTCCGTACACGGTACAGGACTCTGTACGCTAACAGCGTAAAAGGTGCGTAGAGTGTGTATTAAGTTTAGCGGCTGCAGCGGCTCCATGGTAAAGTGTATTTAAAGTGTGTATAAGGTATAGCTTTTCATTCCTGTTGATAAATCAGCATTATCAATTGGGGGCATCGTCCGGTTTTCCACATACCCACAGCCTAACAGGTCACAGCAGACTTAATCTATCAGCAAAAGGGCTGGCAGAAAGTATCCTACGTAACCTTTTCTTGGTCGGTGGATGCACTGAAAACCCTACTTGTTTGCTGATTAGATGACGTCTGCTCTGTATGGTTTATAGGGATGCTGGTAGAACCCGTGAAGTAAACAGGAAAAAAGTTATTTAAAAGCCTGTGAATTTTTTTTCTGGCACCAAAAGCGTACATAACAAAGGCACCCATACTCTGTGTACACCCTCTCACATTGTTGCCATAACACTCAGATTGCTAGATTCATTTAGATCTGTGTGAAACCGAATACATTTGTTGCTATATAGTTAAAACTAAATATAAATGTTTAAGGAAGTGTAAGACACAAACGCAGTCTGGCCTAGTTGTAAAGGTTTATACAGAAAGAAACTGTGTGTTGTGTTTAGTGAGCGATTATAGTTAATATTGCTCACATTTATAGAAGTTGTGGGATTTGTGCTATTGCGGACGTACGGTTTTTTATACGTGTCTCGGACAAAGTACAGGACTGCGCACGCAGCGTAAGAGACAAGCACAGTCGCGTGTTTACGCAAAGTGCGTAAGAATACGGGCGCTAAGTACAAATTACACAATAGTGTCGTTTAGTTTAAAGGTGGGACAGTAGCCAAACTACAATAGCACAAAACTGCTCGGTTTCCAAAGATTAATATAAAACTTCTTGTTCAAACTGTATTGCCTCTGGGGAAAACGCTACTTATCTGAATGAATCATAATTTTCTGTACAGAAAAGACAAAGTGTACTTGAGTGAGCGAATGTAGGAGTGAGTGAAATTCGAACCCCGGAATTCAGGGATCCCGTCGTTTGGTACATCAAGTGAGTGGAGGCTTGGTGGCATGAGAAGGCTGACTCACGTTAGTATAAGGTTTAATACGCAAATCGTGATTTGTAGAGGAGCGTGATAGTGCATTGTATTGCGAAGTATAGAAGTAAAAAGGTTTTTTTTGGTATTACGCTCCAGACTGAGGGTCCCAGTTTGTACAACGACCCGTGGTCGTACGGCAGATAAGTAACAAGTACCTATACGCTGTGCGATTGGACCGCGCGTTTGTGGGTGCGATACATAGCGCAACGTGATATCCTTTTACGAGCTTTTGCGTAAAATCGCTGTATCATTAGCGCTATATAGAGCATACGCAAGCATGATTTGTGTATAATAAAGTGCATAGGGAGTTTTCACTGGTCTCTCTCAGGAAAATATCCGACGACCGATACTTTACTGGAAAGGGTAAGTTATTCCTAAAATCTTCCAGTAAATATAGGTCAGATAGGGCCCTAGGTTGGGTACATTGCCTTCGCTATCGACAGTGTATGGTAGTACTGGCCAACGTGGGCGTGAGTGGGTGAAAGCGCTCTGAGAACTTTCACCGTCTATTCGTATTCTGCATTGGGGATTGCGTAAAAGGAAAAAGTCCGTGATGGGATCCAATTGTACAAGCGGTGGACGTTTTGTAACCAGGGTTCAGGTTGAAGAGCCGCGGCCCAAGGGGTCAGCGAGGTTTGTTATGTGTGGAAAATATGGTTCACACACGGAAGACTTTTTGTCTGAATGGGTACGTATGACTGACAAAGATAGGGTACCATTCCCTAAAGTGGGCAGCTTTGAACCAGAGGTATTGCAGAACTTAAGGATAAGGATATGTCTAATAAAATCCAGAAAACAAAGGATTATACATACAGATTGTTTAAATTTATGGCAACAGGAGGGGGATATACAAAGGGAATTAGCTCGCGCAGCAGGTTCCAAACCTAGCGGGAAAATAATGGCGACCGCACCACCACCACCACCGTATATTGTGGGGGAGAAAGTGGCTACAGACAATGGCACATTGGTACAAGATAGGGGAGTAACTGATAAATGTACTAACGCTAACCCTTGCTAGTTGTATCCTGTTTTAAATTTTCCCCAGGACTGCGAGCAGGAAGATGAGCCAGCACGATATCGGCACTCTCTCTAGCAGCCACCATACAAGACACTCAGGTGGGCACGGCTCAACCAACAAGAGCAGTAGCAAAACCCCTTAGCGGAGGGAAAAGTGAGGTCGTATCCACAGGTAAGTATGGTACAATACATTATGCAGAGACAATAGCACCTCACATTATAGAATCAAATCAAAATGATGTAATTGATTTAAATCCTGTCAGGGTGATTGCAGTCCCCAATGGGAGGACTGACGCTCAGGGAGTAACTCCCATCAGGAACATTGCCATGCATTGTCCTTGGTCCAGGGCAGAGTTAAGGTCAATTATGTCAGAATTTCCCGATCCCAGAAAAGATCTAGTCGCATACCAGAGGTTCATTAAAGAGTTAGGTAACGCCAACGAACCCACAAACAAAGATTGGCGAACAGTGCTACGGGTATGTTTACCCTCAAATATTGACCCGCGAAATTCATAACTGATTGTAAGTTAGACGCAGAAGTACCTCTCACTGATGAATACACTCAGGAGAATGTACGGCAAATCAATCTGCAATTAGGAGTATATTTCCCTACTGTTGTCAAATGGAATAAAATCTTTTCAATAAGACAAAAGGAAGGTGAAACGGCATCCAAATATTTCCATCGAGCACTGCAGGAAATGGCTAGATACACTGGGTTCGAGGACATTAAGGACAATGTACATCACAGGGAGGTATCTGTTTCTGTATTAATGGACGGGTTGAAGGAGGCACTGAGAACAAGGGTACAGACCTCTCTACCGAACCGGAGAGGTATCTCGGTGGCTGCATTGAGAGAGTCCGCGGTCGAGCATGATAGGAACATCATTAAGCACAGGGAGTTACAAGGGGAAAGGCTGATGACAGTAAGCATAGACGCACTTACAACAAAGCCCCATCAGCCAAAACCCCAGACCCCTGATGGTAAGTCATGTGTAGTAACATGCTATAAATGTCAAAAGGTAGGACATTACTCGAGGGAATGTAGGAATAAAGGTACACATAATGTATACCGACCCCCTAGACCAGGATATGAACCTCACGACAATGCACATACTTGGGATCAGGGACTGCGTAGGAGGAATTACGAGCCAGACGCAGGGGAAACAAGGAGGTATCCACCAAGGAGGGACTGGCAGGCCTCCGAAAACTCACAGCTACCCCCCTCACATATCATAGCTGCCAATGCGCTGCGGGAGGGTCTCCCCACACAATAGGGGTTGGGCCACACCTGTAGTCTGCAGCCAGTGAAGTTGATTGCTAGCCTTGGTAGTGAACCTGAGGTCACGGTTGATGTAGCTGGTGTACCATTACCTTTTCTTGTAGATACAGGGGCGGCCAGGTCAGTGTTAAATTCGACAGTAGGTATAAAAACCACGGGTAAAACAATTTTGGCACTGGGAGTAACAGGAACAGTGCAACAATACCCTTTGAGTAGACCGGCAGAGGTTACGATAGGGCCCTTGCAGACCAAACATTCTTTTCTGTTGGCTGCATCGGCTCCAACTACTCTACTCGGCAGAGATTTATTGTGTAAAATGCGGTGTGTCATATATTGTACTCCTGAAGGTGTCTTCTTGGATATACTGAGAACCACGTTCAAGAAGTGCAAGATATATTAGACACCCCTCAAAGGCTAATATTGCATTCTACTGTTATAGACAAGTGTCCATCAAAGGTAGAGGAAATGATCTCACAAATACCGGGTTCCCTTTGGACCAAAGATGGACAAGACACTGGATTGATGGCGAATGTAACTCCAGTAGTAGTACAAATAAAAGATGGTAGGATAGCTCCAAAAATCCCTCAGTATCCTCTGAAGCCAGAGGTAGAATTAGGAGTGTACCCCTGTACTCGTATCCCCCAAGGTTTCATTGACAGCCCGAGTATCTTCTCCCAGGCCTTGCATGACTGTTTACAATCCTTTCAACCTCAGAGTGGATCAGTGCTAATACAGTATGTCGCTGACTTGTTGTTGTGTTCAGACTCACTCGAATCGTCCTTGAAAGACACGAAACAGCTTCTGTTTCATCTTTCCCAAATGGGACACAAGGTTTCAAAGGATAAGTTGCAGTTGTGCCAGACCAGGGTAAAATATTTGGGACATTGCTTGACTCAAGGACCAAGACACCTCACCGCTGATAGAATACAGGCGATTCGCGACATGACTCTGCCACAAACTCAGCAACAGATCCGCACTTTCCTTGGAATGTGTGGGTACTGCCGAAACTGGATCCCAAGGTTCTCTATACTGGCTTTACCTTTGCAAGAAATGGTCTCTTCGAACAAACCAGAACGGATCTCGCACACAGATGAGTCCGAACTGGCATTTGAGAGACTCAAACAGTGCCTATCATAGCCACCTGCATTAGGCATGCCAGATTATGAGAAGCCCTTCGAATTGTAAGGCATGGAAAGTGCTGGGTGTGTGACAGGTGTCTTAACATAGAGACATGGTGATGCCAGCAGACCGGTAGCATACTACAGTGCACAGTTGGACACCGTAGCGCGGTCTCTCCCCACATGCTTGCGAAGTGTTGCAGCGATAGCTTTCTTAGTAAGTAAAAGCGAGGACGTAGTGTTAGGACACAACCTGACCATCCATACACCTCATGCAGTATCAGCCTTACTAAACTCCGCCCAAACCAGACATGTCTCATTCGCTCATTTTATAAAGTGGGAATTATCACTGATGGCCCCAGTAAACATCACCATTAAGAGATGCAGCTCACTAAATCCTGCAACTTACTTTCCAAGTGTGCCTGGACAGGCACAAAGGGTGGAGGATGAGAATGATGGTGAAGGAGGATTTAGTGCAGACACTGATACGCATGATTGTATGGAATACCTGAATCAGACTTTCACTGTGAGACCTGACATCAGTGACAACCCACTGGAAGAAGTAGACTTTACCTTCTACACTGATGGTAGTTGCCACAGACAGACAGAATCGGGAGACTTGTGTACTGGATATGCAGTTGTAGACGACAGAGGTATCATAGAAGCTGAACCCCTGGGCCCACCGCACTCAGCACAAGTTGCTGAGTTGGTCGCCCTAACCACAGCGTGTGAATTGGCCAAGGGTAAGTCAGCTAGTATATACACAGATTCTAGGTATGCCTTTGGAGTGGTGCATGATTTCGGGGCCCTGTGGCACCTCAGAAATTTCATGACAGCAGCTGGCACACCTGTAGCGCATGCATCCCACATAAAAAGGCTTCTAACAGCGATACAGGAACCAGACAGAGTGGCTGTTATCAAGTGTAAAGCACATACTTACAACCAAGACCCAATTTCAATTGGTAACAGCCGGGCAGATGAAGCTGCTAAATCAGCAGCCAGCACCCTCATACAAATGAACATCACATCACTGATGACATTTAACACGATCAACACACAACAATTAATCGAAATGCAAAATTTGTGTTCCCTACAGGAAAAGGCGGTCTGGAGGTCAAAGGGGTATGTCCTGGAGTCCTCAGGACTTTGGACAGGTGGACACGGTAAGCCAGTGGCCCCCAGAGCATATCTTCCAAGTCTAGCTGAGGCTGCACACGGTCTGACTCATCTGGGCAAAGAGGGTATGTGTAAGCTGGTGAGAGCCTACTGGTGTGCGCCAGGATTTTCTTCGCATGCAGGTAAAAGAGCAATGATATGTTTTACTTGCTTGAGAAAGAATATTGGTAAGTCAATACCAACAGAGCCATCCCATATCCCCCCGACAGATGGACCTTTTCAGGTAATACAAATCAATTTCATGCAGTTACCACCCTGTAGAAATGTAAAATATGTGTTACTTTGTATTGACGTATTTTCCAATTGGGTAGAAGCGTTCCCTGCTGCCACAAATACTGCTACGTTCACTGCAAAGAAAATTGTGCAGGAATTTGTGTGTAGATATGGTATCCCTAGAATAATTGAAAGCGATAGGGGTACCCATTTTACAGGTGAAGTCTTTCAGGTCATGTGCAAACTGATGGGAATTAATAGCAAGCTGCATACTCCGTACTGACCACAGGCAAGTGCGAAGGTGGAGAGAATGAACAGCACTATTAAGAACAAGCTGAGCAAAGTGATGGCTGAAACTGGATTGTTGTGGCCAGAAGCTTTGCCACTAGTGTTGTACAGTATCAGAACCACCCCCAGGTCTCCCCTTAACCTATCACCTTTTGAAATTCTTTTTGGTCGACAACCTCATGTAATGATAGACCCCCCCAGGATGATTTGAAATGTAATAACGAAGTGACTGTGAGATATTTGGTTGGGATGAGCCAGCAGCTGAGAAATCAACAAAGAAATTTAAAGATGGTGATTCCTGACCTACCGAACAGTAATTGTCATGACATTGAACCTGGGGATTATGTAATGATTCGAAATTTCTTACGCTCAGGTTGCCTCATAGACAGGTGGGAAGGACCATACCAAGACTTGCTAACCAGCACGACAGCATTGAAGGTCGCCAAGAGAGAGAATTGGGTCCACTCGTCCCACTACAAGAAGGTCGCTGACCCGGAGAGAACTCGTGACAAAGAGCAGAGTGTAGAGAACCTCGTATCACTGGAGTGTCTGTTCCGGGAAGGTTGAGAGGCAGGACTGTTGAAGGGCATCCGAGCACAGATCTAGAATGGTTGTTGTATCATTTTCTTTTTTTTCACCTCCCCCTGCATTTTCCTTTCTTTTCTCCTTCTTACTTTCCTCCTTTCCCCAAACGAAATGGATCGATCACAAGAGACTGCGTTTCGGGTTCTGTTAGTAATTCTGGTTTTAATCAGGACAGTTTGTTTTGGTGAGGGCCCCAGAGAGGTCGAGCAGATATCTAGAATGGTTTCTGATGACGAGTATGAATTTGTAGGATCTCAGGAGCGGCACATCGCTCAAGTAAAGGCTAGCATCAGTAAGCGCTCTGGTAGTCAGGGAGCTCGGAGGCACTGTGAGGGGTTATTGTCTGAGGAAAATTGTATCTGCAGGAATTGTGAAAATATAGTCGAGGATGGGTGCATCAAGAGATGTCAGTCCAACCTTAATATCGACATGGACCATCATCCGTTGAGTGATTACCACTCACTAGTGGGTAAGGTCTTAAACCAGACAGAATGCTGGGTGTGCTCACAAGTACCTCAAGGTCAGAGCAAGTCAGGATTGGTACCATACCCTTTAGCAATAGAGGAGGTACTTGAATTACGAGGTGGGAGACCGGTGGACAAGAAATTCAATATTTCTAGGCCCCTTAGTTTGAAGCTCCACCAGTATCATGTAGACAGTTCCTTATTGTGCTTTAATATTTCCAATTACCTAAAACCAGGAAATTGGGAAGTGACATGAAACAACCAGACAATGACCTTTTCATACAGAGCTGATAGGATACCCATAGACTCTGAACTTGTACGCCAAATAGCCAAAGGTGGGAGGTATTATCGGTATAGGTATACTCGTGGAAGCAAGATCATGTGGGTTGGAAAAGTATTGCCAGGGTATTGTGCCCATATCATCCAGCCTGATACTTGTACTGAGCAGATGGGAGAACTAGGGATTGGTTTCTTTACTTGGAAAGTTTGTAATATGGTGATGTCATACTTTGTCCCCTATGTTCTCCCAGATGATGCCTATTTCATATGTGGGAGGAAGGCGTACAAGTGGCTTGCCCCGAGCTCAGAGGGATTGTGTTATATTGGGAGAGTACTGCCAGAGGTCATGACCATAACCCATGATAAGATGAAAGACGTTCACCGCAGTACTCAGGCTCTTATACTCATACTCACTATGAACACATCATCAAGAGACACCTCATAGATAGGACAGAGCACGCAGCCTCTGATTTGATCCACGAATCCACTGGGATTCAGTTCCTTCTCGCATTAGACATCACCCGTACAGCCAGAGGTATATCCATGCGCTAGCAAACTTGATAGATAATATCACTGAGATGTATGACGACACATTCAGGTATACGGGAAGGGAGTTACAAGCCTACAAGAAGGAACTGATCCAGCACAGGATGGTCCTTAATTATGTCACAGCCGTGACAGGTGGGTACTGTGTTACTCTGGCAACTCAATATGGTGTGAAGTGCTGTACATATATCACGAACAGCACTGACGACCCCCCAGAGATCATTGATCAAAAGATGGATGATATCTTGCAGTTGAAGTGGGAGTTCAGGAGGAAACACAACCTTACCTTAGCGATTGTGAGTAATGAACTGACCGGCTGGGTCTCATGGTTGAACCCACGCAATTGGTTCTCAGGTTTAGGAGAGTGGGCTCAAAATGTCATCATGAGTGTAGGGAAGTTTCTCCTTTGTATCCTGGGAGTCATCATAATTATTGGTTTGATATTTAGGTGTGTTCGAATTCTGACGCGGCGCAAGCACGGCACAAAATTGATGAGTCTAAGGTCAAGGGTACTGTTATAGCAGCAGATTTAATTTACGACCCATCCATAGAGAAAGTGATATGATAAGGATTGCAAATGAATTTCATGGCCTGTTTCATTCACCTGTTTTTCTTTTGTCTCCCCCTCTGCCCAGATACATCCATCCGGAAAAAGACATCAGCATTATCCAAAATGTTTATGTAAATGTATTTTTATATATGTGTCTTATCTTCATCTCTGCAACCTTCAGTTAATGGCACACAGTCGACAGGTGATATCCACATGTACTAGCACTCACATATGTTTCCCCCTTCATGTATCATCAACTAAATGTGCACCCCATTTGTTGGAACAAGAAGCCGAAAAGAGCTTGGTAGTGTTTGTTGGCCCACTTACAGACCCTTAATACGGGATAAGAAGGATTTAATGTATACTTCGCAATACCTCAAAGCTTATTTAGAACATATACGGCACGATGATACATGCCCCTCAGGCATGGATTCATACATAATTTTTTTTACTATCCCACTAGGTCATACATTTCCCACCTACAACTCTCCCCGATCATCAAAGCTTCTGTAGATATTGTATAGATATTTTTCTGTTTAGTGATTAGAGAGTGGCAGTTATTGGTGACTGCTAAAGGGTGGACTGTCAAAGTCGAAAAATATTGCAGTACATACATTACGTACAAACTACACACAGATAGCCTCTGTGCGCGTACTTGCTCTGCCGTGCGTGCGCATATTCGCAATTTGCGTATGGTCGCTCCCGCGGACCTGCGTATTAGCGCGTGGTATGAGTATTTACGATAGAGTTTGTGACCGCATGGAAAAGCCATCAAAACACATTACATATTTAAACCAATCCTGGTTGACAGTCTGCAATTTTTTCCTCTTAAACGTCACCAGTTGATCTCTGAAAATATCCAACTGGGATTGCAATTTGTCACACCAGGTATCAGACTTGTCAGTTTTCAGGGTCTGTTGGGGATTTTTATCAAATTTCTCAATTTCTTCCCGAATTTTGACCAATTCTATCCCTACCTACTCTATCACCAATAGAATAAGGTCAAGCGAACATTTATTTAACACTCCACACCATTTGCTATAGAACTTACACTTCACGGCCAATTCCTTTCGGAATACCACCGGTCCAAACGGATACCACGTGGATTTCGGGTGAATAACACTCCCACCATTGGCAGAACGAATGCAGCATTCTGTAGCAAATGGTGTGGAGTGTTAAATAAATGTTCGCTTGACCTTATTCTATTGGTGATAGAGGAGGTAGGGATAGAATTGGTCAAAATTCGGGAAGAAATTGAGAAATTTGTTAAAAATCACCAACAGACCCTGAAAACTGACAAGTCTGATACCTGGTGTGACAAATTGCAATCCCAGTTGGATATTTTCAGAGATCAACTGGTGACGTTTAAGAGGAAAAAATTGCAGACTGTCAACCAGGATTACACCACCCACCAAGTGTATAGATGGCTAACTGGTGGACCAGGCGGCACTAGACGCTTTAGACAAAATAGACCCCGCCCATTTAGAACCCAGCAGACTAGTGACTCCTCGACCTCGCATTCAGCTTCAGATTCTGAATCCAGGGGAGCCCGACCACCTAGTGGTTTTTTAGGGAGGGGTACACGAACACCCCCTATAAGAGACCCGGAAGATCTAGAAGACCCCACCCCAGGAGAGGCAGTTTCAAAAAGAAGAGCGAGAAGGAAGAAGGATTAGATACTATATTCAATCTATCTGATTATGTCTTGAATAAAGGGGAGATGTCACTATTGTCTCTAGGCTTATCCTTTGTACCGACCTCCAGACATGATGATTTTAACCTAGCGGTTGACCATTATAAGTTTGGACGGAAATTGAGACTACGTGAGTTCTTTGGGGATAAAAGTACACAAGAGGTGGGAGAAACAGTTGATCAACAGATACTCAAAAAACCGTGTCTGTTTGACCCCCCTTCCTCTAGTCCCAGCATCCGCACGTTTTTAAGGATGACGGAAAATGATTTCAAAATGAATACCTCTAAAGGATTCGCTAATTTGACGCCTGACCAACGCGCAGCCTTAACATCATTGAGAAACAATGACAAAATAGTCATTCGGCCCACCGATAAAGGCGGAGCCGTGGTCATTCAGAACTTTGTGGATTATGACGCTGAGGTCAGACGCCAACTTGCGGATCCTAAGACTTACTCTAAATGTGGATGTAACCCCATGCCTCTTGTAAAAAGAAGGGTTGATTTGTTGATTGATCGATCAGTGAATGTGGGCTGGCTAAATGAGCAGATCGCATCCTTCCTGAAAGTTGACTTTCCAATCTGCCCTATGCTCTACACTCTCCCTAAGGTCCATAAGTCGATGATCAATCCTCCTGGTAGGCCTATTATTTTGGCTAAGGGGTCTCTTCTACAACCCCTTGCCATGCTTGTTGATGGTTTTTTACAAGAACTAATACCATTTATACCGAGTTATCTTAAAGACACAGGTGATTTTTTGACCAGGATTATGGACCTTGGGGAGATTAAGGGAGACGTGTTACTTGCAACACTTGATGTATCATCGTTGTATACTATCATTCCCCACAGTAAGGGTCTTGAGGCTGTGAAGAATCTATTAGTCTCATCCGATATAACCACTGTCCCCATAGACTGTATTTTGGAATTCCTAGAGATTATTTTGACAAATAATCATTTTATGTACCAAGGGGAGTACTACATGCAGTGTTCGGGGACAGCTATGGGCTCGAATGTGGCCCCTATGTATGCAGGTATATTTATGCATGAGTATGAGACTACTAACATCATGCCGAGCTATGGGAATAAAATTATATACTATAGACGTTTCATAGATGATGTTTTTTTGTTGTGGGACGGTACCGAATTAGAATTTAATGATATGCTAGAACATCTAAATAATCTGGATTCCACTGTACGATTTACGGGACATTCAGACTCCAATTCCATTATTTTTTTGGACTTGACCATCTTTAGGAATGGTACTCACCTGGGTACGACTCTATATAGAAAAGAAACAGATCGCAACACGATCCTGCATGCTACGAGCAATCATCCACCATCCTTAAGAGCTAGTCTGCCGATCTCGCAATTTATGCGGGTCCTGAGAAACAATACTGATCCAATGATTGCAGAGGAACAGATCATGGAAATGAAAACTCGCTTCATTCAGAGGGGGTATAGTATGAGCACCATCAACAGGTGTCTGGATAAGGCTCGATCAAGAATGGTGATGGCCAAACCGACCAAGGAGCCGCGGATGATATATGTCACACAGTTTGATGCAAAATCGCCTGCTGTCAGAGCATCAATAAGGAAGCATTGGCCTATATTGAACTCAGATCCAAAGTCCAAAAATTCCCTTGCACATCCACCCATGCTGGCCTATAGGCGTGGGCGTAATTTGAAGCAACTATTGATGCATCCAGCTAGACAAATGTCTGGCCCTGAGGACAACTGGCTGAATAGGAACAGAAAAGGTTGCTTCAAATGCCTGGGCTGTGTGACATGCCGTTCAATGCTGGTCGGTGAGAAATTTCCACACCCACTAAGTGGACAATCAATTACTATTCGGCACCGATTGCATTGTCGGATGGACCATGTTATCTACATGCTATTGTGCCCGTGTGGGCTTCCATATGTGGGGATGACCACTTGTACATTCAGAGAGCGGATGGCCAACCATCGCAGTTCAATCCATCAAGCGTTGCAAACAGACCATACGGATAAACCGGTGGCTCAGCACTTTTTAAATGAGGGACACCAAGTGGCATCACTTAAGTGCAGGATCATTGATTGGGTTCCGGTGCCCAAGAGAGGGGGTGATCGATCCCTCCTCCTAAAAAAATTGGAAGCAAGGTGGATATATAGATTGGGTTCAGTGACCCCAAATGGACTGAATGAGTCAAACCCATTAAACGTTTTTTTTTTACGATGAGAGAGTCTTTGGAGATCCAGTAGGTGTTTTTTTGCCCGATGCATTCCACATGTATCTTTGTTTGTTTATTGCATGTTTTTGCTTGTTAGGGGTTCATTTATATGTTATTTGAGCCATGTTTGGCTCATTTTAATTGTGTGGTTTTGATCCTCTGGGTGCAGTGGAGGAGAGACGGAAAGGCCGTACTAAGTTATAACTAATTATGCTCTGATTGGGTTATTTATCTGGGTTGGGTCGCTGTCGCTCTTCCAGTGCATCTTGTTGATCTACCACTATATATTATGTATAGAGTTGTTGGTTATTTGTGGGGAATGTTTTTAACTGCACTGCCTGGCTCTTTTACCCTCGTTTAATATAATAGATATATACATGACCATAAACGCATTGATATGCTTATATACTTGTTATTGATGGATGGGGAAGATCAATTTGCTGTATGGATCTGGTAACCTGCTTTTTAATAATGAGTTACACTAGTTCTGTTTAGCTCACGCTCCGTCCGTAGGACTGAGCGCCTCATTTCCTGTTTGCGTTCCATTCGGCATGCGGATACTTCCGGCCGGATGACGTTTGCGTTCCATACACCGGAAGTGCTCGGTGTTGGGACGCGATTGACTTTAGAGTCTTGCTAACATATTTTTGGCGCATTCAATTTGTTTAAACAGATAGGCGGACTTGCTGATCGGGATTATGGCAACAATATATGACCCCCTGAGAGTTGCTAATCAATTATTATATTATTATATAATTAATGTCCCACCTTGATGACATCATAGCTTTTTTTGGCGCCTTTTTGAGCCATGAGGGTATTTAGAGCCAGTCAGGCAGGACCAGCATGACTGCTGGATGCTTGGAGTTTTGTTCCTTTCTTATTGGAAGTTGCTATTTGATGTGCAGTGCCTCCTGAGGAAGGCCCGTGGAGGGCCGAAAGCGCTTGAGGAAAAACCTTGCTGTCACGCTGAAATATGTAACGTATACTACAAATAAAATGAATTGATATATTTACAAAAAATCTGGAGAGTGCCCCCTCTGAATTCTCTCTCTCTATATATATATATATATACACGCACATATATATATATATATATATATATATAATATACTAGTTACCGGCCCGTCAAAATGACGGAACATCGTAACAGTAATGTCAGTGCTGGTGACTGTGTGCGCCCAAATGGAGCAACACTTGAACTACTCGATCGGGCACCATATAGTCACTGCCAGCACACAAAACACTTGAATTCCCCCCATACAGATGAGGAGCAGCATTAGTCTTTAATTACATAGTGGGTGTATATATATATATATATATATATATATATATATATATATAGTGGTCGAAGTTGCTGGTATGCGGCGGCATGGCATACCGGCATTCTCCACAGACCCGGAAGTTGTTTTTTTTTTTTTTTTAAATGGCTGAGCGTGCTCATGTTCCCCCCACCGCTGCTCCCAGTCACGGCGGTCGGTGCCGGAGCTCTGAACCACACTACTCCCCAGCAGTTATGGCGGACACACACTCCCCCTTCCCTCCTCCAGCAGCCGACCATGCACAGTGCCAAGATTCCTCCAATTATTCAACCGGGCAGCCATGTCACCATGGGTCTGCATAGACGCTGGCGCTCGAATCCTCCTGCTGCCGGCCTCCTCTTCGGGCTCTGCCTGGGTCCGCGCTGCGGGACTCCCTTGTTGACAGTGACAGCCCGCAGCTCAAGCTAAGGTTGACTGGACATGGCGGCGGTGAGTGACTGATGGAGAGCCCTGTGCCCTCCTACCCCCCCATTCCCCATGTGTGTGGACCCTCCCTCTGTGTGCGTGACACCTTGTGCCCCCCTGTCCGTCCCCCCACTGCCTTTGTGTGTATATCACCCAGTGCTCCCCTACCCTTGTTGCCCTGTGTGATGACCCTCCTGCACATGTATGGTGCTCTGTACACCCCCTGCATGTGAAACCCCGTCCCCCATGTTTCAGCTCATACCATATAATGTCAATTTTGGCTCATTCCGTGTACTATAATGTGAATTTCGGCTCATTTCGTGTACTATAATGTGAATTTCGGCTCATTCCGTGTACTATAATGTGAATTTCGGCACATTCCATGTACTATAATGTGAATTTCGGCACATTCTGTGTGGTATAATGTGAATTTCGGCTCATACTGTGTGCTATAATGTGAATTTCGGCTCATACCGTGTGCTATAATGTGAATTTCGGCTCATACTGTGTGCTATAATGTGAATTTCGGCTCATTCAGTGTGCTACAATGTGAATTTTGGCTCATTCAGTGTGCTACAATGTGAATTTCGGCTCTTACTGTGTGCTATAATGTGAATTTCGGCTCATACCATGTGCTACAATGTGAATTTCGGCTCATATTGTGTGCTATAATGTGAATTTCGGCTCATACCGTGTGCTACAATGTGAATTTCGGCTCATACTGTGTGCTATAATTTGAATTTCAGCTCATACCGTGTGCTATAATGTGGATTTTGTCTCATACTGTGTGGTATAATGTGAAAGGAGCACCAGTACTAGATAGTATAAGGGGTACTACACTGAAGGACACGCCCCCTTTTGAGTGGCCACTCCCCCTTGTGTGAGCATAATTCCAACCTTTGCTTTTCCATACACCCACTTCAAAATTTGCACTTCGACCACTGTATAGATATACTGTATATAGGCTGCCTGAAGGCTTAATCCAGCCCTGGTCTAGTAGTTCTCGTGCACCCTGGGTAGAACGCCTACAGCATTACAGCAGCAATCTGTCCTGAAGTTCCCACTAAGAGTCAGCTGGATGGGATGTATTAACATTAAAATGCGATTAAAAAAACCTGTTTTCTGGGTTTTACCACATTTCCTGTATGTATTAAGACATGGTGTGTGGTTTTGGGGGGGGGGGGGGGGGGGGGGGTTGCAGGCTGAAATTTTGCCTAGGTTGTTGAGAAGCCTTGCACCGGCCCTGCTTAGGAGAGACACCAAAAATGCCTCAGTGACAAGAGCCAGGTGCTGGAATGTAACATTATGTGCAGCATTTGGCTCCTGCCACAGTGTAGGAGGCGGCACAGCAGCTATATTAGTTTCCGACGGGCAGCCCAGTATCTCCAGGAATGCTAGGCACGCTCCTGGAGTGATGAAAATGGTGGTCATGCCCCTTTACACAAGATCACGCCCCTTTTAGGGGGCAAGCAGTGGCTTTTCTATTGCAGAGGGCGTCACTGACCATAGTGACTCCTCTGCACCCATTATACCAATATGAATACTATTTATGTGCTTTAATTAATAGACAAGAAGGATAATGTTAGAAAAATCAGAGATGAGAAAACATGCAACCAAAAACATATAAGCACAGAAATAATAGAATACTAGCTGATGTGCGCAGTTTCAACTGGGCAAAGGTTTGCTGGGAGGAACATTTTACCCCTTTTCACCTCAATAGGAATAGAATATCAACACATCCCTGAATAGTGGGTGGCTGCAGATAACTGTCTGTTTCCAGACCACCCAGCAGGTCACATGTTCCAGGTCACCTAGTATGTGCACAGGGAGAGTTCACCAACTGTCACATTTTCCAGTGCACAATGGTGATGCATTGTAAATGGCAGGGACACGTATTGCCACGTAACTTTTCTCAGTCAATGGCATCATAGATATTTGTCTCATCATTCTGCTATTAATATATAGATACTTAATCTTCATGGATATATATTGGACAAATTATTTGATTGTTATATAAGTATATGAGAGCATGTGAGAGAAAGGCTAAGACATAAAAAATACTTTTATTATCATGAGAAGGATAGCGGCCAATTACTACTAACTGGTGATTGATGAGAGTGATTATTATAGGCTGGTACTTGATAATTGAGGGAAGTATAAGAGAAAAATGACAAATGAAAATACAACAAATTAATGTAATAAAGCATTCTCAAAACAAAACGAAATATTTCAGAATGTTATCATATATAGTATGTGCAATATATATATATATATATATATATATAAAATGTATTTTTTGTACAGGTCATTTGAGGAGACAATAAAAAAGTACTACTAAGTGTGAAGCAATTGGTTTGCAAGAAAAATGTGTGCTTTGCAAACCATGTAAAAACAGCAATAAGGAATGCATTGATTAATAACAGGACTTTAGCAAATAGCTGTAGCTTTAAGCAGTGGGCCTGATTCATATTTGTAAGTAAATAAAAAAATTAACAAATTGGACAATACCATGTTGCACTGCAGGTGTGGCAGATGTAACATGTGCAGAGAGATTTAGATTTGGGTGGGTTATACTATTTCTGAGCCAGGTAAATAGCTCCTTTTGCTTGTAGAGCGCAAATGTTAGGCAGTTTTATTTATACACTGCAATTTAGATTTCAGTTTGAACACACCCCACCTAGTGCAACATGGTTTTGTCCAGTTGCTTGCTTATTTGCTTTACTTATAAATATGATTCAGGCCCAAAGTCACAATTTAAGATTTTACAATGGAATTTATATATTAATTACAATGTGACCATATTTACATTTTCCTTATTCAGACAGCTCTAAACAGTGTTAATTTTGTTGACGAAAATTTGACTTTAAGCATTTGTTGACTAGTTCATTGCATAACTAAAATTAGACTAATATGAAAACTGAGACCCACTGACTAAAACAAAGAAAAAAATAAAAAGCGATTAAGACTAACTAAATTTAAAATCCTTGTCAAAATTAAAACTGGAAGTAGGATTTGAAAATGTAAAGAACAATTATATGTTCTACATACAGTGCATCCGGAAAGTATTCACAGCACTTCACTTTTTCCACATTTTGTTAAGTTACAGCCTTATTCCAAACTGGAATAAATTTATTTTTCCCCTCAAAATTCTACACACAATACCCCATAATGACAACATGAAAAAAGTTTTTTTGAGATTTTTGCAAATGTATTACAAATAAAAAAATAAAAAATCACATGTACATAAGTATTCACAGCCTTTGCTCAATACTTTTTGTTGATGCACCTTTGGCAGCAATTACAGCCTCAAGTATTTTGAATATGATGCTACAAGCTTGGCACACCTATCTTTGGCCAGTTTTGCCCATTCCTCTTTGTAGCACCTCTCAAGTTCCATCAGGTTGGATGGGAAGCATTGGTACACAGCCATTTTCAGATCTCTCCAGAGATGTTGAATTGGATTCAAGTCTGGGCTCTGGATGGGCCACTCAAGGACATCACAGAGTTGTCCTGAAGCCACTCCTTTGATATCTTGTCTGTGTGCTTAGGGTCGTTGTCCTGCTGACAGATGAACTGTCGCCCCAGTCTAAGATCAAGAGCGCTCTGGAGCAGGTTTTCATCCAGGATGTCTCTGTACATTGCTGCATTCATCTTTTCCTCTATCCTGACTAGTTTCCGAGTTCCTGCCGCTAAAAAACATCCCCACAGGTTGATGCTGCCACCACAATGCTCACTGTAGGGATGGTATTGGCCTGGTGATGAGTGGTGCCTGGTTTCCTCCAAACATGATGTCTGGCATTCAGACCAAAGAGTTTAATATGTGTCTCATCAAACCAGAAAATTTTGTTTCTCATGTTCCAAGAGGCCTTCAGGTGCATTTTGGGAAACTCCATGTGGGCTGCCATGTGCTTTTACTAAGGAGTGGCTTCTTTTTGGCTACTCTACCATACAGGCCTGATTGGTGGATTGCTGCAGAGATGGTTGTCCTTTTGGAAGGTTCTCCTCTCTCCACAGAGGAATGCTGTAGCTCTGACAGAGTGACCATCGGATTCTTGGTCACCTCCCTGACTAGAGCCCTTCTCCCCCGATCACTCAGTTTTGATGGATGGCCAGCTCTAGGAAGAGTCCTGGTGATTCTGAACTTCTTCCATTTACAGATGATGGAGGCCACTGTGCTCATTGGGACCTTCAAACAGCAGATATATTTCTGTACCCTTCCCCATATTTGTGCCTCGAGACAATCCTGTTTTGGGGGGTCTACAGACAATTCCTTTGACTTCATGTATGGTTTGTGCTCAGACATGCACTGTCAAGTGTGGGACCTTATATAGGCAGGTGTGTGACTTTCCAAATCATGTCCAATCAACTGAATTTACCATAGGTGAACTTCAATTAAGCTGTAGGAACATCTCAAGGATTATCAGTGAAAACAGGATGCACCTGAGCTAAATTTTTGAGCTTCATAGCAAAGGCTGTGAATACTTATTTACATGTGATTTCTTCGTTTTTTATTTATAATAAATTTGCAAAAATCCCCAAAAAACTTTCTTCACGTTGTCCTTATGGGGTATTGTGTGTAGAATGTTGAGGGAAAAAATTCATTCATTCCTTTTTGGAATAAGGCTACAGTATAACATAATAAAATGTGGAAAAAGTGAAGTGCTGTAAATACTTTCCGGATGCACTGTATTTGCAGAAAATTAATATGACCTGTTGTGAAGGAAATAAAACTTATGGCAATAATTTGTACATGAAATATGGGTGTACTACAGTAACTCAGACTCAGTATGTAACATATTCTCAGAATACTGAGCTTAGACTACTAAAGACATAGTAAAAGGTATGCAAACTACTCTAGGGAATTTTAGAGACATTTTATTCACCAAGGAATTTTAGAAAAATGGTCTTCACCAAATCCATTGCAGTATCATTAAGTTGTTTGCAAAAATGATGACTAAAACATTAACTAAAATTAGATTAAAATGAAAATTGAGATCCACTGACTAAATCTTGACTAAAATGAATCAAAAGAAAAAGACTAAAATGTATAACCAACTACAATTTTAAGTAAGCATCTAATACTAAAACTAAATTGAAACCCCTTTTCAAAATTAACCCTGGCTCTATCTAATAGGCTGAAAACCTCCACATTTATTAAGTATACAATTCAAGGACAGGAGTCCCTGAAAAAATGTAGTTCTAAAATATGCTGAGGAAAATAAGGAGCTGTACATGGAAATCAATGATTTGGGTGTGGGAATGTTGCCTGGTATCTTAGTGCTACTGAGGTACATCTGAAAGCAGTTTGTTTCAAATCCTTGAAAACTGTAAGGGTTTAACCACTTGCCTGGCATGGTCGCATCATATACGACCATGCCTGCAAGTGCTCTATCTATTCTGGTCGCACAGGATGCGACCAGTCAGCTAGAGAGTGTTAACGACGGCAGGGAAGGGAATCTTCTCTCCGCTGCTGCTGTCAGAGGGACCAGAAGGTCCCTCTGCCTCCCTGCACTCTTCCCTACTGATTGCCATGCTGCCGATCACTGCTGATCGGTCAGCACGGCAAGATCCCCTTCCTTCAGCGACTACAGACAATGGCAGCCGCTGGGGAGTGTAAATTAACCCTCGCAAGCCACCCAAAGACCCCCCTGTATACCTGGAGGCTGTCCCGGCTTTCATAATGAAAGCCGCGATGGCCGCAATGTTTCCAGTGGTCGCAATGTTCCCGAACGATGTTTCAATGTTTGGAAAAAAATATTAGAAATTTTTTTTTAAATAAAAAAATATATATATTTTTCTTTTTTTTAACTAAAATCATTTGGGATAGGGTTAAATTCATGTTCTTCATCTAATTCACTCATAAGAAAACCCTGACAATTTCGGAGCGGTTTTTGGCTAAATATATCGCCAGTTAAGTGGTTAATTAAAAAAAAAACAATTGTGCCATTAACACTGTATTTTCTAAATTACAAATTTTTGTGTTTGTATTGTCCTCACTCCTCTAGTTCTACTAGATAAGCCAACCTCTCGTCTTTCTTAGATGAAAAAAAGCTACAGTAATTCTGGTGTGCCAGCTAGGCACAAGTTTGTACAATTCAGTACCATTACCAATTGATTGTCCCTCCTTTCCATGCATAATTGTACATTCATTGAGTGTAGTGAGTTTAGGCTACATGCCGACATCCTGGCTACTCTCTCCGGGAGAGAGCAGCCAGGTCGGCTCAGCAGGGGGGCTGGGCAAGCCTATGACGTGCATAGGGGGTGGTGCGGAGGCGGGACAGGAGCAGCGTGGGGGCAGAATGGGGCGGGGTTATTGTGTCACGTAATTTAAGCCACACCCTCTGCTCTGTAATACCATGATTACAAGCATTATACAGCAGGGGGCGTGGCTATGATGATGCGATTCAGCACGAATCGCACCATCAATTGCCCGTACTGCCCACTTTACTCACTAAGTGGGCGGCCAGGCAGGGAGGACCTGAAAAAATCGGAAGACATTCATGCTTTTCCGGGGGGCCGGGAGGGTCACCCAGTTTTTGGGAGCCTCCCGGCCATTCCGGGAGAGTAGGCAAGTATGGTTTAGGGGCAGCAAAAAGCATATTGTAACGAGCAGGGACACAGCAATTTATTTCTTTAGTGCTGCTGTCACGAGTCAGTCCATTGAACAATAGCATCCCATTACTAGTACTAACAGTAGTATCTCATTCTACCAGTAAAAATATCATAAAGAAAACACAGTCTTAGACAGGATTTTCCAAATTATACTTCATGACATCTCCTGAAACAACAATTCTCTTTAAATCAGAGATGTGCTGTTTGGTTCTTTAGAAATCTAAACACACCCAAATTTTGTGAATCCGAACCGAACAAAGTTTTGATCCTCTGAGGAGATCTGGAAATAGTCCTGGTTCTGATCTTCCCAAAACACTTGATTGTGGTCTTGCAAAACCAAAACACAATGATGAAATAAGAATAAAAACCAAAACATCTATTTTAAATGTTAACAAAAAAAAATTGTTGTGAAATCAGAAAACAAACGAAATCAGTCAGCATTCTATACAGTATATAAATTATAAGTGGTGAGGAATGCCTCAGACTCAGAGGCGTAGCATGTAGCCATGGCACCCAGAGCAAGCTCATGTCACAGCCTCCCCATATATATTCAAACACATACCCATCACCTTCCTCAGACACAGCCCACATCATCTTCCTCAGCCCCTAGTCCCTCATCTTCCTCAGCCACTGCTCCATCTTCAGCCCCCATCACCTTCCCTGCAGCGACAACCTGAATTATGCCACATTAGAGCCTCTTACACACATAAAACCTCAGTAGAGCCCCTTATACACATTGCGGCAGGTAGCCCCATATACACATTGCAGAAGGTAGCCCCATATACACATTGCGGCAGGTAGCCCCATATACCCACTGCGCCAGGTAGCCCCATATACAGATGTGTCCACTTACATCTTTGCTTTTTTACCAATTTGGCACAACATGCAAAACACGGCTAAGCTGTTTTTCACGAGTAGTGAGTGGATGAATTTTAAAATGTTGGTTTGCCATAATAGAATATGTATAAAGTAACATTATAAAGAAGCAAATTAAGACAAATCACAAGTCATGGCTAAATCTCTGAGTCCATGGCATGCAAACTGGGCCATACATGGCGGGATATAGCAAAGATGTATGTGGACACATCTGTACACACTGTGCCAGGTAGCCCCATATACACATTGTGCTAGGTAGCCCCATATACACACTGCAACAGGTAGCCCATTATACACACTGCACCAGGTATCCCCATAAACACACTGCACCAGGTAGCCCCATAAACACACTGCGCCAGGTAGCCAGGACTGGAGAGAGTGAGAGTGTGAGTGTGTGTCTCACACTCCCTGCAGATCCGGGACACATCACCTGCCGCTCCACTACTCACCCTCCCTGCAGCTCTGGAACCTGCTGCTCTCCTCGCGCTCCTGCAGCTCCGGGACCCACCACTCTCCTCATGCTCCTGCAGCTCCGGGACCCGCCACTCTCCTTACACTCCTGCAGCTCCATGACCCACTGCTCTCCTCATGCTTCCTGCAGCTCCGGGACCCACCGGCACCCTTTGACAGTTTTGGCGCCTGGAGCTCACGCTCCGCCGGAACCACCCTCCCTACGCCCCTGCTCAGACCTTTGCCACTTTATACCAGTCCTAATCCTGTTATGCCTAGTTCTAGACTAGACAGTGCTAAAGTATGGGGCCCGTTGTCCCCATTACCATACTCGGCATCCTTGCCAGGACTTTATGCACTGTACTGTGCTCAGACATCAGGCTGGGGATTTAGCTGTTTTCTCATTTCTTTTGTTCTCTCTAGTTGCTTTAATGTCTTTTTATGCCACCAATAAAGCCTGAAGTTTAGATCAATGTCCCTCCGAGAATGGGTATTTTAGAAATCCCTTCTATATCCTGATGCTTGTCACACTGTGCATTGCCTGGATGTTCTATTCAGCTGTTAGCATATAATGGGCACATGGTTATTTGTCCAAGGACACGTGGAGGATTCGGATGGCATATAAGGGCCACTTGGATGGGTATGATGGCATATAAAGAGCACATGGTGCAATCCCATGGCATATAAGTGGAATGTGAACTAGAATGATGGCTTATAAGTACTGTAAAGATGAATGGGTCCGGTTCTCAGAGAACTAGACCCACCCACATTTTGCGATCCGAGCCAGGATCTGAGTCCAGCTCAGGTTTTTCTGCCTGACTTGGATCCCAATTCAAGGCAAAAATATCATCCTCTTGCTTTCTCATGGGTTTTGGATTCTATATAAGGCCATTTTACTCTGGCTGTGGAGCTTGTTTTGAACAGATGTGTCCAACCAGGGGTGCTCCAGTTTTGTCCATCAAGGGGTACTCTCTCCATCCATAAAGGGGCTGCTGTATAATCATATAATTAATTATATATTTTTTCATACACATATTGTGACACTGTAGGTGGTACGTGCTTTGTTGTACATAAAGGGGTACTGTTTCAATCTAGGGGTCCTCTGCTAATCTAGGGGTGCCCTGCACGAGTTATAATAGCTAATTATATGATGTAAACATATATATTTTTATTTATTTATTTTGGTGCTAAACCCAAGTGTACTATACTATTATTTTTCTGTGACACTGCCAGTCAGACCGCAGTGTATAAACATACATGTATTGAATTTGTGACACTGTAGGTAAAAGTGAACCACATAGTTATTATTTCTGACTCATCCACGTATTGTGTGCCACTGTAGGTAAAAAGATTACTATTTTCAACTCATACATGTATTGTGTGACACTGTAGGTGAAATTAAACTGCAGTGTTAGAATACTACATTATTCCTGACTCATACATGTATTGTGTAACACTGTAGGTGAAATTAAACCGCAGTGTAATATATAGTCTGACTCTTACATGTATTGTGTGGCACTGTAGGTAGTACTTTTTTATGTACAAATTGTGATGTTTGCTGTACCCCACTTGGTTCATGTTTGTTAATAGATATGGAGGATGAACAATTGAAAGGAGAGCAGAAAGCACATACCAGTGTTGCAGGTGCTGCAATACAAGTCCGTCAACGTCATCTACTAAGGACAATGCCCAAGGGCATAAAGGGCTTAAGTCAGGGCATGTAAAATCAAAGAAGCAATTGAATTTTACAGTGATAAAGAAGAAAACAACAAAAGGAAAGTTAGCTGCAGAGAAACATAAAAGTGGTAAGGAAAGACCCTGGTATTGGACTTTAAGTGGTGGTTCTGCAACTGTCAGTGAAGCAGCTTAATCTGCATCTCATGACAATGCAGAAACTTTTCACCAAGAGTCTAGGAGAGGTGTAAAAAAAAATAAAAACCGCTATGGCTGTGCATTCAGAGCCGTCACATTTCTGCACCATCTGCACATGTGGGGAGCAGTACATGTAAAGATGGTGGTGATTAGGGGACAATAAAAATTGAGGATTTGTGGGTGGAAGTGGAACAGGATGAGGGGGATATGTGTGTTTTACTATCTCACACTGAGGATGTTGATGGTGATGTTTGTGTAAATCAGCCACCAGTGGCTGAAGTTCTTGCATCGATCAAAAGAAAGCCATTGTGATGGCTCGGCATAAGACAAAAAAAAACACCTCTTGGGTGTGGGATTATTTTTCCCCAAATCCTGACAGTGTTTATGAAGGCATCTGCTCCATTTGTGAGGCCAAAGTTAGTAGAGATATTGATGTTAGCCATCTAGGCAACTCCTCCATGTTATGTAATTTGCAGTGAATTCATAAAATGTATTTTACAAGATTAGAATGTGATTAACACCCTCATCATCAACCTCCTTATTAGTCATCAGAGGTAATCATTACAAAAAATTGTTTTATAGGGGCTCAAAAAAAAGCAAGCACTTCAGCCTCAAAAGTGTCAGTCGCTGTCACTGAAGTGCTTGGTTTGTTAAACTGTGCATGTCCTTTTTAATATCTATCATGAGGGGGGACCCTACGGGCAATTGCATCTTGCACCACTTTTCATTTCTGCACTGCTGTGTGGCAATGTTTCCTTGATGTGCTATAAACTGCCACGTGTTTACGCCATTGCTGTGTCAGTTAGTAACCAGCCGGCTTGCTGCGGCCTTTGGCCTAAAATGGATGAAACAATATTATGAACTGTGAGGTGGTTAAAATTGACTGGAAATTAATGCTATTGATGTTAATAATACTGTAGGAACAAAAACAAATTATGTAACTTTAGCTGTTTTTATGATTTGTTTAAAAAAAAAAAACAGATGCAAAACCAAAGCATACAAAGGCCATTTTGGCAAAACCAAATACAGATCCAAAACACAAGAAAGATACAGATACAAAATCAAATCCAAAACCAAAACATGGGGGTTGGCACACATCTCTACTTATAAGAACCATCTGGAGGAGACTGATGGCATATAAGGGGCACATGGAGGGGTCTGATGGCAAATAATGAACATATGGAGACGTTAATTATAATGTGACCCAGAAAACATGAGGTAGCACCCCAACATACTGATAAAGGCATATACTGTCATTAATTTTACACTACAAAAATACCTAAAGCTTCAGGAGTCTAGACGACCTCCAGATCCCCAGCCCAGTTCATGACGTCAGTCCCCGACGGATCGGGCAGTGTGTATGCTCAACACACTGCTCGATCCGTCGATAGATATATCTGCAGATCAATTGATCTGCAGATATATCTACTAGTGTGTACCCACCTTTATACTGCCGACACAGTTTAAATGCTTTGATTAGCATTTTAATTGGGTCAGAAACAGATCCTGGGAGTAGGATGCCGACATAAATATTGTCGGCAGTGTTCTTGTACATTATGACAGAATACCTTCTGAATAATATGGATCCGTATAACAAAAATAGACAGTTTAGTTTTTTTTATTTCTTATTGTCTGTAAAACTATTGCATTATAAATAAAGAGGTTTTATTTTTATGGCAAAATACAATCATTTTGGCTAGTTGACAAAAATCAGAATAAAGTCTAATTTCACTACTAGCTCTTTTTAGATTGCATTAATCCAAGGATACACAGTATTGTTTCTATCTATCCAAAGGAGCTCTTTCATCTTGTGTACTTGTATTATATTTGCTTTGAAGGAGTTTCATGATATTCCAATTCATTACTTGGACAAAAATATCTCTCACGGACAATGGAAATATTTCCACTTGATTACACCAGTATAATTACTGAATGTGCGGATGCAATTAAAGAGGCACATTTATTTTGTGTGCTGTGTGTATTAATATTGCATGACATTTTAGCAGCCAATAGGAAGCTTGAGCAACATAATATCAGTAGGCTGAATTATATATAGGTCTATTATTGCACAAAATAAATATTTACAGACACATGGAATCTATTGTTATTCCTCGGGTTAAAATCTGTATTAAGTAGGATGTAGAAGAGTAACTTTAGTACAGTCTTTCTATGAACTATACACTAATACTGTGCGTTGTAGATTTATTAAAGGAGAACTGAATCCAAAATGTTAAATACTGTATGTATATAAAATCATGAAGGTAAAATCTATTTAGCTTTGCTCCATCTTTCCATTGCAGACTTGTTAAAAATTAAAGTGAAATTATTTCCTCTTATGAATTTATGAACAGTGAACAAAGGTGAACTGGTATAGAAAAAAGCTCATTAAAGCATAACGTGTGACACTGAATACACCATTCTGCAGTATGCACAGAAAGTGTCTGTTACCTAGGCAACTGCAAGATAATTAAGCAAGGTCTCCATCCTAGAGTAATGCAAGATAGAGAATGTCAGTTCTCAACAGTAGATGTCTGCTTTGTCTTAAGGATAGAACTTATGCCAGTGAGAGTCGGCAAGGTCCTGGGTACTGGAGAGGGACGTGGCCAAATCCGAGAGGTCTGGCTGCACCCAGCCTCCTCTCTCCCCCCAAAAAATATTTTGCTGCCCTCAGAGAAAAGGACCCATGTACAGGTCCCCTTCTCTCTGTCAGCACAGTAGACTCACCGGGAAAATGGGCAAAAGGTTTCTGTCTGCAACGCTGGCCTCCACAAGATAGCTATAATTTTATGGGTGCAGGTTGTGCGGTGTGGGCACACCTTGCACCCATTATACTTATGCCAATGGAGGCAATGTCACCTTCAGCAACTAACCTGGGTTTCCCGCCACTGTCTTGACAGCCCTGCGTAGACTAGAGAACATGTTGAACAGACTTTCTAGAATGCCCTGACTTTACTTAAAGTAACATGAGTAACTGTCAAACTGTCAAACTCTACATATTAATTAAAGACCACTTCATTAGCCCCTCTCTACTTATTTATAATTGCTGTGGTTATGAATTGGATGAACATTAGAGCAGTAAAACGGTCTGAACAAAGGTCTTATTTATTTACTTAGTGAAGAACTGATTGTCCAAATAGACAAAATTGCCAGTGTGTGAACTGAATTTACACCTAGCATATTGGTAAATGGTAAACAGACATACAGTATTCTTATTGCATGGAGCTAATAAAAAAGAAACTAGATAAAAGTATGCAAAATGTAGACAGTGCCACAAGTATACAAGTACACAGTGACACAGTGTACTATGCACAAAAAACAGCCCTTGGTTTTGTATGATATATCCAAGCTACTATTAATTTCCAATTTCTGAAATCATCTATATACTGTATCAATCAATTTTAAAAAAATAAACAAGAAAAATAAAGTAACTCAACAATCAATGAACATCAATCAGTAAATGACGTATTTCTTTGTACAGAAGTCACTATGTGCATGGTCATGCAGTACTGTCTTGATAAGCTGAGGAGTAATAATCTTTAATTATATATTTTTTAACCCTTAAAAGCTAACGTTGTTTCTACATAATTATTCGGATTCTATTTTTATTAAACAAAAATATCCTGAAAACTCCTACTAGGGGCTTTCCTGGTACTTTTGGTTTAAACTGAAAAAGCCTAAATTTCTCTTTGCGGTTGAGGGTCCTGTGTTGAGGGGTGATAATGCTGACAAAGCTTTACTCATACAAAAGTACCCCTTTCTCAATTATATTACAGATGGTGGTAAATATATGTGTGTACAGTATGTATAGTAGGTTAGCAGTGCGGGGTGAGCGTAATATCCCTCTTTCTTGTGCCCCAACACTTTCCTGCTGCATTTTCATCTGTTTATGGTATACTGTATTTATTCATTAACTTTAAAAAACACCAACTTTCCCATGTGAAAGTGACCAAATCAGAGATAACTAACACTGTAATGCCCCAAAAATACACATTGAGAAATGCACTTCATATTAATAACAACTGTTATTGATAATACAACTTTGCTGTGCTCAGGAAAGGCTGTTGTTAGTGTGTGTGTGTGTGTGTGTGTGTGTGTGTGTGTGTGTGTGTGTGTGTGTGTGTGTGTGTGTTGTGTCTTCCACCTCTTTTGATCTAGTCTAGTGTATACAGCATACTGTGTGGTTCTCTGACTTGTGGAGATGTGGGTTCTTCCACCAATGGATGACTCAGGACACCTCTTGTGCTGTATACAACGGCCATACTCTGAAAACATAACACTAACACAAAGGAATTCTGTCAAAACTTCTTGGTCTTTGGTCTGAGTAAGTTCCCTACACAGTGTATACATTATCACTACTAGCAAATTATATACTACAGGTAATAAAAGCTGATTCATGTTGTCAGAAGTCAGATAACACATAACTGACTTTGTCTCAACCTTAGTAACAATGGGGCATTCAAAAATGGTCAGCTATATTTAATAAATGTATGGTGGTGGAAGAAAGAACGACCAGCTACTTAGCATCCACTTGACTTAAGCAATTAACACCACAGTTTTCACAGCCAACTACCCCTTTATTAACTGCAAGTGTGAGATAACAAAAATCTACAAGGCACAACTATACCTTTAAGCAAGTGGAAGGCTTTCAACACCCAAACAATACACTATCAAAGCCCACTTGGTTGAGAGGTGCTGCTGAGCCCAGGAAGGTGAAACCAGCTTACCCAGCGTATTGAAGGGTAGCGTAAACCACAGACTACAGCAAGTTGGGTGCTGGACTGCCACTCTTTCTTGTCAAGAAAAAAGATGACAAATAAGATACAAAAGGGAAGGGAGGGTGAGAAGTTGGCAGAAAAAGAGGCAGAACTTAAACAATTTGAGGGTAGAGTGCAAAATCCTGTTGCTGGAGGTCGGAAAAAATGGCAAAGTTTGTTAAGTGGTAGTTTCTAAGCCACCAACCTCTTTTGCATCCTCCTCTTATTCAGAGTAGTTTTCCTTTGCAATACACCCCTATGATCTTTAAGGAACTGTTTGAAAATAATACAACACAACAGCAAAATGATTTGCTTATACATACAGTATATGGGGTACAAGCTATTATGCCTGCCTTTGCCTGGTTGTGTTTGTACTTGTGTATGATTTGTTAATTTAATCTACCCTATGGGCCACCTTTCTTATTTAGTCTCTCCAGTGGAACACGTCTTTCTTTCTCTTCCTCTCTCGTTCTCTCTCATTCTCTCTCTCTCTCTCTCTCTCTTCTCTCTCTCTCTCTCTCTCTCTCTCTCTCTCTCTCTCTCTCCCTCCACCCTCTTTCTTCTCTGGGCCACCTCTATCTCTCTCTCCCCCGGATAGTTTCTCTCTCTCTCTCTCTCTCTCTCTCTCTCTCTCTCTCTCTCTCTCCTCCTTTGATCACTTTTATTTCACTCTTTCTCTCACCTGGGTCATCTCTCTTTCTGATTCTCTCTCTGTTTCTCACTTTCTCCCCTGGATTGCCTCAATTTCTCTCTCTCACTCCCGCTCCCCTGGGCCATCCCTCTCTCTCTCTCTCTCTCTCTCTCTCTCTCTCAGTCTCTCTCTCTCTCTCTCTCAATCTACCCAGGGCCACCTCTCTTTCATCTATGCCTCCCTTTCCTGGGATGTCTAACTTTCTCAGTATCACTCTACTTCCCCTGGTCTGCCCTTTCTTTTTCATTCTCACTCTACCTCTGTTCCACCTCTCTTTCTCACTCTCAAACTCCACCTACTCGCTCCCCCATGTCGGGCTGCCTTTCTCTTTCTTTCTCCCCTGGGACTCCACCCTCTACCTCTCTCTCTCTCTCTCTCTCAAACAAGTTCGGAAGTTCACAGAACATTCAGGTTGAACTTGGATATTTTTTTTTTAAAGGGGCAATCATTACAAGGCATAGTTTTGCCATGTAAATGAATGCCCTTTAAAAAAAATGTCAGAGTTTGGCTGGCAACATGCACGTCCAGCAAACTCGGACACTATTACATCCGGCCCTATGTGCCAATATAACCATATTTTCTAATCTCTCTGTCTGACATTTGCATCTCTATGTACCTTGTTTTCACCTTGTTTTCACCAGGGTTCCCTCCTTCCTTCGCCATGCTGTTAGGGCAGGTATGGCTTTTGGCACTGACTCAGAGTCCATATGCTATGATTGGTGATTGGCTGACAGGCTCCATATATTAAGCCATTTGCTTGTACTGGGCTAAACATCCCACTGCTAGGGGGTGTGATATAGAATCCCAGTGTTCGGGATGACGGCGGTCACATGACTGATCGTGGCAACCCGAATCTGAGAATGCCAACAGGTTTGGGGGTTAAGTATCCTAACTCTACTCCTACCCTACCCTTATCCTCCTTGGTGGTGGCTAGGGCTAAAACTAGGGGGGTGGCGGCTAGGGTTACATTTTTGGGGGTGGCACCTACAGCTAACCTCCCCCTAGTGTCTAACCCTAACCCTACCCCTCCATAACATTAATACCCACCCCTATATTTACCTGGCAGAATGTCGGATGTTGGTCTACCAGCGCCGGTATCCTGAGTGGTGTCTGGATTCTGGCATCAGTCACATGACCACTGGCATCCAGACTGTCAGGATTCCAAATGCATCCCCTGCGAGGAGTTAAGTGAACTACTGTATAGTCGGAGTGGGGGATGAGGTAGGGAACAAAGTAGCATTTTTTTAACTGCATGCTCTCTTCTTTGCTTTTTTTATTTTTACATGTACAGAGCATATTGTATTTTGCATCCTTTTTGCACTGCACATATAACTTAGGGCATTGGCGGTGCAGAGTTATAGGTATTTCAGTCACATCTCCACTTACAACTAAAAGGGCATAATTGGGCTGCATTGGTGCATTTTTGTGCCAGCAAAGTTCAGAGTGGGCATGTCAACAGAATCATGTTCTACGCCTGTTTTCATACTCTGCTCACAAAGCAATCATTTTGACAGCTTAGATTTTTTCCCATCAAAAAACAGGCTGGTGCAAGTGGTGCTCAGAAAGTGTATCTTTATTAATAATTCTTTTTACAACTGTTCAAGAATGATTCCTTTCTATCTCTTAGTACTAGTAACTGACTTTCAAATGTCAAAAAGTACACCTTAGAGGTTAATATGAATTATATATGACATTATTATTTAAGGGGTATTTATTTAAAGGTTTAATGTGCATAACAAAAATCTGTTTATCATGTAATTAACTAAAAATAGTTGTTGAGCGCTTAATTAGGATTGCAATAATGCAGGAGGCTTGTGAGAGATTTTTGGGCACTGAACTGGCACTTAATAGCAAACTAATTAGATATTGATGTGTTCATATAATTGAGGTTTCAGATGTGTATATGTAAAGCACATGTCCATTGGATACATTTCTCAGAGCTGAAAATGGAATAGATATGCTTAGAACAAAAAATAATCTTTCCTTGCCATTTTTAATTAAAATGCTGTTTTCTCCAGGCAAAATGTGTTAACACTATAGCTAAATGACTACTGTATGAAGGGCAGATGGGATGACTCTCATATTCCCCAAATTTAATTTGCATCAATAATAGGGGCCCATTTATCAATGAGTATTAGCTATTTAAAACTCATTCCATATGATAAATGGTGCTCTAGCCAATCAGCTCCCAACTCTCATGTGTTTGAAAAATAACAGGAGCTGATTGGCTGGATCACCATTTATCATGCGCAACAAGTTTTAAATAGCAAAAACTCATTGATAAACGGGCCCCATAGTGTACCCTGTTACACAGCCACTTTAAGCACACTGAACTTATGCAGGTTCCCTGAGACACCAATTGGGTCAATTTGAAAACTGGTTCCAGGAATATGATGCTAGTAATTGTTCTATTATGAGTCCACACGGAAATGAGCATGGCAATAAAACTGCACATTAATGGCAATGTCGATATTAGGACCATGTCTATATTCTAATGTTGACATTATGCCTGGAGACATTTTGTACCCAACCAGTGTCTCAGACAGAATGGCTAAGGATGTACAGGACTTTTCTGCACATGTGCAGTGAAAAAAAACTAAAGTCCATCTAAACTGCTGTTTGGGCACCCAAACCACAGAGTTTAAGCACATTTCTGCGCACCACCAAAGTAGGCTGCAAGCAGAAATGCGGCGTTCACTCCAGAACAGAGCAAAAATTAGGTTACTCCCTCGTAGCAGCCACTGGGGATAACAATTGAATCACTTAACCACAAGGTTCCATATTGAAGCCCTGCTTCATTTAAACTACTTTTATTCAAAATTTTGGAGTGAGATCAAGGGTCAGACTGGCCCACAGGGGAAACCCCTGGTGGGTCCCATTACTTGAAGGCCCACCCCCTCCTCTAGGGATCAGGTTCCAGACTGTGCACTTGAATTCTACATTATACATATGTTACATTATACCACACAGGACTATGGTGTATTTTCTACAGTGCATTGCTGTTATTAATCTGGTACATTATCATGCATGCACTTGCAGTATTTGCTGTATATATTAATTAAGGGGCCTAGACAATGCACTCTCTAATGGTAACCTAAGCTTCTATGGTGGTTGGTCTCACCCGGTGGGCCCTTCATGCCCCAGTCCGACACTGAGGGGACCTTGTCAGAAGGCAACATGTGAATTAATTCATTCCTTTTCTACTGGATAATAGAAGAATAATGAGAGTAGACAATTGTCATAATGTTATACCTTTCTCTCACATGGGAATAAAGCTGAACACAACATAGAATGACACAGATAAATGTAGAAGTTCCACTAAGCTGTGCACTCTGGGAATAAAAGAGTTAAAACACCCTAACAGGTATAATTGAAAATATGCTGTATGATGCTAAAATCCAGCAAAGACGGCTAGTACGGAAGAGTGATCTAAGCTTAGACACTTACTGTATGAGCTGGGAATTTTAGGGGTATATCTACTAAAGCTTCTAAACATGAAAAGTGGTGGTGTTGCCCGTATCAACCAATCAGATTTTAGCTATCAATTCTCTATTGCATCCTAGAAAATTATAGAATCTGATTGATTGGTTGCTATAGACCTCCATTAGTCTATTTTAAAGAAGCTTTAGTAAATCTACCGATTACTATACAATTACAGCAATATAGGGTACACTCAGCATATGAAAAAATATCAAACATAATTTTAGATAGTATTGTTTTGGAAAATAAAATATGGCATAACCACTGAACGATAAACAGGCTGTGCTACAGTATGTGGTTTACTGAGGGTCTGACTCAGAATTGTACACTATTTGCATCGCTGCTGCTCTTGGATGCAAATTTAGCAAAAGTCTGGAGTGTTTCATGTCTTCCTAAGAATAAACCATATGCAACAAGGGCCTTGTTAAGATTTCATGCTACCCTAGGTTTGTGGATACACCCTGATTTAGTAACTAAGAGGGAAGTGATAGGCGTGCACTATACATGTTAGGTATGTCATGTAAAAAAGTGCACCAACGTTATGACATAAATTTTATTATATAGATTATACTTAGCATTACCTTTTTCTTTTTACTATTGTACTTTTTGGGATGTCCTTGCTTTCTCTTCTCTGTATGTGGCCTGTGCGTCCCTTATTTTTTCTTCTTCTATACTGTTATACATGTTTGGTTGTGGATAATGTTGTAATATTGTTATTTATGTATTTTTTCATTTGTGTCTTGTTTTCATTATGAGGGGTATGTGATGAGTAAGAATGGGAAATAACAGAAGTGTTGGAAGACTGTAGATATGTGTTATGTTGGAACTCTCTTTACCGGGGCTAATTGTCCCATCGGCGGCTATCCTATTAACCCTGATAAGCCAGCAAAAGCGGTGGCTTATCAGGGATTACCTGATGCTGCACCGGGTGCCGGCTGCTGACAGCTCTAGGTGCAGCACTGCTCCTCCGGCTCCCCCCGGTCACATGGGTGCTCCCCCATCATGTGACCACTGCTGGGGGCGGGGGAGAGGGGAGGATGCTTCTCCGCCAGGGGTCACCGTGCTGAATGGCAGCTTCCGGTCTGCGGTGCCATGCCTACAGTTCCAGCCTGCTGCTGTAGCAGCGGTCATGGGACACTGCAGGTTGTCCCAGTCTTTGGGGATTTTGTTTCGCCTGCCTCAGGCAAACAAAACCAAATCCCCAGAAACAGCCCCGGTTTTGTGCAAAAATGGGTCTGTTTCTACCGAAAACACACAGGTTTCACTGAACCTGTGTGTTTTCAAGAAAAAGGGAATTTTTTTTTTACAGGCGATCAATCTGGATAGCTTGTAAAAAAAAATTGGTGAAACATCGGGAAAAATAATATTTCGCACCCGATGTTTTACTGGGAGTAATAGGATATCCCCCAAGTGGGTCTATTCATGAATCAGTGAAAAGTGTGCAGAAGTGAGCCAGTGGAGAAGTTGCCAATGGCAACCAATCAACATTGAAGTAACATTTATAATTTGCATACTATACAATTGTACGGAGCGTCTGATTGGTTGTCATTGGCAACTTCTCGACAGGTTCACTTCTCCACTCTTTTCACTGCTTCATGAATAGACCCGCAAAGTGATGACAGCAGTCATTTTATTATATAGATTAGCATCTCTAATCCTTTATGAGACATGGAATCACTAAACTGGCAGAGATGAGTGACATTTTCAAAACTATTTCGTTAAATATTTTACTGAAATTTGGCTGGTGGCATTGGTCTTCAGTGTTCCCAGTCTGACTCTAACCAAAGCACACAGCAGATCGAATTGACAGTCATTATGGCAGCTCCATTCATAAGCTGGGTACACACTAGGCGATATGTCATTTGAACCGGCAGATCGGACCGACATATCTTTCACATCAGTACATATCGGCATTGCGTATACTCAATATGCAAGCCCCCGCCGTTGTAAGCGATGTCTTCTGGTCAGCCCTGCTGCATGACCAAAGAAGACATTGCTAGTGATGCACTGCTGCAAAATGCAGAATGGCGTCTTCCATTGCTCCATTGCCCCCTGCATCAGCAAGTGTGTATGCACTTGTCGATGCAGGGTCCAGTTACCCACTGGATCGGCTGGGTACACATTATACATTCTGCAAATCACAGATTACAAATACTATGTAAATGGCATTCTATTAAATAATGAAGTGAAGCAAAAATGAAAGGGGAGATTTAGCAAATCTTGAAGAGAGATAAAGTGAACAAGAAATAAAGTACCAACCAATCAGCTTCTGTCCTTTATCAAACACAGACAATAAAATTACATTTAGAAGTTGATTGGTTGGTAGGGTACTTCATCTATCTACAATATTTGATAAATCTCCCCCAAAGAGTACATATTACCAGAACTTAGCACCTGTGTGAAACAGCCAATTCCTTTGTGAAAATCTGTTCTGTCTTAATTTCACACCAGAGTCACTTATTCTTGTTAACTTTACTCTCATTTTATTTTACTTTCATTTACCACTAATATAGTAGGTGGATAGATAGATAGATAGATAGATAGATAGATAGATAGATAGATAGATAGATAGATAGATAGATAGATAGATCGATCTTTGTGAGCACGTCCCTCTTACTTTACATCTTTGTCTATTATTACACAGTCTCTTGTAAAGTGCAAGGGATCATGCTGGCACTATATAGTAGATAGATAGATAGATAGATAGATAGATAGATAGATAGATAGATAGATAGATAGATAGATTTAATTGCTGCAAATACAGAACCACAACATTAGCATTTACTTAAAAGGAAGAAAAAATATTTCCCCAATTAAACAGAAAAACCATTTTCAGTTGCTAATAACTGCTGTCATGGAAACAGATTGTCCAGTGTAACAAGAGGAATTTTCTTTTAAGCCAATGTATTATTAGCAAGACCCTTATCTTTTTAGTAAAGGGTAGGTTCATTATTCAGACAATTAACCAGCAGATAAAAAGTGCTGTAAAATTCTCTGTACTGTTTATTTATATTACAGTTTCTAGAGGTTGCTTTTGAGGAGGAATCAAACTTGATTAATAGTAATTCATGTTTATGATGCATCAACGTTTTGTTTAGCAGAAGAGTATTACTGTAAATATCATTTATACAGTATGTCGTTAAAAGCGGGGGAATTCTTCTTAGCGTATATAAGTATTTTATTAACAACAGCTTTTTTTGGAGAAAAAAACCCCAATGATTATGAATGCAAGATATACAAATGATATTCTTATTGTAAGATAACAGAAGTCCAATTTACCAACACTGTTCCAGAGAAGTGGAATTACATCAGGTTATACAGTAACATTTACTGTCTTAACTGTATATATAATTAAAGACAAATTGTTTTACTAGTAATTACTGTACAGTTATGCTTCCTTGAGAAATTAATATTTATTCTTTCAAAAGGGAACCAAACTAATGTATTAATTGTCGTCAAGGGAAATAATATAATCTGGGAACAATTACTGTTTATCAACAACATTAGAGAAATTTAATAGAAGTGAAGCCAGTTGAAAAGTCAATATATGGGCATCAAAATGTTTTGGGACTTTGTATTGTATGACAGTTGAGTATAATTATGTTGCGAGTCACAACTATATTTACTAACATACATCACGTTCCTGCATATAATTATATCACCGCATATCCTAACAATAGTTCAGAGGGTGCTTAAAATAATTGATATCTTTGTATATATATTTAGCAGCTTGCACACACTTCTATCACTGGGGATTTTGTGCATAACTGCCTTTCAAATATTTTTAATGAATTTTTGGCAGGCATCATTATTTGCAAATTAGGAAAAATAAGATGCTGAAACAGATAACACAGAGCCACATGTTAAAGATCCTTGGCAACCATCAATCCAGACTTATAACAGGGAGTAATGGAAGGCTGCGTGTATCTTGCAAGCTTTTATATTCAGGAATGATTCAGTGGATAAAAAGCATTCTCCATGTGGGTCACTAGCTTGGCACACAGATCTAACTGATGGTTATACAGACATAAAGCTCTCTTCTTAGGGCAGCACTTCTTCCCATTCAAGTTCCATTATTCCGCATCGGTGAAAAGAGAGGAGAGTTGACTTTTAACATTGACAAAGTTCTTATGCTTTAGCTAGTACCTTGCACTCAGTGGGACGCATATCATGGGATTCTCTTTTGCCTTTCGTCATTCCCTACCATTAGTCTGGAACATGAAAAATGGTAGAACGATTCCATTTTTATGTTGACATGTCACATTACAACTTGTCTTTCCCTGTTTGCAATATTCTGACATATATAGTGCCATTTGTAGGGTCTTAAGGTGCACAGACCAAGCAATCACATTTTGGCTGATGCACCTATTAACATAAACCTATGAACATGATAAATAAAAGCAATAAATAAACTTTAATTTTTGGAAAATAAATTCAGTGACTGCATCCAGTGGTGTAACTAGATATTTGTAGGCCCTATAGTTAAGGCCTCCATTTACCAACCAATGGTGATAAATGTATTCAACACTTGTAACTTTGACAAAGAAAATGCCCCCCCCCCCCCCCCCCCCTTAGCTCTGGGCCCCATAGCAGCTGAACCCCTGTTCCTATGGTAGCTACACAATTACTTTACAATACCAAAGATTAGAGAATAGCAAAGTGGCTTTTATAGCAGAACAGAGCAATCCTCAGGTGCTCATGTAAGTTAGATGCATTTTACCTATAGAAAACAACAAGAAATAAAATTTATCTGAAACTATATATTGTATTTTACACATTATGCTGAATTAGACATGTCGCAAGATACAGTAATTCTGCATGAGTCGCATATGCTCCAGGTTTAAACTAAGAGGAAACAATAGCATGTGTGTTTGGTTTACACCAGGAGATGTGACAATGTTAGTAATAAATTCTAAAGTTCACAAGTCGAAAACAATATACAGGTATTACTTTCAAAAAGTATTTTATTATTAACTTAATGGCTGCCTTACTGTACTTGGAATACACTTGTCTCTCTCCCCAGTTATGCCTCACTATGTTTAAAATATAAAAGTAAATCCACCTCTACATCAGTCCTCCTGTATCCATGTGCAATTGACAAAAATTAAGGAGTACCGAGAACAGCAGCATTTGGTCATTAAAGAAATCTATTTACTGGTGTAGACATACTACAGTTGTCAATGATTATACAAAACTACCAGCACTAGCAGCTGAAAGTGTCTAAATAACTTATTTTGAAGAGCTGATGCAATTTTCAGATTTTTAAGATAACTATGATGTGGATGGAGAATTAGCATAAAAAGGGATATATACTGTAGTTTAGTTACATTTCAAAACATAAAAAAAAACTTTTTTAGATGGGTGGGGCTGATACTTAATTTAAACTCATATGCTTTCAAATTCACAGACATTAAATGCATTGACTAAAATTTGCAATAGTGTACATGTGCAAATTTGTTAAAACAGCAAGATTCATGCAGGTCAGCCCCTGTAGCATATGTAGGGCCAGTTCTAGACTTTGTGGTGCAAGGACGAAAGTTTCCTTTGGGGCCCTCCCCCTTCCCAAATTCAAAATAGGGAGAGTGCACAAAAATATGGAGCATGGTTTCATGGGGAAGGGGCGTGGCCACATAATATTATAATATGTAACATTACACTGCACTGTAGTGCTTGTCAGTCACATTACACCACACAGTAGTACCCCTTGTACATATCATGCCATGTTAGAGCCCCTTACACACATTACACCACAATAGAGCAGTGCCCCTTATTTACATTATACCAGGTAGAGCCTCTTATACATGTTATACCAGGAAGAGCCCCTTATTCATGTTACACCAGGTAGAGCCCCTTTTATACATGTTATTCCAGGTAAAACCCCTTATACACATTATGGCAGATATAGCCCCTTTTATAAATGTTACGCCAGGTAGAGCCCCTTTTAGACACTTTGCAGCAGGTAGTGCTCCTTTTATACAAGTTATGCCAAGTAGAGCCACTTTTTTGCTTGTTATGCCAGGTAGAGCCCCTTATACAAGTCATGCCAGGTACAGCGCCTTTTATACACGTTATGCCAGGTAGTGCCCCACGTTACAGCAGGTAGAGCCCCTTATACACGTTACACCAGGTAGATCCCTGTACACACATTATATGCCAAGTAGAGCCCTTTTATACAGAGTGAGTGTGTGTGTTCGGACCCCGGTTCTTGTCCGTCTCTCACATGGACAGAATGGGTACTTCCAGCCTCAGCAGTTCCCTATACCTCACATCTGTCCAGCATGCAGCTGGCTGGAAGTGAGCAGCAGGCAGCGAGTGGGCACAGTCAAATTAGATGGCACTGGTGGGTTGACTTCGGCCATGCTCTCGTGTACCTCTGCAGGGCCATTTCTACCAGTGGGTGAGCTGCACAATCGCATGAGGGGCCAGCTACATCCCCTGCTGGCTGCTGTTACCTTCTCCCTCTCCTCCCACCCATAGTACTCCGCTCACTGGGTGGAGCTTTGCAAAATGACACTGTGGCGTTGTGATGTCGTAATGTCAAAATGTCATGTGGGGAGTGCGCTGTTGAAGAGGGGGATGCCACTGAGGAGCGGACGCTATTATAGACCCAGAACAGGACTAACCAGCCCCTAGGGAACAAGAAAAAGGCAGGTGGCTGCTGCTGCAGCAGCACAGTGAGTGACTGCATTCCGTCTACTCACAGACTGGGCATTACAGTCTGTGTGGGGCATAATATGGGCCCGGGGACATTACTGTTTGGGGCCTAATATGTATAGTCCATTGGGCATTACTGTGTGGGTCCTAATGTGTATGGTGTAGGAGGCATTACTGTTTGGGGCATAATATGGAGTCAGCTACGTTAGTGGGTGAGGCATAATATGGTGTCAGCAGCATTACTGTATGGGGCATAATTTGGTGCAAGTGGCATTACTATGTATGGCTTATTATGGTGGAAGGGGCATTGCTGTGTGGGGCATAATATGGTGCAGGGGGCATAATATTGTGCAAATGGCATTACTCTGTGGGGCATGTTATGGTGCAAGGGGCATTACTGTGTGGGTCTTAATATGGTGGAATTTTTTTCTTTCATGAGGTCTGTTGGTGCAAGGTAAAAAAAAAACTGGGGTTTAAGGTAGTCTTTTCATGCAAGGCCATGCTTATTTTAGCATGTGCAAAAAAAATGTTTTTTTAATGTCTACGGGGGGGGGGGGGGCTCACATTATAGAATGTCTATTGGGTGGGGGCATTTTTTTACTGTTTGCACTGGAAGCCCAAATTGTCTAGAAACAGCCCTGTGCCTCTGTGCAGTTCTGCCTAAGTTCTTAGTTACGCAAATGCTGTATTCCCATACTGTACTGGGTCTGCATTTAAATGCAACTTGCCTTCCATGTCTCACTTCTCCTGGCCTAAGGAGGCAAAGTATCAGATCCCAGCAAGTCTGCATACACGGAAATATGTGCAGCCTGTTTTCTGGGCATGCCCACAGGCAAGTTGCATATTTTATGCAAAACATATTATGCTATGCAAATTGGCATAGTTCCCACCCAATATCAGTCTATGATGTACAAAGTATTTTGTTGCTTGTGCCCTTTAGGGATGTTATGTTATTATCTGAGTCTTGTGTGGAATGAATAAAGAATGTGCTGTGCAGCTGTAACTATGAAGGCAAACGTATGACCTAAAACTGGAATTCCTAGGTTGCCGCAATCTACATAGGTCAACTAAACCCAGAGATTTTATATATATTTTTAAAGTTAGTTATAGCATCTGTACAATTAAAATGTTCTAAGTGGCATTACATCTGTGTTGTGATCCAAGCACAGGCATTTCCACGTCGACACACTCACTGTGGACATAGTAAGTGTCAACCTCCTCACCGAATCCCATTGCAAATTGGTCCAGCCAGATTAAAAAGTTCTTGATTGGGGGCGTGGCCACGGCAGCACAGGAGTAGGAAGCAGATCCTGGGAGCTCCCTGCATTAAACATCCTCCTGTAATATCCTGGCCCCTTTGGTGTGCCTGAATACCCTGCTTTTCTTCCCTACGCTGCAGGGCACCGGCAGGCGATTTCCCCGCTCTCCCCGGGGTCTGTACGGCCGAGGAGACATACTTCCGGATTTGCGGCCTATACCTCCTCCGGATCCCCGGCCTCAATTTTGGAGATTCCCGGCCCCACTGCTCTGGACTGCTGCTTCCAGTCATAGAGGGAACACTCTCACTTAAAGGCTGACTGATATGTAACTGATGAGTGACTTCTACCTCCTGGGATCAAATTACACTTTGACTTCAGTTGCTGTCTTATTTTACATACTAAATAACTGCATCGCTCCTGCTCTCACCTATATTCTGGGACGCTGCCAGTACTTTCTTTTACATTTGCCTACTACTTTGGAGACCAGCTGCGGATGTGTTTCTGCTTATTACAACCCTAAAATTCACTCATTGCTGAAGTCTCCTTCTACGCTTTTGACCTGAGATTATACCGGAGTGTCTGTTACTACCTATTGTCCGTCATGGTTCGGGACGGCCAGCGCACGGCTGCGGCGAAGCTGGAGAAATTTGCCAGACAACCTAACCCACTAAACCAACGGGCCTCGCAGGCCGCTTCGCAGGGGGCCTCTCCGTCCCACTCCTACTCCCCATCTGCAACAGCTGCTGAATCCCCTAACACACCCGCAGCTCCATCTCTTCAACAAGTGCTGGAGGCAATAGCTGGATCGGAACAGCGTCTTTCAGATAAGATGGAGAAAGTGCAGTGTGATCTCTCACTGCTTCGGCAGGACGTCCAGCGCATACGAGAGAGAGTGGGAGAGGCAGAAACCCGTGTCTCGAATCTGGAGGATATGTGCGGTCCTATGAAACAATCTATTTCCTACGGTAACCCAGCAAGTAACATCCCTTCAATCCAAATTACTAGACATGGAGGGTCGGCTGCGTAGAAATAATGTGCGATTTGTGGGCCTGCCGGAGAAGGAGGAGGGCTCCCAGCCTGAGGTCTTCCTGGAGTCATGGCTTAAGGAACTGTACGGCGCTGAATCCTTCACGGCACAGTTTACGGTGGAGCGTGCACACCGGATACCATCTCGTCCTCTACCTCCTGGCGCCCCTCCGCGCACCTTCATCGCCAAATTTCTGCATTATAAGGACCGTGACTCGGTCCTCCGGTTGGGACGCACAAAAGGCCCCCTTACCAGAAACGGGGTTACCGTGTCTGTTTTTCCTGATTTTGCCGCGGAAGTCCAGAAGGATCGAGCCCAGTTTATGCCTATCAAGAGGCGCCTCAGAGACCTGAACGTCTCCTACTCTATGCTATTCCCCTCCCGACTCCGGGTGGTAGCGGACGGGGAAACCAAATTCTTCAATTCCCCTAGAGAGGCGGCCCAATGGCTGGACAGATATGCTCCGGGAGCGCGCCAGATGGCCCCGGATTGAGGCCCTGCACTGTCTAATGATCGGTTGGGACCACCAGAGGCATCTACCTATTGTCCAGGGAGCCCCCCCTTGGCGTTGGTGGCTCAGGACTTTTCTTTTCTTTCTCTTGATCGCTTGACTTTGGTTAAGGGTTTTGTTTAGTATTTAGCCCTTGAGAGATAGAAACGATAGTTTGGGATTTAAGTATGCCGAAGTTAGGGGTGGTATACGGGGAGGGGAGGAGAGTTCAGCGAACAGCTTGTTGCTGTGCCTTACACAAGTTTTTTTCTTTCTATAGTTTGTTATTTTTCTCATGCTTAAATTTGTTTTGGAGTACATTCATTTTGATGTGGGAAGTATGTCTGATGCATTGGATACTGTCGATTAAGAATCAGGGATTGAGTAGTATAGCACTGTTATTACCCTCACTAACAATTTCCAGGAATATTCGCTGGACTGTACTGTATCTTTAGGTTACTACATAGAATATTACCAGATCTATGGCTAATTTGAAATTTCTGACATGGAATGTTCGAGGTTTAAATAATAAGATAAAGCGTTCCTTAGTATTAACTACACTTCGGAAATATGGCCCGGATGTTGCATGTCACTGCGAGACTCACTTGGAGGGGAATAGGTTACTGTCACTTAGAAGACCCTGGGTGGGCTGGGCCTATCACGCTTCTCACTCCTCTTCCTCCAGGGGTGTGTCAATCCTGATAAAGAAATCGGTCCAATTTGAGCTGGTATCGGTCAAGACTGACAAATACGGTCGATTTGTGTTCCTTGAATGTAGACTAAGTTCCCAACCCTACTACATACTGGCGGTTTATATCCCCCCCCCATTCTCGTACGATGTACTACAGCAAGCCGCTTCATTCATAGCCTCCTCTCCGGACACCCCGGTAATCTGCTTGGGTGACTTTAACAATGTCATGAATTTAGCTTTAGACAGATGGCGCTCTCCGCAGGCTGCTGGGGTCCGCTCTAGTCCTACTAAATTTGCTGATTTTCTGAATAATTTGCAGTGGGTGGATGTGTGGAGAGCTCGGCACCCTACGACTAGACAGTTTTCATGCTTCTCTGGCACGCATGGTTCGTTCTCCAGGATCGATCTGACCCTACTCTCCCCCGTTCTTCTCCCTAGGGTGGTTGACGTCCAATACGAGGCCCGGGGTATATCTGATCACTCCCCTATGGTGTTGACTCTCGCTATGGTGAGCCAGAGGGGTCAATCTTATTGGAAACTGCATCCTTCCTGGCTGCTGCAAATAGGTGACTGCTCTGACCAGGTGACTCAGTGGGAGGGATACTTTACTGACAATGTAGGCTCGGCCCCCGGAACAGTGGTTTGGGATTCATTTAAGGCATTCCTAAGGGGAACGTATATTAGACGTATTTCTGCCCTCAAAATGTCCTGCAGGGAGAGAGAGAGAGCCCTTGAGAGTGACGCCAGGGATTTGGAATCTAGATACTTGGTGGATGGCACCCCTGCGCTGAAGGTACGCTGGCTGGCGGCCCAGTCGGCATGGGTGGCTCATCTGTCTGATAAAAACTCACGCTCGCTTCTATTTCAGGCTACTAATATTTACATGCAGGGCGATAGGCCAGGTGGCCTGTTGGCTCGATTGGTGCACAGTGACCGCCCAGGTTCTACAATTGCTCAGATGACCGGTAGCGATGGCGCCCTTGTGAACACCACGCCGGAAATTGCGCAGCTATTCCGCTCCTACTATGCTGAGGTCTACAGTTCACAACTGGTAGACTCGACATCAGACCTCTCCGCTTATTTAAGTAATATTCCCCTACCCACACTCCCCCCGGAGGCCTCTGAGATGCTGGAGGCACCCTTAACTCTGGAAGAGGTAACGGCGGCTATTGGCTTGTCTCCCAGCGGCAAGGCACCGGGCTATGACGGCATCCCCTCAGAGGTATACAAGACCCACATTGATTTCTTCGGTCCTAGGCTTCACGCCCTGTATTCTGATATTTTTGTTAATGATCAACTTCCCCCCTCTATGGCGGAGGCGATTATTATAGTGATCCCGAAGCCCGGAAAAGACCCTAGATCCCCAGAATCCTATAGACCGATATCATTGATTCCCACTGACGCTAAGATCCTGGCAAAGATTTTAGCAGTTCGACTCAACACCGTAATTACTTCCATTATCCACTCCGACCAGACCGGCTTTATGCCAGGGATGTCCACTTCTATTAACCTACGTAGATTATATACCATTTTACAAACCCCATATGACTTCCCCTCTGACTCGGTAGTGGTCTCACTGGATGCCGCCAAGGCATTTGACAGTATCGAGTGGTCCTATCTATGGGAGGTCATGACAGCTATGGGTTTCGGGCCTAATTTTATAAAATGGATTAAATTGCTTTATCAGCACCCGACTGCCAGGATCTCAGTGAATGGCTATATCTCTCCCTCGTTCCGCCTGTTTCGCGGGACCAGGCAGGGATGTCCTCTGTCCCCAACCTTGTTTGCCCTGGCCATCGAACCCTTGGCCTGTCTAATAAGGTCCCACCCAGGCGTGGTGGGCATTCATACCGGCCCTCGTGAGGATAGGATTGCCCTTTACGCTGACGACATGCTGTTGTTTCTGCAGGATTACACCAGGTCTATGCCTACAGTGTTGCAATTGATTGAGGAGTTCGGTGTATATTCAGGCCTTCATATTAACTGGTCTAAGTCCTCTATTATGCCTGTGATTGCCCCCCCCCCCCCCCCTGCTGCTCCTAAAATCTCCCTACCGCTATGTTGGACGGCGAAATTTAAATATCTTGGGATTCAGGTAACCAATGACCCCTCTGACTTTACACCTTTGAACCTTGATCCGATCATGCAACAAATTACTCGTAAATCCATGACTTGGTGTAAGCTTCCATTGACTGTATCTGGCAGGGTCAGCCTCGTAAAAATGATAATACTACCTAAGATTCTATATGTGGTTCTGCAATCCCCTGTATATATTCATCCATCCTTCTTTAGAAAATTGAATAGTGTCCTGTCTTCTTTAATATGGGCTAGCAAACGTCCTAGAATACAACTGAACACTCTCACCAGGCTGCGCAGCGACGGAGGTCTGGCCTTGCCAAACTTTCAGATGTACTACTATGCCACTCAGCTGTCTCATATTAGTGCATGGGTACAGGATACTGGCGTCACTTCTCTACACTGGGTATTTGTCCAATGCTACTTCCCCGACTTATCCCCCCTGCAGGTGTTGCTGAGTGGGAGCTTGGCCCGGTTCCTCCCTCCTCTTATATACCAAGCCATGAAGGTGTGGCAGGCACTAAAAATTCTTTTGAAATTTGATGGATTGGACCCGGACACCCCCCTCTGGTATTCTAAATGGCTCCCTGAACTGTATGCGCTCGAGGGGAGGGAAGTTTGGGCCCCTAAATCAGTGATTTCCATAAATCACCTTTATACGGATAATACGCTCAAATCCTTCCAACAACTAAAAGATGAGTTTAATTTGCCTAACTCCTATTTTTTTAGATACCTCCAGCTCAGACATGCCTTGCAGTCCCAATTCGCCAATTCCCCCCCTAAAATTATACCATTTCCCATTAAGACCTTTGTAAGTATGCTGGGTCGAGTTAAGATGATTTCCCATGCTTATGGTTATCTACTCGCCAAACTCCATATAGATCCTTTGACACGTCTCCGTGTCAAATGGGAGCAGGATCTGGGCCCCATAGATGAAGAGAACTGGGCCCTTGCTTTGGAAACTCCATGCACGGTTACCAAATCCATCAGGTATCAACAGATACAATACTTCCTTTTGCATAGAATATATATGACCCCGGCCAGACTGGCCAAATTCGGGACGGGTCGTGTGGGTGACTGCCCTAAGTGTGGGATGACTGCAGGTACTTTTTGGCACCTCATTTGGGATTGTCCGGTGCTGCGGGCTTTCTGGGCGGGGGGTCGGATCGATTCTGGGGAACACAGGGGTGGACGAGGCCATGCTTACTCCGCAATTTTGCATCCTGGGAATGGGTAGCTCTGACTTTGTGTCTGGTCCAGAGGGCCTATATGCTCGCAACATATGTGCAATGGCGAAGGTGAGCATTGCGAGGCTATGGATGGCCCCTAAGGGCCCTACACTCCCCGCTCTTAAGGCACTAATAAACGACACTGTTTTTAAGGAACGATACATTTATATGAAACACAATGCCTCCGCTAAATTTGAAAGAATTTGGTCTCCATGGCTGGAATCCATATACTCCGTCCCAGACCCTACAACTTAATGGTGATAGGGTTACTAACAGGTCCTGGATTTGCCAAGTTATGATCTTCTAGGGCCATAGGCTTCCCTCTCACCCAATGGGTTGTGAATGAGAGAGTGGCTCTGTGCCCATCTGGACAGGGTAGGATTTAGAGTGCTAGTATCCCCCAATGCGTCCTCTTCCCCATAATGTTTTTTGTCTCTTTGTTTTTTTAATTTTTATATTTCTGGGGTTCTCTGTGTTTGGTTTCTGATTGTTTTCTTCTCTTTTAAAGGGTTTTACTCGGACGGATTGTCCGTAAGAGTTATATTTGAGGGGGGGGGGGGGAAACAAAACAAAGTATAATGTGATTTCATGAATACTAGAGTGTACGGATAATGCAAAATAATGGTATATATAACTGTACATTCCTATGCGCCTATGAGCAAATGACATAGTTTGAAAATAAGTCGAAAGTGAATGCTGTTCCCCGATGAGGACATGTCATTACGTGTTTAATGTGTTCCTGTTATGCAATGTCTGTATGCAAACTACTCTCCTTCGAAATAAAAATACTTTATTTAAAAAAAAAAGTTCTTGATTGGCTGTCAGTTCCCGAAACACAGCAATGATGGCCTGGGGTCAGCGGGTAGTGTGAGTAAAGAAAGAGAACAAATGAAAAGTTATATGTGGACTGTGTGTAGGTTATTTGGGTGGTTCTAGAACATGATAAGCTTGTTTTCCCATCAGGCTTCACCTCAATCTTCCCACCCATACCTTCAAGGACTAACAAACCTTTACCTTTCTCCACTATCTCTGATGTTGAACTTCAAGCACCCCTTTCCACAATCACTCTTCTCCTTTGACCCCATCCCTCCACTTATCCTTACCTTCCAATGCTTCCTCCCACATTGTCCGCCTAGTAAACCTATCCCTCTCCTATGGCACCTTCCTCTCATGCTACAAACATGCCATGGTCTCCACCATTCTTAAGAATCTCTAGCATGACCTCCTCACCCTCTAAGTACCACCTCATTCTCTCCTCTCCTACTCATCCAAACTCATTGAGTGGATAGTATACACCTACTTCACCTCTTTCCCCTCCACCTAATCTCTCCTAGACCCACTCCACTCTGGATTTTGGTCTTTTCATTCCATTGAATTGGCTAAGGTTACTGATAACCTGATAAATCTTAGATTGTGAGATCCCTCTCCCCTCTCTGTTCTTTGTGTAATTATGGAATCTGAGCAATGGAATAACGTAAGTTATATCCTTATGTTTTATTTATTATGTATAAACGTAAAGTTTTATCCTTACTGTACTTATACACCCTGATGTAACTTTTACCCTATATGTACATTACTGAGGAATGTTTCCATTTTTTTATAATAACAATAATTGCCTATTTTCAAAGCATTTTTATCTTACATTGTTAAATAATTGCTTATTTCACCCTTTAAGTAACAATTTTGTTGTTGAAATGTTTGCTTGATCCTACCCTACACAGTCTATAACATATGCACTTTGTGTAGGAAGATTTTGCCATTGTACAAATTGAAAACAGAGCTGCCCATAAGATGGAACAGCAGTGAATTTGTGTAGCTGCATGACCAGAAAAAACTATCACTGTCTGTGTGAAATGGCATTTCATGCGTTTCATCTTAGTCTTAGTTCTAATGTATAAACAAAGCTATGGACTTCATAGGAACCTCACCAACATGTGTTTGCAATTCCTAATTTGAGTTCCTTAGTTTGGATTCTTCATATACATTTTGTTACTTACTTGAGAAACTGCTTTCACTGATCAGATTAAGCCTGAAACATGTTACTTCTACTTTAAATTAGGGAAAAAAATTATACTGCACAAGTTAAAAATGGAGGTCCTTACTGGATGAAATTCATGAAATACCTTTTTTCTTGCTTATTATTTATTGGCCATTGTGTCTTTAGAACACATAGGCCATCATCATCAACCTTATCAAAGACTGGATATATAAACTTTAGGTCAATTGCTGATTGAAATAGGCTTTGCTGCCGCCTTTTAAACTGGTAAAATGCATGTTAATTTTTATATATATATATATATATATATATATATATATATATATATACATACAGTATATCTACCAGCAACATGATTTTTTATGTGGTCATAACAAGAGGCACATGACTGCACACTTAAGGGGAGATGTTTTAAGCCTTGGAGAGTCATGAAGTGGAGAGAGATAAAGTGTCAGCCAATCAGCTACTTACTGCCATGTTACAGGCTATATTTAAAAAATGAGCGTTAGTTGCTGATTAGTTGGTATTTTATCTCTCTTGACTTTATCACTATCCAAGGCTTAGTACATTTCCCCCTTAAGGGGACATGTACTAAGCAGTGATAAAAGTGGAGACGTGAGCCAGTGGAGAAGTGGCCCATGGCAACCAATCAGCTGCTCTGTATGCTTTTATAATATGCAAATTATAAATGTAACATCAATGCTGATTGGTTGTCATGGGCAACTAATAACACTAATTATTATATTCTCAGTCAGGTATTGTGTTCCTGACCAATGAAGAGGCAATTGGTGAACATTAGAATTGCTTGTAGAAAGTATATGGATTTGGCTTATTTGCTGGTGTTAATGATACCTTGCAAGCAACTGTGCAGTTATAGTTTGTTTAAAAATAAATTTGGTTCTGACTGTAAATATATGTCTAAAAAATTAAAGGTATAAAAAAATAAATGTACTTTTATTCCCCCAAAACATTTAGTCTCCACTTATTTAGCACAAGTGGCAATTATTTATCTTTAATGAACCTGATCACAGGCTCAAAAACTAGGAGACAGAAAAAATCAAGAACAGATGCATTTTTTAAGGTCATTCCATTTCTTGTAAGGTAGGTTGTTGTGAAAGTGTATGTAGACACATCATGAGTCCAATGCGTTTATAAACAAAATTGTATCTTTATCATAATACAGTCTTATTTAATCTTCAGAATACTTGGTATTTCCATTTGGGTCTTACAGTATCATCTTGTTATAAAAGCCATCAAAGTACTTTTGCTTTCAGCTCTGACCTGGTTTCTGAGAGGAAATGAACATGTTGTTCTATCCAGTAAAGCTCTCAGTAAAATTTGCCTTGATATCTAAGCATTTCCAGAGATTGATCGCTAGGTAATTTTCCTAATGACGCAGGACCGAGTCAGTGACATAGTTACTGCTTATTAGATTTCAGGAGGAGGGGCAGAATTTCATGCATCTCAATCAGATGAGGACCTCATCTGGGGGGTATTGTACCATTTCTCTTCATAATCTCATCATGAAAAGGTACAGACAGGGGTAGGGTATTTTAAAATACCTAAAATATTCACAGACCACATAAAGTACATCATTAAATGTGTTTGATTCTGTTCTCTAACAAGGGAAAAATAATGGGGCATGAAACCTAACTCTAACGAAAGGAAAATACAGATACACAGCATTTTACTGACTTTATGTAAACACGATGTGACAATGCAGTTTCTTTCTTTTTTTCCTATGACAGTTAATTCCAGACCAGGGAAACTGTCAAAAATGTTTAGTTCTGCATGGTTGGAGTTAATTACAGGGCCCAGGGCTGTGCTGACTTTCTCCTGCTAATGGCAGTGTGCTACAGGTAAAAATCCATTTTCAAGAATGTTTTCCTAGCTAGAGATCTAATTTACTGAATATCAAATATTTATGCTATTGCAATTAAAGTGACAATGTTTTTCTTCCTCTTTTTTCCCGCTCACTTCCAAAGTGGAGCTTTTCATTTTAATAGAAATCGCTGTACGGTAAACGTTTGGTGAGAAGTTCCTTTTAACTCTCCGAGTACTTAACAGATACAGATTAGCAGGCCAGGACATATATCTGCACAGTAACAACAGTATATGGAAGGCTGAATTGGAGTTTATAATAGTAGTGTCAGATGCACAGATGTCAACAAAAGATGTACCTTGAAAAAATAATGAGTATTAAGGCTAAGACAATGACATATTGTTGCAAGTTATTTTCTTTGGGGCACACTCATTTAGAAAAAGTGTCAAAAGTTGGTAATTTAATCCTGCAGTGATATAACTTGTCCATTTGCCAACTTACTAACATACAGGGCAGTATGGATGGTGTAATGGTTAGCATTACAGCCTCACAGCGCTGAGGTCATGTGTTCAATGCCCACAATGGCCCTAACTGTGTGGAGTTTGTATCTGCCCATACTTGCATCGGTTTCCACTGGGTGTTCCAGTTTCCTACCAGAATCCAAAAATAGATATGTGCAGCATAGTACGCTAAATTGTGGCAGAAACGCCATGCATACACACGCCAACGATGGAGGTGTATTTGAGCCACCCTTCAATTTGGGGCCCCTTCCCTGGATTGTCCTACACCGCATACACCTCCCCACCCCCAGGCCACTACCCTCAAATCACAGTTTTCAATCCTTGGGCTCAGTGCTAGGTTGACATTTTGTAGTATATGGAAGAAAAAAGCAGGAGAGAACGGCTCCTTATAATTATTACAACCATTACCAGCAGTAAAAAGTGCATGGCTCGTCATAGTCCCCTAAAATATTGCAACACAGCTGTATAGAAACAAGGGGTCCACTGAACCCCATGCTATTGGCAGGTTACCATGATATGGTACTGATCCACAAGGGATACCCCTAATTTCAATAGGCAACACTTGAACACTCAATACACCGTTAACTCTATGAAATACAAATATTCCATCTAATTGGGAGAGCTGTCCTTTGCTAAAATATTCATGCATGTGGCATTAGTAAAAGAGTCTATAAAAGAATCTCTCTCTGCAAGTACCTGAAGAGAGGCAGTCACTCCTACCCTTTCCTCCTGGCCATATACAGTACCCATACACCCTCGGACTGCAAACACTCCCTCCCTGGACCTGCCGCTGTTATCAACCGCCCTTTCCCTGGTACCACCTGCGGCTGACACCACAAAAGGAGACAGAGAATGCAAGACATATGCATTACACTTTATTAAAAATTATTACTATAAATGCATATGTGTGTACTGTAAAATGTAAAATAAAATCTGTGTGCCCAGTACATCCAAAATCTTCTGATCCAAATAGCATATTCCTCTGAACAAAAGTATGTAGTATATGTACACTGAGGAAATTTATATGTACTTATACTGTATTCAGTAGATCAAGGCTTATCTGAGGGGTGCTTAAACATAGGAGTTCAAACTTCTGTATCCTCATCTCAAAGTATCGCAAAAAACTGTAGGAATAAAATATCCTTTGGTTTAATTTTGTGGTGAGGGACATCGATTCACTTCTGTTTGTCCACATATTATATGATTGGAAGCCACAAGCACTGGTTTTGTCTATTACATTGCCGTGAGTAATTTGAATTGGTCCTGGACCACCAACCCAGGGCACCACTGCAAGTGCCCACGGCACACAGTTTGAGAACCACTGCCCTATGGTCTAAATTTCAAACACATATTCTATTTATTTTAAAAAAAAATTGTTAGAACACAATCACAATATTCATCAGTGATAATTCTCTGCCGCTAACACCCCCACCCCCTCCCCAGACCTGCCACTGCCACTAACACCCCACCACCACCACAATCACCCCTAACTGCTGCTGACGCCAACACCTCCCCCCCCTCCCTAGGACCTGCTGCCGCTAACACCTTCCCCCCCAGGACCTGCTGCAGCCACTAACGCCCCCATTCCCGAATGTCTACTGCCACCAACACCACTCACCAGGCCCTTCCTCCTCAAACATCCACCCAACACAGGATGGCCGCTGGCGCTGACGCCTTTTCCTCCTGTAGCTGCTGCTGTCTCTAACACCCCCTCCCCCCTAACCTCACCTTTTATTCTTGTTTCTTGTATTTACTCCAGTACTCTCTGGAATGTCCTCGCTTTCTTCGATCTTGTCGGCTCCTCTCTCTGTGCACAACACAGTGTCAGTAAACTATGTAGGAGAATAAGGAAAAAATGAGCGCTTTGTATATGTGGTAATTCTGAGACTTGTAGTGTGGAAAGAGGGAGCAGGAAAGGAGGGTTTAGGCAAAGGTTAAATCTAATAAAAATACCAGTGGTGACAGCAGCAGCGGGCCGCAGAGATCATTACTCAGCGTCTGAACATCTGACGTCACCCGGCAGCCGCCGCAGAGGTCCTGGAGCTCTCCCGTAGAAGACAGCGGTATTGCAAACACCGCCAATGGGAAGATAGGGTAAGACAGGGTCAGTGCATACAAATGACTTTAGCCCAGATGGGCATGCAGTGAAGCTCCCTCCTTTTTACCTCCCACCGCTATAACTTTGCAAAAAAGAAGCTGTTAAACATTTGTTTGCTCATATTGATTATTTTATTATTTTGTTACTTTTTGTTCCTTTTTTTTTTTAACACACTGGTATTATTATTAGAGATGTGCACCGGAATTTTTTCGGGTTTTGTGTTTTGGTTTTGGATTCGGTTCCGCGGCCGTGTTTTGGATTCAAACGCGTTTTGGCAAAACCTCCCTGAAATTTTTTGGTCGGATTCAGGTGTTTTTTTTTCAAAAACCCTCAAAAACAGCTTAAATCATAGAATTTGGGGGTAATTTTGATCCTATAGTATTATTAACCTCAATAACCACAATTTCCACTCATTTCCAGTCTATTCTGAACACCTCACACCTCACAATATTATTTTTAGTCCTAAAATTTGCACCGAGGTCGCTGGATGACTAAGCAAAGCGACCCAATAGGGCGAAACAAACACCTGGCCCATCTAGGAGTGGCACTGCAGTGTCAGACAGGATGGCACTTAAAAAAATTGGCCCCAAACAGCACATGATGCAAAGAAAAGAGAAAAAGAGGTGCACCAAGGTCGCTGGATGGCTAAGCTAAGCGACACAAACACCTCAATATCACAGGACATATTCGTTCTAATCAATGGTATTATTGGTCCAAATCACTGGAAGCAAATGACAAAATCACTGGAATTATTCGTTCTAATCAATGGTATTATTGGTCCAAATCACTGGAAGAAAATGACAAAATCACTGGAATTATTCGTTCTAATCAATGGTATTTTTGGTCCAAATTACTGGAATGAAAATGACAAAATCACAGAGCTGCAAGATACTACAGCAATGGCCTAATGTACTGTACAACTATATACTGTTGGTCACCAAAATGCTGCACTGTAATAATTATAATACTATATATACTGCTCACAAAATGCAGCACAGATAATTGCAGTGACACTGAGCTGCAAGATACTACAGCAATGGCCTAATCATGTACTGTACAACTATATACTGTTGGTCACCAAAATGAAGCACACTGAGCACAGATATTTACAGCACACTGAGCACAGATATGGAGCTTTTCAGGCAGAGAACGTAGATATTTTCAGCACACTGAGCACAGATATTTGCTGCACACTGAGCACAGATATTTGCAGCACACAGAGCACAGATTACGGAGCTTTTCAGGGAGAGAACGCAGCCACGTCCTCTCCGTTCAATCTCCAATGCACGAGTGAAAATGGCGGTGACGCGCGGTTCTTTATATAGAATACGAATCTCGCGAGAATCCGACAGCGGGATGATGACGTTCGGGCGCATTCGGGTTAACCGAGCAAGGCGGGAAGATCCGAGGCTGCCTCGGAACCATGTAAAATAGGTGAAGTTCGAGGGGGTTCGGATCTCGAGGAACCGAACCCGCTCATCTCTAATTATTATTAGATTTAACCTTTGCCTAAACCCTCCTTTCCTGCACCCTCTTCCCACACTACAAGTCCCAGAGTTACCACATATACAAAGCGCTCATTTTCTCTTTTTTCCTTGTTATTGCTTTTTAACATTGAGCCGCTGAACACAAATTGAGCGCAGTACACTACACCACTTTTATGCAGGAGAATAGACAAAGCAGCGTCAGCTCAAGTCATACTAATAAACTGATACTGTACACTCCATACCCCTGTCAGTGGGCCCGCTGGAACTCGTTGGGCCCTAAGTTTTGCTTTGTGGTAAATACGCTATTGGCCGGTGGGCACTTTTTCACAGCATAAATGTAGTGGCGTTCCGCAGTGGCGGCAACAAAGTAAGAGGACACATCTGTATACTGATCGGTTATTTGGCTCCTGACAATAAAATTAACCCTAGTGTGTAAGTAAATGGGCACACTAGACAGGCCAAGTAGTTCTTATTTGTCGCCAAATACTATGTTTCTATGTTACCTGCAAGAAGAATGCTGGGAGGAGGAGTAGTGTAATGATTGGGTTATGGCCATTTCAAACGGAGTCAGATTATTGGCATGTGGCCATGTACTAGTCTTATTGAGTCATACTAGGTGATTCATCGCACTCTACGGGTGCTCTTCACACCGTCGCTAGGGGCTATGCCCCCTTAAGCATAGCACGGGCTTTGGGTGTGCAATATGTTGAATATATGGAGTATTACCTCCAAACCTAATTTTATCATTGGTTACATATTGTAGAGACAAAGGGCTTGCGACTGTGTGAAAAGCGTACGCAGGGCCCAATGAATCACTTAGTAGGTTCTGTGGTTGGGGGAGTGGTGGGTGTGGGGGAGACATGGATGGTGGAGAGGGGCGGTTGCAGGGGTGCTTTGGGTGGTGGAGGGACGGGTGGGGGGGACTGGAGATGGAGAAGGGTGTCTGTAAATGCTGTGGGAGAAGGGGAGATGTTGTGGATGGGGGAGACTTTTTAGCAGTCTTGCATTAGTAGTGCAACAAGAATCAGACAGATAAGCTAGCCATTGTGTACATAAACCTTTGACAGCAAACCAAAGATTTAAGGGCAAAACAGATATAACTATATTGTGTTATGTTAAAACCATCTAGTTTTGTCAGGTTATTGTTTCTGCATCCATGGGTGCAAGCTGCAAACCTGCACTTGGCATATGTATTGTTCTGTTGCATCAATAGATAAGAACATGCTATATTCTGTGTGTGTGCTCTGTGTGTGTGCTCCGTTAACTTGCACTCGCATAAACACATTCTCTCTCTTCATGCTCCATATGTGATCTGATTGGAATGCCAAAAGCAGAAAGCAATCACATGGTGTGTGCACTAGATCTCAAAGCCAAGCAACTTGTAGGGTCATTCACAAAGTACATTGCAAGAAGAAAATGTATGTCTTCTGAATGTTAGTGCAGCATGGGAAGTAATTTTCACACTTCTCTGCCTGCCTTAAATGTACAGAAATTTGCCCAATGAAACTTGCTGGCCTGGAATGGTTCATAACAGCTCAGCTCTGATAATGTAATGCTTACCTATGTTTAATAGCACAATTACCTATGACTATGTAGAGCAGTCTAGCTACGTACCAATAGTTCCAACTACATATGTTTCAATAGTCCCACCTACCTATGTTCCATGGGCTCTGCCTAACTATGTAAATAGAACAGCCTAACTATGTACAAATAGACCAGCCTGCCTCTGTCTCAACAGCCCAGCCTACCTACAGTATGTACAAATAGATCAGCCTACTTACAGACACAGCATATCCCTATAGCCCATCTTATGTTTGTCCCAATTGCCCAGCCTACCTACTGTATGTCCCAATAGCCCATCTTACGTTTGACTCAATGGCCCAAATAGCCCAGCTTAACCAAGTCTAAATAGCCCGATCTGCCTATTTCCCTTTACCCAAGTTTACCTATGTCTCAATAGCCCAGCTTACCTATGTCACTAGAGATCAGCCTTCCTATATCACTTCTTCTTATTAACACCTACTAACACTGATACCTTCTCACTTGTGTGCTACCCTGGGGTTGCTGGACTTTGCCGACTTGTGGGGTTCTGCACCCCAGACTTAAGGAGAGATGTACTAAGCCTTGTAGAGTGATAACATGGATGGAGATAACGTACCAACCAATCAGCTCCTATCTGCCATCTTACAGGCTGGGTTTGACCTAGTATTAGGAACCACCAGTAATCAGAGGAGCCTTGTTGGGGCCTGGTGGCTTACCTTATATTTGCAAATGTATGTACCTATGACCTCTGGATTTCTATTATATGCTGTATATAATTTTTCAAGTCATGTTACAGGTACAGCTTGGTGTGCTGGGGGACACCGGGGGTTAAATTCCCATTCTATTTCTTGCTTATAACTAACCCCTCCCTTTCATGCACCTGAAGTGTATTGTCTAATTGATATAAGAGAGTTACATTTTGTTCTGCTGGTATGAGGGGCATGGATGGGACCAGTGTTTGGAGGGTATGCTGGTTACTGTATTGCCATTTGGAGATCCCAGAGGTATCCTCAGGTAAGTTAGCTCCAAATTTGGATACATTTGTTTAGATGCCATTATCATATGGTATTATATTATGTTACCCGGAAGGGCTGTTGTTATTATTAGTACCTGGGGTGAGTCTGGGTGCAGTTCCCCCTGGATTAGTCTGGCCGGGCTGCTTTGAGATTTTATTTAGCACCCCCTTAACACTTTCATTAATCCTTTAGGTCTTTTAATTACACTTTTAATCACTTTTTGTACATAGATTTTACCTTCTCGCATGTGCGCTTCCCTAGGGTGGTTGGCCTTTGCCGACTTGTGGGCTTCTGCACCCCAGGCTTAGACCTAGTGTTAGGGACCACCAGTAATCAGAGGTGCCTTGTCGGGGCTTGGTGGCTTACCATATATTTAAAAAAAATGTAAATATAACTAAGACCTCTGGATTTCTATTATTTATAGTTTTTCAAGTCATGTTACAGTTACAGCTTGGTGTGGCTGTTGGACACCGGGGGTTAAGTCATAAGGTGGATATACCACCAATACTCTCGGCGAAATAATCAATAATTTATTTTCACTTTGTTCAAATTTCACCAGCTGCACAAACAGAGGCTTTGCGAAAGCCTTAAAATGAAAAACTATACAGCACAGAGAGTGAGTGCGCTATGTGAATCAGACCAAAGGAAATGGTTAGCAAGTGTTTGCTTTCACCCATAAAATCCAAGAGACTAGTTTAAAATACAAATATTTACTAAAGCACATACATAGTCACAATTTGATAAAATACTGAAACAAATGTAGCAGCCACAATTAACACACAAAGATCAAGAACATATATTAACATAAATATGCCATAAAAAACTCCATATAATACCAGCAATATTGGCAGATGATTTAATCAATAATATTCAATTTATAAAAATAAATAGCTCTCAATATAAACGCTCTGTGACGCTTGGAACAGCCGCTAATACCCGCGGCGTATAGATTAGTGCCTGCAATGAAGAGCAATATAGTCTCACGTGTGAACATAGGTAAGTATGTGTATATGGAGGTGTGGATGTATGTATTAAAGTTTTACTTTCAAGGTGTGTGTCTTCTGTTTTTATTGGGGTATTTTTTTAGTAGTAGTACTACAGGTACCAGCGGGCCCGGTTTTCCACCGCATGCTGGTACTTGTGGTTCTCCAAGTACCAGCATGCGGGGGAGGCTTGCTGGGACTTGTAGTACTGCTACTAAAAACAATATTCTTTTTTTGACAAAAAGGCTATCAGCCTCCCATCCGCAGCCCTTGGATGGGGGGGACAGCCTCGGGCTTCACCCCTGGCCCTTGGGTGGCTGGAGGGGGGGGACCCCTTGATTGAAGGGGCCCCCACTCCTCCAGGGTACCCCCGCCAGGGGTGACTAGTTGGTTATGTAATGCCAGGGCCGCAGGGACCTAGATAAAAGTGTCCCCCGGCTGTGGCATTATGTATCTGGCTAGTGGAGCCCGGTGCTGGTTTCAGAAATACGGGGGACCCCTACGCTTTTTGTCCCCCATATTTTTTCAACCAGGGCCGGCTCAAAGAGCCCGAGGCTGGTTTGGCTTAGGAGGGGGGACCCCACGCATTTAAAAAAAAAAAAAAAATTCCCACCCCTTCCCACTGAAAAACATGCACGGATCTCATGGATCCGTGCATGCCTATCCAAACACGGGGAAAAAAAGCAGGTCTGTTTTTTTTTAGCACTTTTTCACGAATTGTATTTCAGCACGGCAGTGTTTGGCTATTGTCGGCAGTGTTTGTGATTTGCACTTTTTAGTAAATGACCGATTTCTACCAAATTGCAGGCGTATTTGACCGATGGTGTATTGATTCGTAATTTTTTCCTAGGACTTCCAAAATATTACGAATGCCCTCATCACTGCCGAGATTTTTGCTTAGTAAATTCCCGAGATGACACTTTGAAGAAAAAACGTCATCTCGGACAAAATCGGGACCTTAGTAAATATACTCCAGTGTTGGTTTTAAAAAAATATGGGGAACCCATATTTTACCCATTTATTTTTGGAACTAGGACTGATCCAAGAGCCCGGAGCCGGTTATGCCTGTGATTGGGGGATACGCCACATAGTTTTTGTGTTTTGTTTTTAAACATTTACAGACATTTACATTGGAACTCTACTGGTGCGGATTTATCAGGATTTATGCAGACCTCAAAACAGCATCTTATTGCCTATCCGGCTGTCATGTGTTTTGGATAGCAATAAGAAAAATCCGGATAAATCCAAACTTGCACTAATTTGGTGTTAAGAAAAAGTAAATCAAACCCGCACATCACTAATTTACACCGAGAAGCCTGCACTAATCTCAGTGATCTTTGCAGGCTTCATGTTCGGTAGTGTTTGGCTGCCGGCAAATACAGCAGCCAAGCACAAATTCATACAACATCAGAAAATACTAGAGATGAGCGGGTTCGGTTCCTCGGAATCCGAACCCGCCCGAACTTCATGTTTTTTTTCACGGGTCCGAGCGACTCGGATCTTCCCGCCTTGCTCGGTTAACCCGAGCGCGCCCGAACGTCATCATGACGCTGTCGGATTCTCGCGAGGCTCGGATTCTATCGCGAGACTCGGATTTTATATAAGGAGCCGCGCGTCGCCGCCATTTTCACACGTGCATTGAGATTCATAGGGAGAGGACGTGGCTGGCGTCCTCTCCATTTAGATTAGAAGAGAGAGAGTGAGATTGATTTTAAACAGAGACACTTGATTTACTGGAGCTTAGGAGTACTGTAGAGAGTGCAGAGTTTAGTAGTGACTGACCACAGTGACCACCAGACAGTGCAGTTTTATTTAATATAATCCGTTCTCTGCCTGAAAAAAACGATACACAGTGACTCAGTCACATACCATATCTGTGTGCACTGCTCAGCCCAGTGTGCTGCATCATCTATGTATATATCTGACTGTGCTCACACAGCTTATAATTGTGGGGGAGACTGGGGAGCAGTGCCAGTTATAGGTTATAGCAGGAGCCAGGAGTACATATTATTAAAATTAAACAGTGCACACTTTTGCTGCAGGAGTGCCACTGCCAGTGTGACTGACCAGTGACCTGACCACACTGACCACCAGTATAGTTAGTAGTATACTATATTGTGATTGCCTGAAAAAGTTAAACACTCGTCGTGTGACTTGTGTGGTGTTTTTTTTTTTATTCTATAAAAAACTCATTCTGCTGACAGACAGTGTCCAGCAGGTCCGTCATTATATAATATATACCTCTCCGGCTGCAGTAGTGATATATATATATTTTTTATATCATTATTTATCATCCAGTCGCAGCAGACACTGGCCCTCATTCCGAGTTGATCGGTCGCAAGGCGAATTTAGCAGAGTTACACACGCTAAGCCGCCGCCTACTGGGAGTGAATCTTAGCTTCTTAAAATTGCGACCGATGTATTCGCAATATTGCGATTACTAACTACTTAGCAGTTTCAGAGTAGCTCCAGACTTACTCTGCCTGTGCGATCAGTTTAGTGCTTGTCGTTCCTGGTTGACGTCACAAACACACCCAGCGTTCGGCCAGGCACTCCCACCGTTTCCCCGGCCACTCCTGCGTTTTTTCCGAAAACGGTAGCGTTTTCAGCCACACGCCCCTGAAACGCCGTGTTTCCGCCCAGTAACACCCATTTCCTGTCAATCACATTACGATCGCCGGAGCGATGAAAAAGCCGTGAGTAAAAATACTTTCTTCATAGTAAAGTTACTTGGCGCAGTCGCAGTGCGAACATTGCGCATGCGTACTAAGCGGATTTTCACTGCGATGCGATAAAAAATACCGAGCGAACAACTCGGAATGAGGGCCACAGTACGGTAGTTCACGGCTGTAGCTACCTCTGTGTCGGCACTCGGCAGTCCATCCATAATTGTATACCACCTACCCGTGTTTTTTTTTTCTTTCTTCTTTATACATACATACTACATCTCATTATCAACCAGTCTATATTAGCAGCAGACACAGTACAGTAGTCCACGGCTGTAGCTACCTCTGTGTCGGCACTCGGCAGTCCGTCCATAATTGTATACCACCTACCCGTGGTTTTTTTTTCTTTCTTCTTTATACATACATACTACATCTCTTTATCAACCAGTCTATATTAGCAGCAGACACAGTACAGTAGTCCACGGCTGTAGCTACCTCTGTGTCGGCACTCGGCAGTCCATCCATAATTGTATACCACCTACCCGTGGTTTTTTTTTCTTTCTTCTTTATACATACATACTACATCTCATTATCAACCAGTCTATATTAGCAGCAGACACAGTACAGTACGGTAGTCCACGGCTGTAGCTACCTCTGTGTCGGCACTCGGCAGTCCGTCCATAATTGTATACCACCTACCCGTGGTTTTTTTTTCTTTCTTCTTTATACATACATACTACATCTCTTTATCAACCAGTCTATATTAGCAGCAGACACAGTACAGTAGTCCACGGCTGTAGCTACCTCTGTGTCGGCACTCGGCAGTCCATCCATAATTGTATACCACCTACCCGTGGTTTTTTTTTCTTTCTTCTTTATACATACATACTACATCTCTTTATCAACCAGTCTATATTAGCAGCAGACACAGTACAGTAGTCCACGGCTGTAGCTACCTCTGTGTCGGCACTCGGCAGTCCGTCCATAATTGTATACCACCTACCCGTGGTTTTTCTTTCTTTCTTCTTTATACATACATACTACATCTCTTTATCAACCAGTCTATATTAGCAGCAGACACAGTACAGTAGTCCACGGCTGTAGCTACCTCTGTGTCGGCACTCGGCAGTCCATCCATAATTGTATACCACCTACCCGTGGTTTTTTTTTCTTTCTTCTTTATACATACATACTACATCTCTTTATCAACCAGTCTATATTAGCAGCAGACACAGTACAGTAGTCCACGGCTGTAGCTACCTCTGTGTCGGCACTCGGCAGTCCATCCATAATTGTATACCACCTACCCGTGGTTTTTTTTTCTTTCTTCTTTATACATACATACTACATCTCTTTATCAACCAGTCTATATTAGCAGCAGACACAGTACAGTAGTCCACGGCTGTAGCTACCTCTGTGTCGGCACTCGGCAGTCCGTCCATAATTGTATACCACCTACCCGTGGTTTTTTTTTCTTTCTTCTTTATACATACATACTACATCTCTTTATTAACCAGTCTATATTAGCAGCAGACACAGTACAGTAGTCCACGGCTGTAGCTACCTCTGTGTCGGCACTCGGCAGTCCATCCATAATTGTATACTAGTATCCATCCATCTCCATTGTTTACCTGAGGTGCCTTTTAGTTGTGCCTATTAAAATATGGAGAACAAAAATGTTGAGGTTCCAAAATTAGGGAAAGATCAAGATCCACTTCCACCTCGTGCTGAAGCTGCTGCCACTAGTCATGGCCGAGACGATGAAATGCCAGCAACGTCGTCTGCCAAGGCCGATGCCCAATGTCATAGTACAGAGCATGTAAAATCCAAAACACCAAATATCAGTAAAAAAAGGACTCCAAAACCTAAAATAAAATTGTCGGAGGAGAAGCGTAAACTTGCCAATATGCCATTTACCACACGGAGTGGCAAGGAACGGCTGAGGCCCTGGCCTATGTTCATGGCTAGTGGTTCAGCTTCACATGAGGATGGAAGCACTCAGCCTCTCGCTAGAAAAATGAAAAGACTCAAGCTGGCAAAAGCAGTAGCACCGCAAAGAACTGTGCGTTCTTCGAAATCCCAAATCCACAAGGAGAGTCCGACTCCAATTGTGTCGGTTGCGATGCCTGACCTTCCCAACACTGGACGTGAAGAGCATGCGCCTTCCACCATTTGCACGCCCCTGCAAGTGATGGAAGGAGCACCCGCAGTCCAGTTCCTGATAGTCAGATTGAAGATGTCAGTGTTGAAGTACACCAGGATGAGGAGGATATGGGTGTTGCTGGCGCTGGGGAGGAAATTGACCAGGAGGATTCTGATGGTGAGGTGGTTTGTTTAAGTCAGGCACCCGGGGAGACACCTGTTGTCCGTGGGAGGAATATGGCCGTTGACATGCCTGGTGAAAATACCAAAAAAATCAGCTCTTCGGTGTGGAAGTATTTCACCAGAAATGCGGACAACAGGTGTCAAGCCATGTGTTCCCTTTGTCAAGCTGTAATAAGTAGGGGTAAGGACGTTAACCACCTCGGAACATCCTCCCTTATACGTCACCTGCAGCGCATTCATAATAAGTCAGTGACAAGTTCAAAAACTTGGGCCGACAGCGGAAGCAGTCCACTGACCAGTAAATCCCTTCCTCTTGTAACCAAGCTCACGCAAACCACCCCACCAACTCCCTCAGTGTCAATTTCCTCCTTCCCCAGGAATGCCAATAGTCCTGCAGGCCATGTCACTGGCAATTCTGACGAGTCCTCTCCTGCCTGGGATTCCTCCGATGCATCCTTGCGTGTAACGCCTACTGCTGCTGGCGCTGCTGTTGTTGCTGCTGGGAGTCGATGGTCATCCCAGAGGGGAAGTCGTAAGACCACTTGTACTACTTCCACCAAGCAATTGACTGTCCAACAGTCCTTTGCGAGGAAGATGAAATATCACAGCAGTCATCCTACTGCAAAGCGGATAACTGAGGCCTTGACATCCTGGGTGGTGAGAAACGTGGTTCCGGTGTCCATCATTACTGCAGAGCCAACTAGAGACTTGTTGGAGGTACTGTGTCCCCGGTACCAAATACCATCTAGGTTCCATTTCTCTAGGCAGGCGATACCGAAAATGTACACAGACCTCAGAAAAAGAGTCACCAGTGTCCTAAAAAATGCAGCTGTACCCAATGTCCACTTAACCACGGACATGTGGACAAGTGGAGCAGGGCAGGGTCAGGACTATATGACTGTGACAGCCCACTGGGTAGATGTATGGACTCCCGCCGCAAGAACAGCAGCGGCGGCACCAGTAGCAGCATCTCGCAAACGCCAACTCTTTCCTAGGCAGGCTACGCTTTGTATCACCGGTTTCCAGAATACGCACACAGCTGAAAACCTCTTACGGCAACTGAGGAAGATCATCGCGGAATGGCTTACCCCAATTGGACTCTCCTGTGGATTTGTGGCATCGGACAACGCCAGCAATATTGTGTGTGCATTAAATCTGGGCAAATTCCAGCACGTCCCATGTTTTGCACATACCTTGAATTTGGTGGTGCAGAATTTTTTTAAAAACGACAGGGGCGTGCAAGAGATGCTGTCGGTGGCCAGAAGAATTGCGGGACACTTTCGGCGTACAGGCACCACGTACAGAAAACTGGAGCACCACCAAAAACTACTGAACCTGCCCTGCCATCATCTGAAGCAAGAAGTGGTAACGAGGTGGAATTCAACCCTCTATATGCTTCAGAGGTTGGAGGAGCAGCAAAAGGCCATTCAAGCCTATACAATTGAGCACGATATAGGAGGTGGAATGCACCTGTCTCAAGCGCAGTGGAGAATGATTTCAACGTTGTGCAAGGTTCTGATGCCCTTTGAACTTGCCACACGTGAAGTCAGTTCAGACACTGCCAGCCTGAGTCAGGTCATTCCCCTCATCAGGCTTTTGCAGAAGAAGCTGGAGACATTGAAGGAGGAGCTAACACGGAGCGATTCCGCTAGGCATGTGGGACTTGTGGATGGAGCCCTTAATTCGCTTAACAAGGATTCACGGGTGGTCAATCTGTTGAAATCAGAGCACTACATTTTGGCCACCGTGCTCGATCCTAGATTTAAAGCCTACCTTGGATCTCTCTTTCCGGCAGACACAAGTCTGCTGGGGTTGAAAGACCTGCTGGTGAGAAAATTGTCAAGTCAAGCGGAACGCGACCTGTCAACAACATCTCCTCCTTCACATTCTCCCGCAACTGGGGGTGCGAGGAAAAGGCTCAGAATTCCGAGCCCACCCGCTGGCGGTGATGCAGGGCAGTCTGGAGCGACTGCTGATGCTGACATCTGGTCCGGACTGAAGGACCTGACAACGATTACGGACATGTCGTCTACTGTCACTGCATATGATTCTCTCACCATTGAAAGAATGGTGGAGGATTATATGAGTGACCGCATCCAAGTAGGCACGTCACACAGTCCGTACTTATACTGGCAGGAAAAAGAGGAAATTTGGAGGCCCTTGCACAAACTGGCTTTATTCTACCTAAGTTGCCCTCCCACAAGTGTGTACTCCGAAAGAGTGTTTAGTGCCGCCGCTCACCTTGTCAGCAATCGGCGTACGAGGTTACATCCAGAAAATGTGGAGAAGATGATGTTCATTAAAATGAATTATAATCAATTCCTCCGTGGAGACATTCACCAGCAGCAATTGCCTCCACAAAGTACACAGGGTGCTGAGATGGTGGATTCCAGTGGGGACGAATTGATAATCTGTGAGGAGGGGGATGTACACGGTGATATATCGGAGGATGATGATGAGGTGGACATCTTGCCTCTGTAGAGCCAGTTTGTGCAAGGAGAGATTAATTGCTTCTTTTTTGGGGGGGGTCCAAACCAACCCGTCATATCAGTCACAGTCGTGTGGCAGACCCTGTCACTGAAATGATGGGTTGGTTAAAGTGTGCATGTCCTGTTTATACAACATAAGGGTGGGTGGGAGGGCCCAAGGACAATTCCATCTTGCACCTCTTTTTTCTTTTCTTTTTCTTTGCGTCATGTGCTGTTTGGGGAGGGTTTTTTGGAAGGGCCATCCTGCGTGACACTGCAGTGCCACTCCTAGATGGGCCCGGTGTTTGTGTCGGCCACTAGGGTCGCTTATCTTACTCACACAGTCAGCTACCTCATTGCGCCTCTTTTTTTCTTTGCGTCATGTGCTGTTTGGGGAGGGTTTTTTGGAAGGGCCATCCTGCGTGACACTGCAGTGCCACTCCTAGATGGGCCCGGTGTTTGTGTCGGCCACTAGGGTCGCTTATCTTACTCACACAGTCAGCTACCTCATTGCGCCTCTTTTTTTCTTTGCGTCATGTGCTGTTTGGGGAGGGTTTTTTGGAAGGGACATCCTGCGTTACACTGCAGTGCCACTCCTAGATGGGCCCGGTGTTTGTGTCGGCCACTAGGGTCGCTTATCTTACTCACACAGTCAGCTACCTCATTGCGCCTCTTTTTTTCTTTGCGTCATGTGCTGTTTGGGGAGGGTTTTTTGGAAGGGACATCCTGCGTGACACTGCAGTGCCACTCCTAGATGGGCCCGGTGTTTGTGTCGGCCACTAGGGTCGCTTATCTTACTCACACAGTCAGCTACCTCATTGCGCCTCTTTTTTTCTTTGCGTCATGTGCTGTTTGGGGAGGGTTTTTTGGAAGGGACATCCTGCGTGACACTGCAGTGCCACTCCTAGATGGGCCCGGTGTTTGTGTCGGCCACTAGGGTCGCTTATCTTACTCACACAGTCAGCTACCTCATTGCGCCTCTTTTTTTCTTTGCGTCATGTGCTGTTTGGGGAGGGTTTTTTGGAAGGGACATCCTGCGTGACACTGCAGTGCCACTCCTAGATGGGCCCGGTGTTTGTGTCGGCCACTAGGGTTGCTTATCTTACTCACACAACTACCTCATTGCGCCTCTTTTTTTCTTTGCGTCATGTGCTGTTTGGGGAGGGTTTTTTGGAAGGGCCATCCTGCGTGACACTGCAGTGCCACTCCTAGATGGGCACGGTGTTTGTGTCGGCCACTAGGGTCGCTTATCTTACTCACACAGCTACCTCATTGCGCCTCTTTTTTTCTTTGCGTCATGTGCTGTTTGGGGAGGGTTTTTTGGAAGGGCCATCCTGCGTGACACTGCAGTGCCACTCCTAGATGGGCACGGTGTTTGTGTCGGCCACTAGGGTCGCTTAGCTTAGTCATCCAGCGACCTAGGTGCAAATTTTAGGACTAAAAATAATATTGTGAGGTGTGAGGTATTCAGAATAGACTGAAAATGAGTGGAAATTATGGTTTTTGAGGTTAATAATACTTTGGGATCAAAATGACCCCCAAATTCTATGATTTAAGCTGTTTTTTAGGGTTTTTTGAAAAAAAAACACCCGAATCCAAAACACACCCGAATCCGACAAAAAAAATTCGGTGAGGTTTTGCCAAAACGCGGTCGAACCCAAAACACGGCCGCGGATCCGAACCCAAAACCAAAACACAAAACCCGAAAAATTTCAGGCGCTCATCTCTAGAAAATACGATCCTGTAAAACATGGGAACATATCATAATTCCGTATTTTACTTAGTAAAAAAAAAGCACCCATGTCTGATTGATCTCACCCATGTTTAATCTCAGGCAAACGTGGGTGAGATACAATTCTTACTAAATTTACCCCATAATATCTGCTTGGATGAAATGAAACCTAGAACTTTCACCAGCAAAAATGACAATTTTCTCCATTTGATAAATATCCATCCCAGTTCAATTCATACTGAACTTGCCAACTCTCCTGGAAGGTCAGAGGAAGTACATAACTCCCAGCAGAGTTAGCTAGTCTCCCGATGCATCCACTTACCAACTAAAGTGGTCAGAAGGGAGGCTGGATGACACAATTCACACTGAATCATATCATCTTAGTCCTACATCTACTGTAATATACAGTGATTAGTGGTGAATAGTGGAGCATGGGGCCATGGTGCTGTGAAGTCCAATCACCTGCTATAAAATGTTGCAAAGTACAGCTTTAAACTGCAGGGGGTGGGGCCTTGATGAGGAGAATGTGGCGCCACACTCCCCGCCCAATGGATAGGGTTGCTCCCTACTGAATTCTCCCAGAGGGGGCTAATACAAAATCAGCAAGTATGGTTCAATTTAAATTAAAGCACACAAGCGGTTATATCCAGCTGCTGACAATATAGGGGAGTAGGAGCACAAATTGCAGCGGTAGATAAAGAGGTAATTGCCCACCTCAGTGTTTTACCACTCTGTGTATATAAATATTTATTCATATAAAAACATCCCATACAAACACATATGAATACTATCCCAGCAGATCAAGTATCTAAAATTTAAAATAGCAAAATGATATCATATAATATAATATTGTAACAAATAACAATATTGTAACGGTGTCTACATATGGATATTTGTTAATTTATAATTTAAAAAGAATTTTGAGGGTTCCATATAAGGAAAATAGCCCACAATGCGCCAGTTGTGGTATAGTAGATCTACAATGTCTAGGTAGACAGTCAATAGGTTGACAACATATGGTCGACATGCAGTAGGTCGACAAATAAAAGGTCGACAATGGTTAAGATTGAGAAGTACAAAGGATCGACAGGATAAAAAGTCTGACATGCTAAAGGTCCAGGGGTGTAGCCAGAACTTTGTGGGCGCCATAGCAACATTTTGAAAGGCCCCCGTTCCAATGCTTCTATAGACACTTCTCTGCAGCAGTTGTTAATTGTATGCCCTATAATTGTGCCCTAGTTCACTTTCTGAACCATTGTAGAGCCTTATTTAATGTTATGCACCATAGTAGTGCCCTAGTTTCTTTTATGAATCGCAGTAGTGCTTACGTTCACCCTATGTCACATTTCAGAGCTGCCAGTACACATTATGCCGCACAGTATCCCCAATTCACATTATGATATATAGTGCTCCCCGTTCATATTATGCCTCATTACAGTGCCCCGGTTCATATTATATAACATTAAATTGCCCTCAGTTCATTTTATACCACACTATAATGAGCAGGACCAGGGGCATACCTAGATATATTGCAGGCCCCAAGGAAAAAGTTTGAAAGGACCCCTACGTACCACCCAATGGCAAAAAATGTATATAACACATGTAACTTTGACAAGGAAGATGGGCCCCTCTCAGCTCTGGACCCCATAGCAGCTGCACTGCCTGCACCTATGGTAGCTACACCCTTGCAATGGTCAACACAAACCATCAGTACAAACGTGTATCCTCGCAGGCTCGCCTAGCTTGCTGGGCTTTGAGCAAGTTTACTATTCCCAGCAGATGTCCACGTGGAGAGTAAAAAAATGTGTGGAACCCCCAAAAAAGCCGACCATTTGTGTGTCAACCATCATTTCGACTTTTAGAACCTGTCGACCTTTGGGTCACGCAGTTGGCCGATGGTGTTGCAGGGATCACTAATACAAGCAGGAGAAGTCTACTTATAAAATACGCCGCCAGCTGAAATAACATATTACTGTTACCGGTGCCGCTTCCGTGTAAGAATTGGCGATAGTACTTCCAGCCACATCTGAATCAGGCCCACTATCATCAAATGAGTGAATTACAGCACAGCGCTTTACAGCAGCTACTTAGGAGACAGCACAAAATATCAAATGGCTTAAATGTAATGCATAACTCTGAATGGCTATCAAACATACACAGTACATTACATATGACTATCAGGGAGTTTCTTTTAATATGGTATTCTTCCAACCACTATAATGCTAACATGTATTTTTCTCTGACGTCCTAGTGGATGCTGGGGACTCCGTAAGGACCATGGGGGATAGCGGCTCCGCAGGAGACTGGGCACAAAAGTAAAGCTTTAGAACTACCTGGTGTGCACTGGCTCCTCCCCCTATGACCCTCCTCCAAGCCTCAGTTAGATTTTTGTGCCCGAACGAGAAGGGTGCACACTAGGTGGCTCTCCTGAGCTGCTTAGTGAAAAGTTTAGTTTTAGGTTTTTTATCTTCAGTGAGACCTGCTGGCAACAGGCTCACTGCATCGAGGGACTAAGGGGAGAAGAAGCGAACTCACCTGCGTGCAGAGTGGATTGGGCTTCTTAGGCTACTGGACATTAGCTCCAGAGGGACCGATCACAGGCCCAGCCATGGATAGGTCCCAGAGCCGCGCCGCCGGCCCCCTTACAGAGCCAGAAGACAGAAGAGGTCCGGAAAATCGGCGGCAGAAGACGTCCTGTCTTCAACAAGGTAGCGCACAGCACTGCAGCTGTGCGCCATTGCTCTCAGCACACTTCACACTCCGGTCACTGAGGGTGCAGGGCGCTGGGGGGGGCGCCCTGAGCAGCAATAAAAACACCTTGGATGGCAAAAAATGCATCACATATAGCTCCTGGGCTATATGGATGAATTTAACCCCTGCCAGAATACACAGAAAAACGGGAGATAAGGCCGCCGAGAAGGGGGCGGAGCCTATCTCCTCAGCACACTGGCGCCATTTTCCCTCACAGCTCCGTTGGAGGGAAGCTCCCTGGCTCTCCCCTGCAGTCACTACACTACAGAAAGGGTTAAAAAAGAGAGGGGAGCACTAATTACGCGCAGGTATTAAAAATACAGCAGCTATAATGGGAAAAACACTTATATAAGGTTATCCCTGTATATATATATAGCGCTCTGGTGTGTGCTGGCAAACTCTCCCTCTGTCTCCCCAAAGGGCTAGTGGGGTCCTGTCCTCTATCAGAGCATTCCCTGTGTGTGTGCTGTGTGTCGGTACGTTTGTGTCGACATGTATGAGGAGAAAAATGATGTGGAGACGGAGCAGATTGCCTGTAATAGTGATGTCACCCCCTAGGGGGTCGACACCTGAGTGGATGAACTGTTGGAAGGAATTACGTGACAGTGTCAGCTCTGTATAAAAGACAGTGGTTGACATGAGACAGCTGGCTACTCAGCTTGTGCCTGTCCAGACGTCTCATAGGCCGCCAGGGGCTCTAAAGCGCCCGTTACCTCAGATGGCAGATATAGACGCCGACACGGATACTGACTCCAGTGTCGACGGTGAAGAGACAAATGTGACTTCCAGTAGGGCCACACGTTACATGATTGAGGCAATGAAAAATGTTTTACACATTTCTGATAATACGAGTACCACCAAAAAGGGGTATTATGTTCGGTGAGGAAAAACTACCTGTAGTTTTCCTGAATCTGAGAAATTAAATGAGGTGTGTGATGATGCGTGGGTTTCCCCCGATAACAACTGATAATTTCTAAAATGTTATTGGCATTATATCCTTTCCCGCCAGAGGTTAGGGTGCGTTGGGAAACACCCCCTAGGGTGGATAAAGCGCTCACACGCTTGTAAGAACAAGGGCTCTACCCTCTCCTGAGATGGCCGCCCTTAAGGATCCTGCTGATAGAAAGCAGGAGGGTATCCTAAAATGTATTTACACACATACTGGTGTTATACTGCGACCAGCAATCGCCTCAGCCTGGATGTGCAGTGCTGGTTTGGCGTGGTCGGATTCCCTGACTGAAAATATTGATACCCTAGATAGGGACAGTATATTATTGCCTATAGAGCATTTAAAAGATGCATTTCTATATATGCGTGATGCACAGCGGAATATTTGCCGACTGGCATCAAGTCTAAGTGCGTTGTCCATTTCTGCCAGTAGAGGGTTATGGACACGACAGTGGTCAGGTGATGCGGATTCCAAACGGCATTTGGAAGAAGGGGAGGAGTTATTTGGGGTCGGTCTTTCAGACCTGGTGGCCACGGCAACAGCTGGGAAATCCACATTTGTACCCCAGGTCGCCTCTCAACATAAGAAGACGCCGTATTATCAGGCGCAGTCCTTTCGTGGGCAAGCGGGCAAAAGGTTCCTCATTTCTGCCCCGTGACAGAGGGAGAGGAAAAAGGCTGCAGAAATCAGCCAGTTCCCAGGAACAGAAGCCCTCTCCCGCCTCTGCCAAGCCCTCAGTATGACGCTGGGGCTTTACAAGCAGAATCAGGCACGGTGGGGGCCCGTCTCAATGAATTTCAGCGCGCAGTGGGCTCACTCGCAATTAGACCCCTGGATCCTTCCGGTGATATCTCAGGGGTACAAATTGGAATTCGAGACGTCTCCCCCTCGCCGTTTCCTAAAGTCGGCTTTACCGATGTCTCCCTCTGACAGGGAGGCAGTTTTGGAAGCCATTCACAAGCTGTATTCCCAGCAGGTGATAATCAAGGTACCCCTCCTGCAACAGGGAACGGGGTATTATTCCACACTGTTGTGGTTCCGAAGCCGGACAGCTCGGTGAGACCGATTCTAAATCTAAAATTTGAACACTTACATACGGAGGTTCAAATTCAAGATTGAGTCACTCAGAGCAGTGATTGCGAACCTGGAAGAAGGGGACTACATGATGTCTCGGGACATCAAGGATGCTTACCTTCATGTCCCAATTTACCCTTCTCACCAAGGGTACCTCAGGTTTGTGGTACAGAACTGTCACTATCAGTTTCAGACGCTGCCGTATGGATGGTCCACGGCACCCCGGGTCTTTACCAAGGTAATGGCCGAAATGATGATACTCTTTCGAAGGAAGGGAATTTTAGTTATCCCTTACTTGGACGATTCCCTGATAAGGGTAAGATCCAGGGAACAGTTGGAGGTCGGTGTAGCACTATCTCAGGTAGTGTTGCGGCAGCACGATTGGATTCTCAATATTCCAAAATCGCAGCTGATTCCGACGACTCGTCTTCTGTTCCTAGGGATGATCCTGGACACAGTCCAGAAAAAGGTGTTTCTCCCGGAGGAGAAAGTCAGGGAGTTATCCGAGCTAGTCGGGAACCTCCTATAACCGAGCCAAGTCTCAGTACATCAATGAAAGGGTTCTGGGAAAAATGGTGGCTTCCTACGAAGCAATCCCATTCGGCAGATTCCACGCAAGAACTTTCCAGTGGGACCTGCTGGACAAATGGTCCGGGTCGCATCTTCAGATGCATCAGCGGATAACCCTGTCACCAAGCACAAGGGTGTCTCTCCTGTGGTGGTTGCTGAGTGCTCATCTTCTAGAGGGCCGCAGATTCGACATTCAGGACTGGGTCCTGGTGACCACGGATGCCAGCCTGCGAGGCTGGGGAGCAGTCACACAGGGAAGGAATTTCCAGAGCTTATGGTCAAGCCTGGAGACATCACTTCACATTTATATCCTGAAGCTAAGGGCCATTTACAATGCTCTAAGCTCAGCAAGACCTCTGCTTCAAGGTCACCCGGTGTTGATCCATTCGGACAACATCACGGCAGTCACCCACGTAAACAGACAGGGTGACACAAGAAGCAGGAGGGCAAGGCAGAAGCTGCAAGGATTCTTCGCTGGGCGGAAAATCATGTGATAGCACTGTCAGCAGTTTTCATTCCGGGAGTGGACAACTGGGAAGCAGACTTCCTCAGCAGACACGACCCCCACCCGGGAGAGTGGGGACTTCACTCAGAAGTCTTCCACATGTTTATAAAACTCGACAAGTATTGCGCCAGGTCAAGGGACCCTCAGGCAATAGCTGTAGACGCTCTGGTAACACAGTGGGTGTACCAGTAAGTGTATGTGTTCCCTCCTCTGCCTCTCATACCCAAGGTACTGAGAATTATAAGATGGAGAGGAGTAAGCACTATATATTCGTGGCTCCGGATTGGCCAAGAAGGACTTGGTAACCGGAACTTCAAGAGATGCTCACGGAGGATCCGTGGCCTCTTCCTCTAAGAAGGGACCTGCTCCAGCAAGGACCCTGTCTGTTCCAAGACTTACCGCGGCTGCGTTTGACGGCATGGCGGTTGAACGCCGGATCCTGAAGGAGAAAGGCATTCCGGATGAAGTCATTCCTATCCTGATCAAAGCCAGGAAAGATATAACCGCAAAACATTATCACCGCATTTGGCGAAAATATGTTGCGTGGTGCGAGGCCAGTAAGGCCCCGACGAAAGAATTTTCAACTAGGTCGATTCCTACATTTCCTGCAAACAGGAGTGTCTATGGGCCTGAAATGGGGGTCCATTAAGGTTCAAATTTCGGCCCTGTCAATTTTCTTCCAAAAAGAACTAGCTTCAGTCCCTGAAGTTCAGACGTTGTGAAAGGGGTACTGTATATACAGCCTCCATTTGTGCCTCCAGTGGCACCTTGGGATCTAAATGTAGTTTTTGGGTTCCAAAAGTCACATTTTTTTGAACCACTTAAATATGTGGAGTTAAAATATCTCACATGGAAAGTGGTCATGCTATTGGCCCTGGCCTGGGCAAGGTGCGTGTCAGAATTGGCGGCTTTATCCTGTAAAAGCCCTCATCTGATTTTCCATTCGGACAGGGCGGAATTGAGGACTTGGCCTCAGTTTCTCCCTAAGGTGGTTTTCAGCGGTTTCACCTGAATCAACCTATTGTGGTGCCTGCGGCTACTAGGGACTTGGAGGACTCCAAGTTGCTAGACGTTGTCAGGGCCCTGGAAATATAGGTTTCCAGGACGGCTGGAGTCAGAAAATCTGACTCGTTGTTTATTCTGTATGCACCCAACAAGCTGGGTGCTCCTGCTTCTAAGCAGACTATTGCTCGTTGGATTTGTAGTACAATTCAGCTTGCACATTCTGTGGCAGGCCTGCCACAGCCAAAATCTGTAAAAGCCCATTCCACAAGGAAGGTGGGCTCATCTTGGGCGGCTGCCCGAGGGGTCTCGGCTTTACAACTTTGCCGAGCAGCTACTTGGTCAGGAGCAAATACGTTTGTAAAATTCTACAAATTTGATACCCTGGCTGAGGAGGACCTGGAGTTCTCTCATTTGGTGCTGCAGAGTCATCCGCACTCTCCCGCCCATTTGGGAGCTTTGGTATAATCCCCATGGTCCTTACGGAGTCCCCAGCATCCACTAGGACGTCAGAGAAAATAAGAATGTACTTACCGATAATTCTATTTCTCGTAGTCCGTAGTGGATGCTGGGCGCCCATCCCAAGTGCGGATTGTCTGCAATACTGGTACATAGTTATTGTTACAAAAAAATCGGGTTATTGATGTAGTGAGCCATCTTTTCTAGAGGCTCCTCTGTTATCATGCTGTTAACTGGGTTTAGATCACAAGTTATATGGTGTGATTGGTGTGGCTGGTATGAGTCTTACCCGGGATTCAAAATCCTTCCTTATTGTGTACGCTCGTCCGGGCACAGTATCCTAACTGAGGCTTGGAGGAGGGTCATAGGGGGAGGAGCCAGTGCACACCAGATAGTTCTAAAGCTTTACTTTTGTGCCCAGTCTCCTGCGGAGCCGCTATCCCCCATGGTCCTTACGGAGTCCCCAGCATCCACTACGGACTACGAGAAATAGAATTATCGGTAAGTAAATTCTTATTTTTTTCATAGTCTCATGTGTACAGTATGTGTGTGTGGCCTTAAAAGAACTTATGTTGACTTATCCCAGGTGGATAGGTACTAGTGAGCCTCAATGCTCTCACTGATTCTCCATCTCAGTGTCCCTCAGCATTAAACCTGCATTAGATGAATGTTGTAACTAACTGAGCCCAATCCCCTATTGCCTTGTACTGAGCATAGTCACCTACGGATTACATATAATACAACGCACCGGGAAAGATCCTGAGTGTTATGCACTTACCAGTTCAAATATAAGGTAATCACATGTAAAATCTTGAGAGTTTAAGGAAGAAACGTGGCAAAGAGCCAACTATATCAGCTCTGGTTTCCACACATAAATTCTGTTTCTACTTAAAACAAAATACTTAGGGCTAGATGTATCATCGCTTGGAAAGCGATAAAATGGAGAGTGAATAAGTACCAACCAATCAGCTCCTAGCTGCCATGTCACAGGCTGTGCTTGAAAACTGGCAGTTGGCTGGTACTTCTTCACTCTCCATTTTATCACTTTCCAAGCGATGATGCATCTAGCCCTTAGACCCCAAAAGATCATTTCTAAAAGAGACTGAATACAAAGTTGAAAGGAAATAGCAATCAACCCTTCATATCAAGATAGGATATGATGCATCCACAATAAAACATTTTGGGACTGATTGCATGTTTTTGCACTGCACATTCTCTTTTGTAAAGCACTCACATCTATGGGCAAATCACACAGAGCTCTGTTGCATCTCCACTTGCAGCTGATAGGGCGTTCTGGGTGATAATGAGGCTTAGGGGGTCATTCAGACCTGATCGCACGCTGCCATTTTTCGCAGCGCAGCGATCAGGTCACTACTGCGCATGCGTATGCACTGCAATGCGCAGGCGCATCGTACGGGTACAAAGCGGATCGTTGCTGTGTGATGGATTTAATGAATAATCCTTTTGCACAGCTGATCGCAAGGAGATTGACAGGAAGAGGGTGTTTATGGGTGTCAACTGACTGTTTTCAGGGAGTGTTTGGAAAAACGCAGGCGTGTCCAAGCGTTTGCAGGGCGGGTGTCTGACGTCAATTCCGGTACCAGACAGGCTGAAGAGATCGCAAGGGCTGAGTAAGTTCAGACCTACTCAGAAACTGCACAAGCTATTTTTGTACCGCTCGGCTGCACATGCGATCGCACCCTTGCACAGCAAATATACACTCCCCAGTGGGCGGCGACTATGCGTTTGCACGGATGCAAAAAGTAGCTAGCGAGCGATCAACTCAGAATGATTCCCTTAGTTCAGTGAGGGTGTATTGATACAACTGTGGGCCATGCAGGGGTGTGCATACGTGAAGCTACACCGATTTTCAGATTGATGTCTTGCATGGATAAGGCTGGTGACAGTGTGCACTGATAATAATGACAGCTACTGTATGAAACCATATGAATAGAGGTGGTGGTGAAAGGTAAGATAGATGGGGGCCAAATGCCAGCCCATTACCAACAAAGTTAAGGTATCCAAACTCCCCTCCCAATAACACACAACCCGCCAGGACTGGTGTTGCCGCTGACTACAGTAGGGTAGACTCAATCTAACCCATGAATTGGTGGGGAGAACACCTCAAGAGTCACATCAAGACAGCCATTGTTACTTTTATATTTTCTCTGATAGCAACATAAAAATATACGGGTGAAAATGATCTCAGAAGCCCCTAAAACACATCCACCACATACCCACAAAGCGCTGATAGACCAGAACAAAAAACATAATACACAGAAAGACAAACCTCCTGACAAACATTAACCCCTTGCTACTAAAGCTGGGTACACACTAGGCAGACAAATCCGGCTGATCCACCAACCAATCTAATGATTGGTAAGTGCATACACACTTGCTAATCGTAGGCCTGATGCGTCGTGTCTGATGTCACAACTGGACGGGCATTTACATGGGCCCGCCCAGTCGTGATGTCAGTCACCGACAGCCACTGCAGCAAGTGTACGGGGGGGGGTTAGCTGACCGCCTGTACACACAGCAAGATGTGCCGATATATCTTCAGATATATATCGGCCTACGGCTGTGCTGCACAGCCAATGTAATATGTCTGTGAACAATGTAATTCACAGACATGTCACTGGTACACACCTGCCAGCGCACCCTTGATATAAAGACCGTTCAATTGAATGGCCGATATTCCAGCTAGTGTGTACCCAGTTTAACAGTGTGCTGACTCTAGCCTAGAAGTTTAAATTGTACTATGCATATTAAAATGCCTACTTTCTTCCACTGATTTATCAAAGTAAGATTAGCATTCCTGCAATTGAAACTCCTATAGTATTACTAACAAGTTTGTGACAAAGTTACACAATCACCCTTAGAGTAAAGCTCATTGTCTCTGCCTCTATGTAAAAAATAATCATAAGCCTATGGTGTTCTTTGTTTGACAGGATGTACACTGAAAGAAATAAGAAGTAGTAAGAATACAACGGACCGTTGTGCCCAGCTGTCAGATAACACAGTTTTCCATTAGTGAGAGAATGGACAGTGCCGGAATAGAATGAATGGTGAGGGAGACTCTTTGAGAGAGAGGAGCAGTATAGACTCTTTAATAGCACTGTAATACAGGGCCATAACTAGGTGTGTGCAGATGGTGCTTTGCCCACAGCGCATTTGTCCTGTGGGTGCACCATCTGCATCCACCTCGCTCTATTAGCCAGCTTTCTATGTGAGGAGAGCTGCAGCGCTGTCTGCCGTGCTGTGTAGATAAGACAACAGGCAGCGCTGGGGAGGCAGAGTGGTCTTCTGTGTGTGATCTCAGCCGTCCCACTTGCTGTGCCTGGGATACATGCAGACATGACATGAGGCAGTGCTGGGCAGGTTCCCCTGTGTGCCCCCCCCTTCTTCCCCTCATGTTGTTCCGGTACCGCATATCTTCTGGCAGTGATCGATCGCTCGACATCCCACGTGCACGCGGCCCCCCCTGTGTGTAGAAGTGGGTAAAGTTGCTCCCATATTGGAGCTGGCTACCTTTGCTGAGAGGAGGAGACGGAAGCAAGTTAAGTGTGTGCGGTGACGGTCGGACGGACCCTCTCCCCCTCCCCACCCCCCTCAACTAAGGAGATTCCGCAGCTCCTCACCAATAAATAGATTTGACACAGGAGGAAGCAGGAGAGATTTATCTCTATTCTCTAGAAGTCACTCTCACTGCCCCCTCCTCTTCCAGTCCTCTCCACTGACACTCCTCTTTCAGACCAGGGGCACAGGACAACATCACTCCCGGCGCTCACGTAACACAATAGAGGGAACAACACACTGAAGCATGCAAGAGCCAGAACCTCTCCAGCCTGTTCTCTCCAGGTGATGGGGTCATGTCCTCCCATGACTTACACACTGGTACTTACCTGTGTGTGTGTGTGTGTGGGGGGGGGGGGGAGTGGTGACACGATTCCAGCGGTCGGGATTCTGGGGGTCAGCATACAGACGCCAGGATCTCGGCCGCCCGAATGCCGGCAGGGGGGCGAGGCAACGAAGGTTCTATTCCCACTCGCAACAGGTTCTATTCCCACTCTAAGGGTGTCGTGGAAACCCACAAGTGGGAGTAGCCCTCGGCTCAATGCTGGCATTCTAGCGGCCGGGATCTCGGTGTCGGTATGCTGACCGCCGGGATCATAACTACATCCCATGCAGAGACACTGCGAAAGGTGCAAGCACCAGGCAGTTATAGTGTAAGTTAAAATTTTTATATATAACATACTGTACATTCAGTTATTTGTCTCATATATGTTTTCACAGCTCTTTATGCTCTATATATAGTACCAGCGTGCAGTGCCGTAACTATGTGTGGGCCAGCAGTACCTGACACAAAGCACAAGTGCAGTGTTAGCGCAAACCCACCATCAACGCCCACAGGGCTGGCCTGCACAGCGCTGCGCCGAAGTAGTACTGCAGCGCCTGGCTACTTGTTAGAGCATGATATACTGTGGTTCATTAGCCGGAGGGGTAGGGGGGCCGCCGATGCTGTATCTTGCACACAGCGCTAAAATGTCTAGTTACGGCACTGCTGTAATACCTGCAAAACTCTCTAACTTGTGCACAACGGTTACTTTGGTCCCCTCATCGCTCAATTTCTGATGATTGAATGAAGGAGAGATGGATGCTCACATAAAAATCATTGATCTCCATGGAGAGACAACGTGAAACTTGTTTCAAGTGTGTTTTCAGCCATGTGTTTATACCATTAGATGGAAATGTTTATTTTAAAGTGTGAGAAAAGCCAAGAGTGAGAAAAGCCACTTGATGGTTCTAATAGACTGATTAGTTAAACTTTTGTTCTGTAAATGCCCTAATGCTGTATTGTACTACCGTTATTATCATTATCCTTTACTTATAATGTATTGACATATTCTGTATGCTAATGAACATAGGCACATTACAAGAAGTTGTAAACCCAGTCACAGATACAACAGACTATGAACACAGACTAACAGATTGTGGGGGTTATTCAGAGATGGTCACAGAGTTTGCTATTGCAGCATAATCTGCGATCATACTACTCATATGCAGGGGGTCGCCCAGCACAGGGTATGTAGACAATGATGAAATATCAACATGTTAGAATGTCAACAGATTGCCCCTGCTGACCCAGCACAGCTTCCGCGTCCTGTTGGTCATGTGACTATCACTTTCAGATTAGAGCTCTGCTGCTTGGTAGGTATTCCTCCCCTATCCCTAACTCTATTCATAATCCTAATCCCTACTTCTAACCCTAATTCTCCCTCTGGTGCCTAATCCTAACCTCTGCCCACAGCCTAACAGTCTGACAATGTCAACATTCTAATAACAGCACTTGCTGTGTGATGTGCATATGTGCAGCCTTCCTCAGCAGAATTTGAAGCATAGTTTAGTTGTAGAAAAAAAAGTATTCATTGCAGTGTAATTTGACTTTCACAGCATAATTGCTGTTGTTTCATTGCATTTACATCAATGATTGCATTTTAGTCATTTTCATCCAAACAGATATTTTCATCCAAACAACCCCGCATCTGTTATCATCATCAGTTTGCAACCAACACTAGGCTTTCAGTACCAGCAAGATAGGTCCCTCCAAATAGACTCATCTTTTCAATGGTCAATTTGGATGCAATTTGCATCAACACACCTTCACCCCGTGCCCTTAATTTACTTTTGTCACATCTACACAATCCATTGCTGTGCCTACATGTCCATTCCTACCCTTAACCCATCTCAGTCGCCTAATAATTAATGTTTGCTAGGCCAAAATGTGTGTTAGAAAAGATGCACAATGTGAAAACATGTGCATACGCAATAAAGTGCAAGTTGCGGTAGAAAAAAGATGCAACTTGCTTTTATGTTCCACTTTAAATAAGGCCCAGTGTAAGTAACGCAGTACTGTGCATCAGAGGGAGTAAAGACAAAAGGAATGAACATGCCAGGCATCAAAGACCTTTAGCTAGAGGTGAGCTGACTAAGGATAACTACCAATTGTGGAAATGCTGGTTTCCAGAAAGGATTTGTGGGAGGCAGGGCTGTTTCTAGCCAATTTGGCTCCCAGTGCGAGATTTAAAAATGCGCCCCCCATGACATAAAAAAATGTGCCCCCCCCCCCCCCCCAACACCTAGATTAAAAAAAAACTTGTGCGCGCACCCAGCAAGGGGGCGTGGCCTCATCTAAATGGGTGTGGCCTCATTTAAATGGGCATGGCCTCGTCTGAAAAGACTACCTCACAATCCAGTTTTTGACCCTGCTCCAACAAATCACGACCACCACAGGAAAAAAAAATTCTACCATATTAAGCCCCACACAGTAATGCCCCCTGCACCATATTATGCCACACACCACAATGCCCTTGATACATTAAATCCCCACACTACGGCAGGCAAAAGTCCCCATTTCACACATTACGACAGGTGTCCCCATTTTACACATTGAGAGAGAGAGAGAGAATACTTACAGAGGCGATTACCGCTCTTCGGCCCGCCTCACCAGTCGCTCCTCGCACCGGCCTTTCCCTCTTCCTAACTTGGATCCCCCTCTGTACTCCGCTCGGGGGGGGGAGTTTCGCGGAGTGACGGGGTTGCGTCGTGACGTAACGACACAACCGCGTCATTCTGTGAAACTCCGCCTCCCGACAGGGTTACTCGGGGAGAAATAGGAGGGGGAAGCAGGGAGCCACAGTTAGTGCCCCAAGAAACGGCCCTGGTGGGAGGTTATCATTTCAGCACAGAAGTTAATAACCAAGAATAGAATAAGAACAGACAGGCACATACAACTATAAATATATTAGGGCATGTGGAATGCACTACAGAAGCTATATTAAAAATATGTATAAGCAGGTTAAATTTGATATGTTTACTACATTTAATTTGAATGTATTTTTTGCATCTTTAATGTTTTTCTTCAATAAATGTGAACTTGTAAAGCCTAGAAAATACAAAGCCGATGCACATTAATATGACTACCTCCTTCATGTGATGTTGGCAGCGCATGAAGTATGTCACGTGTCATGCGCTAGCCCTCTACACACATATAACTCATTGCTGTCATGGGTAAAAGGGGCAATTTATCCGATTTGCAAAAAAAGGATGACTATTGTTTTTTTGGCCAATGGTGGCAGTATTTCTGAAACTGCTGTGGTGAAGAGGAATTGTGACTGGACAAATGGCACCATTGCGAATAACCAACATACAAAATGCAAAGCACCATGTGCCAGTTATGTGAGATGTGAACGTCGGCTAAGAAGGTGTGTGAGGGCCTACCACCATATTACAGTGGAGCAGCTCACCATCAAAATTAACCTGGGGCTAACAGATGTGTGTCTAAAATGACAATTTAGCCCGTCTAGCAGCTATCTATGCTGCACATGGCAGTTACTCTGGCTATTAGCTGGTGGTCATAATAATGTGACTCAACAATGTAATAGCAGATTATAAACACATATTACATCTAACATGCAGAAATAGTGGGACTTTATTAAAAATGAGCGGGTTTGGTTCCCAGAAAACCGAACCCCCCCGAACTTTACACTCCGAGCTGGAATCCGAGCCTGGCTCGGGACTTCTTGTCAGACTCGGAAACCAGAACGAGACAAAACTTCCTCATCCCATTGTCAGATTTTTGTGGCTTTTGGATTCCATATAAGCAGCCACGCGTCACCACCAGTTTCACTCCAGATTTAGAGAGTGAGGGAGACAGACCTCTGTCTCTCTGGGTGGTGGCGTCGGGTGGGGTCAGTGTGTGCTCTGTACAGGTGCTGCTCCTGTCACTGTGATGTACCTGTGCTGTTAGGGGTGTGGTCCTGGCTGTCACTGGGGTTTCATGTGCTGTTAGGGGTGCTGCAGCTGTACATGGGTGTTGCTGTCCTGGCTGTCACTGTGTTGTACAGGGGACAGGGGCTCTGTCCTCATGTATGCTGTAAAAATTCAGCGATGCTTTTGTTAAAATAAAAGCACACTGGTTCTGTATGCTGTGAAAATACAGGGGTACTGGCCCAGTCTTGTATGGTGTAAAAATTCAAGGGTATTGCTGTTGTTAAAATAAAAGCACACTGGTCCTGAATGCTGTAAAAATTCAGGGGTGCTGTTGTTAAAATAAAGTCCTGGAAGCTGTGAAAAAACATGGGGTGCTGGCCCTGTATTGTAAGCTGTAAAATTCAGGGTTGCTGTTGTTAAAATGAACGTACACTGGCCCTGTATGCTGTAAAAATTAATGGGTGCAGTTGTTAAAATAAAAGCAAACTGGTCCTGTATGCTGTATAAATACAGGAGTGATGCTGTTAAAATAATATTACACTAGTCCTGTATGCTGTAAAAATTCAGGGATACAGTTAAAATAAAAGCACACTGTTCTTGTATGCTGTAAAAATACAGGGGTGCTGGCCTAGTCTTGTATGCTGTAAAAAATCAGGGGTGTTGCTGTTGTTAAAATAAAAGCACACTGGACCTGTATGCTGTAAAATTTCAGGGGTGCAGTTAAAATAAAATCACACTGGTCCTGTATGCTGTGAAAATTAAGGTGTGCTAAAATTTCAGGGGTGCTGCTGTTGTTAAAATAAAAGCACATTGGTACTGTATGCTGTAAAAATTCAGGGGTGCAGTTGTTAAAATAAAAGCACACTGGTCCTGTATGTTGTAAAAATACAGGGGTACTGTTGTTAAAATAAAAGTAAACTGGTCCTTTATGCTGCAAAAATACAGGTATGCTGTGAAAATAAAGGGGCACTGTGTGCTGTAATAATAAATAATAATAAAATAAATTATCTGATGAGAAACATAAAACTGGCAATATGCCATTCACCACACAAAGTGGCAACGAAAGGCTAAGGCCTTGGTCTATGTTTATGACTAGTGGCTCAGCTTCTCATGAGGATTAAAGCCCTTTTTGCTCTCGAAAAATTTCAAAAAATTAAGCTTGAGCACAGGAAAAAACAACTGTGCATTCAGAGATATCACAAATCACCAGGGAAACTCCAAGTGTGTCCACAGTTGCGATGTCTAGGCTTGACCTTACCAAGACTGTATGGAAAAAGGAGGCTCCTACCAACATTTGCACGCCCCCTGCAAGTGCTGGGAGGAGCACCGCCAGTCCAGTTGCTGATATTGAGATTGAGGATGTCACTGTAGACGTACACCAGGATGAGGAGGATATAGGTGTAGCTGGCGCTGAGGAGGAAGTTGACGATGAGGATTCTGATGGTGATGTGGTTTGTTTGAATAAGGCACCAGTGGAGACAGTTGTTGTCCATAGGATGAGAAAACCCATTCTCATGCCTGGGCAAAATATCAAAATAGCCACTTCTTCGGTGTGGAATTTTTTCTCCACAAATCCGGACAACAGGTGTCTAGCCTTGTGTTGCCTTTGTCAATCCGTAATAAGTAGGGGTAAGGATGTTAACCACCTAGGAACATCCTCCCTTATACGTCACCTCCAGTGCATTAATCAGAAGTCATTGTCAAGTTCAGAAACTTTGGGTAAGAGCGTAAGCACTCCACTAACACCTAAATTCCTTCTTCCTGTTGTACCCAAGCTCCTGCAAGCCACACCACCAACTCCCACAATGTCAATTTCCTCCTCAGTTGGGAATGTAAGGAGTCCTGCAGGCCATGTCACTGGCATGACTGATGAGTCCTCTCCTAACCGGGATTCCCCTGGAGGATCCTTGAGTGGTACGCCTACTGCTGTTGCCACTGCTGCTGTTGTTGCTGCAAGTAGTCGATCATCATCTCAGAGGGGAAGTCGGAAGACCACTTGTACTACTTCAACTAAGCAATTGACTGTCCAACAGTCCTTTGCAAGGAAGATGAAATATGACAGCAGTCATCCAGTGGCAAAGCGGATTACTGAGGCCATAAAAACTGTTCTGGTATTAGACGTGCGTCCGGTATCCACCATTAGTGCAGTGGGATTTAGACAGTTAATGGACATACTGTGTCTCCGATACCAAATCCTGTCTAGATTCCACTTCACTAGGCAAGCGATTCCCGGACTGTACAGGGACATTAAGAAAAGTGTCCTCAGTGTCCTGAAAAATGTGTTTGTACCCAGTGTCCACTTAACCACAGACATTTGGACAAGTGGAGTAGGGAAAACTAAGGACAACATGACTGTGATAGCCCACTGGGTAGATGTATTGCCTCCAGCAGCAACAACAGCAGCGGCACTAGTAGCTGCATCTCACAAACGCCAACTCGTTCCTAGGCAGGCTACGCTGTGTATCAACGGTTTCCGTAAGAGGCACACCGCTGACAACCTCTAACGGAAACTGAGGGACATCATTGCACAATGGCTTACCCCACTTAGACTCTCCTGGGGATTTGTGATATCTGACAACACCACCAATATTGTGCGTGCCTTACATCTGGGAAAATTCCAGCATGTCCCATGTTTTGCACATACAATTAATTTGGTGGTGAAATTTTTTTTTTTAAAATGACAGGGGCGTGCAGGAGATGCTGTCGGTGGCCTGAAAAATTGCAAGCCACTTTCGACATTTAGCAAATACCTGTCAAAGACTGGAGCACCAGCAAGCACTCCTGAACCTGTCGTGCCATCACCTGAAACAGGAGGTGGTAACGAGGTGGAATTCAACACTCTATATGCTTCAGACGATGGAGAAGAAGCAAAAGGCCATTCAAGCCGATACATCCACCTACGATATAGGCAAAGGAGGGGGAATGCACCTGACTCAAGCGCAGTGGAGATTGATTTCCGTCTTGTGCAAGGTTCTCCAACCCTTTGAACTTGCCACACGTGAAGTCAGTTCAGACACTGCCAGCTTGAGGCAGGTCCTCATCAGGCTTTTGCAGAAGTATCTGGAGAAATTGAAGGAGGAGCTAAGACAGAGCAATTTTGCTAAGTATGTGGGACTTGTGGATGGAGCCCTTCATTCACTTTGCCAGGATTCAAGGGTGGTCAATCTGTTGAAATCAGGGCACACATTTTGGGCACCGTGCTCAATCCTAGATTAAAAGCCTATGTTGTATCTCTCTTTACGGCAGACACAAGTCTGCAGATGTGCAAAGACCTACTGGTGAGAAAATTGTCAACTCAAGCGGAACGTGACCCGTCAACAGCCCCTCCTTCATTTTCTCCCACAACTGGGGCTGCAAGCAAAAGGATCAAATTTACCAGGACTTTCGGTTTCGGCTCCTATGTGATCAGGTGCCTAGTGTGAGAGCTCCGTTGCTACCCCGGCCAGCACAGCACGCAGCGCCGCGTTAGCGGCTTCAATCCCGGCGGTTCCCGCAGCCTCGGTGAGGGGAAGGTCTCCTCCATATTATGGAGAAGTTTCTCACCTCTCCCATGCCGGCAAAGCAGCAGAGATCCCGCTCTGAGCGGCGCCGGGCAGAATCCAATATGGCTGCCACACCGGACACACTGGAGGGCACACAGCTGCTGGATGACAGATCTCGGCCTGCCTCTCCTGACCCTGCAGCTCCAGTTTCATATGAGGATGTAGTGAAAGCAATCCAGGTAACGATGGGGCCCCTCATGGACGCGCACGCTGCTAAGCTGACGCAGGTGGCACAGTACATTAAGTCTCAGATGAAACAGCTGTCCCAGAGAGTATTATCCACTGAGCAAAGATTGGGGAAAGTATTCAAAGATGTGGCAGAATTAAAAACGAATGCTGATACTATGCAGAAATCTTATTACCAAGTTATGAATAAATTAGACAACCTGGAAAACTGGTCGAGGAGGAATAACCTCAGGATCATGGGCCTAGCAGAATCTCTTAAAGGGCCAGACCTATATCATTTTTTACAGGTGTCCCTCCCGGAGTTGTTGAAAATCCAAGACACATGTGCAGATATAATATTGGAGAGGGCCCACCGTTTAGGACCGCCCAGGATGGGTCAGAATGCGAAGCCACGTGTGGTGATTTTTCGCTATTTAAACTTTCTTCATAAAGTAGCTATTTGGTCCGCTTCCAGGAGACACAGGGCTCTTGCATGGGATGGTGGATACATTCGTCTCTTTCAGGATTACTCTGCAGAAGTATCCCGAGCTCGCAAGGAGTTCTCCCAGATTAGCTCTCGCCTGGTCCAGGAGGGTAGGAAGTTTGCACTGTTGTACCCTGCACGTTTACGGCTCTTTGAGGGGGACTCCTTTCGTGACTTTTGTAATGTAGCTGATGCAGCTGGATATCTGTCTGAAGGAAGAAAATCGGGACATTCGTCTTCTCCTACTTCTCCACGTTCCACATCATAGACCCTGAGTTGGGAGTTGCACGCGTTACTTGATGGATGGCCTGGGGGTTCCGGCCGGGACTGCTCATATGCCTACCTAAATGATTCTCATCTAGGTTATAAGTACCAGACACCCTCTTTTCCTTAGCCTCAGTTTAATCTGTTCAGTTGGGCTGGGTGGAAGCTGGAATTCTCATTTATCTCTTTGAATGTCTACAGGCTGGAGTGCTAGGGGTAAGCACGCCATGTTTTAAGTTAGCCTTACGGGTTTATGTATGGCTGGAAGTTCTTATTTCTTGGACGGTGGAGGCGAGTTGCTGCCGCTTGTCCTGTTATGTCTTTTTTTTTCCTATGTGTTGTTACCCTCTTTGTGTCTTGTCTTGTCCCCCCTGTATGTTTGCTCAAGTGTCGCGATGGACGGAGCAGCGGTGGCTGGACCACTACTTCCTTTATGTACTCATCATTACTTCATTGGGTTTGTTTAAATTAGCTGCATGTCGTCTCTAACAATTAGCACGGCTAAGAGGAAAAAAATCCTTATGCATCTGAACAAGCTCCGCATGGATATAGTATTCCTGCAGGAAACGCACCTTCTCCCTCTAGAGATAGCCAAACTTAACAGACTTCGGTGGTCAGTGTTGGACTCGGCCCCATACTCCTCTAAGGCACGGGGGGTGGCCATACTGATTAGACGGTCACTATCTCATAATGTTCATTCTGTAAAGGTTGACCCGCAGGGTCGGTATGTTATTGCAGATGTCACAGTAGATTGCACATGCTTATTGCTATGTAACATTAATGCTCCGAATAACCGCCCAAAAGTGTTTTTCCTAGATATGCTGAACAAATTGTATGGTCATACAGATTCTAACATTGTGTTAGGGGGGGATTTCAATGTGGTTTCGTCTCATGTTTGGATAGGAATGTGGCTTCGAGTCGGGGGAATAGCACCCCGAAAGTTGGTGTTCAGTATTTAACACGCCGACTGCGGGTGGTGGATGTGTGGAGGGCGTGCTATCCGCTAGAACGGGATTATACCTGCTTATCAGCTGCATATAGAACGCTCTCCCGCATTGACTACCTGCTGTTGTCAGAACATATGTTCCCTAAGGTTATGGATGCTAGGATCGAAGCTATTAGCATTTCGGATCATGCCCTATGTTGGATTAAACTGTCGGTACACGTAGATAAGGGCCCGGTGAAGCAGTGGTGGTTCCCGGCGCATCTGGCTAATTCACTGAAATTTCGTAACATGTTGGAAGCGGCATGGCTAGATTACAAGAGTAATAATGCTAGTTGTGAGTCTGAGAAGCCTCTGACGTTCTGGCAGGCATCTAAGCCCGTCATGAAAGGGGTTATTATGTCTTACTGTGCAAACAGGGATAGGCAATTAGATGGCTCATACTTGGAAGCCGAGGCGAAATTGACGACTTCCTTTCAAAGGTTTAAGCAATCATCAACCCCAACTAATAGAGCTGATTATAATAATAAAAAGGCCGTTTTTGATAATATTCTGAATCACTTGGAAGCCAAGCACACCTTTTATAGGAATGCCTCCTTTCATAGATATGGTAATAAACCGGGTAAATTAATGTCCTTCTTTTTGAAAGGGCGTCGCTCTTCTTCGATAATTAAATCCCTCCGCACTAGTGACGGTACTAGGGTCCGGACTAATGCCAAGATTACGGAGGTGCTGAGTTCTTCTTATTCCCAATTGTATTCTCAGCCTCCTAGTAATCTGCCCAATAAAGAGGCCTTTTGGGCTAATATGAGTTTACCTCAGATGTCTGACAGTCAGGCCTCATCCCTTATGACACCCATCTCGAGGGAGGAGGTGGAGAGGGTGATTAAGGCACTGAAAACTGGAAAGGTGCCGGGAACGGATGGCCTCTCCAATGATTACTACAAAATCCTATTGCCCCATATCCGGGACACATTGCAGGTATTTTTTAATGAATTACTTTCAGGTCAGGCCCTGCCTAGTTTCCTTAACTCAGTGTTCCATAGGGTGTTGCCGAAGCCGGGTAGGGATCCGGAACTCCCGGAATCTTATAGGCCTATTTCCCTGCTTAATAGGGACTATAAGTTGTTTACCAAGATATTAGCTGACAGGATGAAACTTATATTGCCCTCTATTGTCCACCCAGATCAGTCGGGATTCATTTGGGGCCGTCAGGCGGTTGTCAATATTAGAAAAGTTTTAACAGTAATGCAGAGGTTACAGTCTTCCTCAGATACGGACACCAATGTTATCCTATCACTTGATGCTGAAAAGGCATTTTATATGGTGACTTGGGACCATTTATTTGATATCCTACATAGGTTTGGGGCCCCGTCTGCTTTTGTAGATGTGTTGGCCCGCTTATACAAAGATCCTGCCATGCAGGTATTAGGAAATGGCTATATTTCTTCCCCCTTTTACTTTCAGAGAGGCACCCGCCAGGGCTGCCCCCTATCCCCGCTGCTTTTCACTCTGGCCCTGGAGCCACTGACGATAGCCCTCCGTGACGCGTCTTCCTTTAGAGGCATTTTTGTGGGCAGGCTGGAGGTTAAGATAGCACTGTTTGCTAATGATATGTTGCTATTTATCGCTGACCCCAGCAGATCAATAGGACCTATAGTTTCCATCATTGACAGCTTTGGATCCTTTGCGGGTTACAAGGTTAATCTTTCCAAATCGGAACTAATGCCTCTATCGGGAGATGCGTCTTCTTTCAATATGCATCCAGTTTTATCCCAGTTCCCTAGGACCCAGATGGCTCTTAAGTATTTGGGGATAATGATTCCCACGTCACTGGAACTGTTATATGCAGTTAATGTTGCACCGGTCCTGACGGCTGTCCGTGTCCTCCTAAACGGGTGGGTTAATTTGCCTTTGTCCTTGCTGGGTAGGGCCACGGTCCTTAAAAGCGTGGTGTTCCCGAAGCTCTCATATATTTTGCAGATGCTGCCATTACGCCTTACAAAAAAAGACTGTAAAGGTGTGTACACACGGTGAGATCCTTGCTATGTTCGATTTTTACTTGCGATTTCCCTTGAACTCCCCGGAGCCCAGATAGGACAGATTTTGACTTAAGGTGTGTACATACGGTGAGATTTTTTCTTGAGATTTTGACTATATAGTCAAAATCGCAAGAAAAGTTAGTGCAAATCGCAAGGTGAAAGTCACCTTGCGATCCCGATGCGCGGCCCCGCCAGGTCGGCATCACAAGAAAAGATAGACTGTGCAGGCAAGTCAATCCTTGCTAGATCGGTGTACTATCTAGTTCATCTCACATGTCAATGACATCTCACATAAGCCAAAATCTCACATAAGCCAAAATCGTAAGCACACATAGTCCATATCTCAAGAAAAGTTAGTCAAAATCTGTCCTATCTGGGCTCCGGGGAGTTCAAGGGAAATCGCAAGTAAAAATCGAACATAGCAAGGATCTCACCGTGTGTACACACCTTAAGTCTGTAAATTCCATGTTCTCTAAATTTTTATGGGGAGGGAGGAAACCTAGGATTGCCTCTAAAAGCTACTGGTAGGATAGCGCTTCCAGTATGCTGAGTAAGGATTGTGTCTGGATGCATTATGGACACAGAACTACTGCTGGCATGTGACATCAGGAGACTGTAATTCTAAACTAAAGTGGGGACTTAGTAAGTAAGATACCATCCTGGCTTACAATTGTTAATGTTATTGTGTACTGTGTGTGTATATTTACAATAAAGGGCATTTGCCACTTTACTAAACTGTTTACCTGAGTGATCAGAGAATCCGTATCCTCACACCACCAAGGCAGGTATTTACCGGGATGAGCAGTCACAGCAGGATTTGTGCTGGGTGGAGGGCGTACATGGCTTCCACACAGTCTAGCCACCGGCACAGATGTACACACACATGTAAGGTTCCACTTCATTAGGCAGGCAATACTGAGAATGTACAGAGACATCAGATAAAGTGTCCTCAGTGTCCTAAAAAATGCAGTTGTATCCACTGTCCACTTAACCACGGACATGTGGACAAGTGGAACAGGGCAGACTAAGGACTATATGACTGTGACAGCCCACTAGGTAGATGTATTGCCTCCCACAGCAACAACAGCAGCGGCACCAGTAACAGCATCTCGCAAATGCCAACTCGTTCCTAGGCAGGCTACGCTATGTATCACCGCTTTCCGTAAGAGGCACACAGCTGACACCCTCTTACAGAAACTGAGGGACATCATCGCACAATGGCTTACCCCAATTAGACTCTCCCGGGGATTTGTGATATCGGATAACGCCACCAATATTGTGTGTGCATTACATCTGGGCAAATTCCAGCACATCCCATGTTTTGCACATACAATTAATTTGGTAGTGCAGAATTTTTTGAAAAATGACAAGGGCGTGCAGGAGATGCTGTCGGTGGCCCGAAAAATTGCGGGCCACTTTCGACATTCAGCCACTGCATGCCGAAGACTGGAGCGCCAGCAAACACTCCTGAATCTGCCCTGCCATTACCTGAAGCAAGAGATGGTAACGAGGTGGAATTCAACACTCTATATGCTTCAGAGTATGGAGGAGCAGCAAAAGGCCATTCAAGCCTATACATCTACCTACGATATAGGCAAAGGAGGGGGAATGCACCTGACTCAAGCACAGTGGAGAATGATTTCTGTCTTGTGCAAGGTTTTCCAACCCTTTGAACTTGCCACACGTGAAGTCAGTTCAGACGCTGCCAGCTTGAGTCAGGTCATTCCCCTCATCAGGCTTTTAGAGAAGCAGCTGGAAAAACTGAAGGAGGAGCTAAGATGAAGCGATTCCACAAAGAATGTGGGACTTGTGGATGGAGCCCTTCATTCGCTTTGCCAGGATTCAAGGGTGGTCAATCTGTTGAAATCAGAGCACTACATTTTGGCCACCGTGCTCGAGCCTAGGTTTAAAGCCTACGTTGTATCTCTCTCTCCGCCAGACACAAGTCTGCAGATGTGCAAAGACCTACTGGTGAGAAAATTGTCAACTCAAGTGGAACGTGACCCGTCAACAGCTCCTCCTTCATTTTCTCCCACAACTGGGGCTGCAAGGAAAAAGATAAGATTTCCTAGCCCACCCGCTGGCGGTGATGCAGTGCAGTCAAGAGTGAGTGCTGACATCTGATCCAGACTGAAGGACCTGCCAACGATTACTGACATGTCTACTGTCACTGAATATGATTCTGTCACCATTGAAAGAATAGTGGAGAATTATATGAGTGACAGCATCCAAGTAGGCATGTCAGACAGTCTGTATGTATACTGACAGGAAAAAGAGGTAATTTGGATGCCCTTGCACAAACTGGCTTTATTTTACCTAAGTTGCCCCCCTTCCAGTGTGTACTCTGAAAGAGTGTTTAGTGCAGCCGGTAACCTTGTCAGCGATCGGCGTAGGAGGTTACTTCCACAAAATGTGGAGAAGATGATGTTCATCAGAATGAATTAGATATTCCTCCGGGAAGACCGTTACCAGCAATTGCCTCCAGAAAGTACACAGAGACCTGGGATGGTGGATTCCAGTGGGGACGAATTAATACTCTGTGAGGATGAGGATGTACACACTGAAAGGGGTGAGGAATCGGAGGATGAGGATGAGGTTGACATCTTGCCTCTGTAGAGCCAGTTTGTGCAAAGAGAGATTGATTGCTTTTTTTTTTGGTGGGGGCCCAAACAAACCAGTCATTTCAGCCACAGTCGGGTGGCAGACCCTGTCGCTGAAATGATTTGTTTGTTAAAGTGTGCATGCCTTGTTTATACAACATAAGGGTGGATGGGAGGGCCCAAGGACAATTCCTTCTTGCACCTCTTTTTCTTCTTTGCATCATGTGCTGTTTGGGGACTAGTTTTTTAAAGTGCCATCCTGTCTGACACTGCTGTACAACTCCAGGAGTACTGCCGTATATGTCATGGGGTACTGCCGTATAAGTCCAGTCCAGTGGTGCTGTCTTGTGCTACATCAGTCCAGTGGTGGTGTCTTGTGCTGCATATTATTTACTCCAAATAAAAGGGTTATATACATTACTTATATTATTATCCAAATAATTTTTACAGGGTTTGCCCTGTGTGGTGTAGGGGTTCGCTCGCCTGTGCTGCATATTATTATAATAGCTCCAAATAAAAGGGTTATTATTATCCAAATTACTTTTACAGGCTTTACTGTGTGTGTGTGTGGTTTAGGGGTACGCTCTCCTGTGCCACCAATATTGTGCGTGTATTACATCTGGGCAAATTCCAGCACGTCCCATGTTGTTTGTGCCGCACACTTGTGTCGCTTAGCTTAGTCACACAGCTACCTCATTGCACCTCTTTTTCTTCTTTGCATGATGTGCTGTTTGGTGCCTAGTTTTTTTAAGTGCTATCCTTTCTGCAACTGCAGTGCCACTCCTACATAGTTGGGGTCCCTAGCGCTATATATAGGTGCAGGGTGTGGCACCCCAAAACACCAGCATAAGCCAGAAAGCCCAGGGCAGCATACCAGTGAAAAAACTATAGTGTTAATAAATTAGTGTTAGGAAGCCGAAGCTATTAAGAAGGTGATACAAAAATGAGATGTAATTAAAATGGAGAAATAGTGTTAAAGAAATTAGTGTATGAAAAGTGTTAATAGAATGTAAAGGTATGCCACACTTAAGCCATCCAGCTCAGCCAGTCCAGAGGCACCACACCTCACACCTCCATTACCCCAATCTGGGTCTATGATTAACCACCAAGGAGCCACATGATAATGGCTCCTTACTTAAATATATCTAAGCTAAGAGCTACCTACCTTGGAGCAACCCCATAACGCTCCATATGGCATGTCAGGGCCTGCACCTCCTCCTAATGCAGGAACCTCTCTGCCTCAGCTTTGGGGCTTAGTCATACATTTGCGCAAATATATGTAACCGAGATCTCTGAATTCTAATATTGTGTGGTATTTACATCTGGTTACTGTTAGCATTCAGGCTGCTGGGGGGAAACAAAATGCCTTTTTTTTCTTGCTTAGAAATACTCCTCCCTTTCAAGCACCTGAATGATATCACTAAGCCAATTAAGCATCTGCCACACTATATATGTCTGCTGTGAAAGGCAGAGAGGTTCCTGCATTAGGAGGAGGTGCAGGCCCTGACATGCCATATGAAGCATTATGGGGTTGCTCCAAGGTAGGTAGCTCTTAGCTTAGATATATTTAAGTCATACTTGCCTACCTGACCCTCTCCATGAGGGAGAAAATGCTCTGTTCCTGGACTTTCCTGGTAATGTATGATTGTCATCACCTGTGGTGAGCTAGTTAATTGATAAGAAAGGTGTTTCACCACAGGTGATGGCAATCATACATTACCAGGAAAGTCCAGGAACAGAGCATTTTCTCCCTCATGGAGAGGGTCAGGTAGGAAAGTATGATTTAAGTAAGGAGCCATTATCATGTGGCTCCTTGCTGGTTAATCATAGACCCAGATTGGGATAATGGATGTGTGAAGTGTGGTGCCTCTGGACTGGCTGAGCTGGATGGCTTAAGTGTGACATACCTTTATATTCTATTAACACTTTTCACACACTAATTTCTTTAACACTATTTCTCCATTTTAATTACATCTAATTTTTGTATCACCTTCTTAATAGCTTCGACTTCCTAACACTAATTTATTAACACTATAGTTTTTTCACTGGTATGCTGCCCTAGGCTTTCTGGCTTATGCTGGTGTTTTGGGGTGCCTCACCCTGCACCTATATATAGCGCTAGAGACCCCAAATAAACAGAGACGCCTTGATGCGGCTTTGGGGCTTATTCATACATTTGCGCAAATATATGTAACCGAGATCTCTGAATTCTAATATTGTGTGGTATTTACATCTGGTTACTGTTATCATTCTGGGGGAAACAAAATGCCTTTTTTTCCTGCTTATAAATACCCCTCCCTTTTAAGCACCTGAATGATATCACTAAGCTAATTAAGCATCTGCCACACTATATATGCCACTCCTACATAGGCCAGGTGTTTGTGCCGCACACTTGTGTCGCTTAGCTTAGCCATCCAGCTACCTCACTGCACCTCTTTTTCTTCTTTGCATCATGTGCTGTTTGGGGCCTATTTTTTAAATCTGCCATCCTGTCTGCCACTGCAGTGCCACTCCTAGATGGGCCAGGTGTTTGTGCCGTACACTTGTGTCGCTTAGCTTAGTCATACAGCCACCTCGGTGCAACTTTTTGGCCTAAAAGCAATATTGCAAGGTGTTCAGAATAGACTGGAAATGAGTGAAAATGAATGTTATTGAGGTTAATAATACCTTAGGATCAAAATTACCCCCAAATTATGTGATTTTAGCTGTGTTTATGTTTTTTCAAAAATCATCCAGATCCAAAACCAAAACACGAAAGGATGGTTTTGGCAAAACCAATCCAGATTCAAAACACGAGCATGGAACCAGAACCAAAACACAAAACACGGAAAGTGCCCGCTGCACATCTCTAGTTAGTATATCTGCCCTTGTGTCTTAAAACAATGAGGAATTCAGTTTTTTATACACTATAGCAGAGTATCTAATCTTTTCTACAGGAAGCTATGTACTTAGGCAGAGTACTGTACAGTAGACTTCAATAATATGTCTGCCTCAACCCATCCAAGATTTCTTAATCTATTCATAGGCCTTTCAAAAGCAGTAAATTCATTACTGTGAAGAATCAGCAGCATATTTTAATGGACAAATTATTTTGAACTAAACATTCACCATCTGTTGCCCTCTTAATAATGAATGCAAACAGAAATTTCTGAGCATTGTATGTTGAAATTCAAGGGAAACAAGAAATAAGATATTCAAGAATTAAATGTTTTGGTCCTTGGAATAAAATAAGCTGGCAGTTTTATTTCATTAACACTTCCCTTCAGTCTACAGTACATTTACTGCATCAACTGCTTACAATGCATGTATATACAATTGGACAAGTTTCTTTTTGATTGGATGTTGTTTTGTGATATGAGGCATGGCCTAATTTCTCCCCAATTTTTCCAATAGCAAACATGTCTGCCTTCACTGTGCAGACAACATATGCATCTCTTACCACAATATATGTCTGGTGGCTGGAATTTCTTTTGATTGCCCACTTCCATTAGTTGAACAAATATGGTCTGCAAGTGTGTAAATAATTAATGTTCTTTGTTTCTATAATGCTTACTAGCAATTATTTTATATGTTACAACATACACTCTCCTCAACTAACATATCACATGACAAATACAGAATTGATGGCTAGAATAACTAATTGCCTCTGAGAACACTGCATATTCAACTTTCTCATTAAGGCTGCTGTTGTAATTGTAGACATTATCAATTACATTGTGGGGATCCTGTCTTATTTACAGATCTTAATCCTCTCTGCAAGAAATATTTTTTCCTTTATTTACCTTAAAGGAACACCATCATAAAAATGTTTGGTGCTGGGGTTTTTTTTTCTCTTCATTTTATTGACATGGAATTCCCCTTGTTGTGTTATGTCACTTGTTGTCACATCACAACAAAGATAAAACACACTGAAAGACATGAGTCAAAAATGAAAAAATAAATAATTGTATTGCGACAAGATACTTAATGGATACATTTGCCTTGGCACAATGCAATATAATATACTCTCTCAGTAATGAAATTGGTCACGCGTTCTAGCCAAGGTTTTTTTTGTATAATTTTGTTATACACACAATTGTGATGACAATTACTCCTCAGTGTAAATATGAATTATTTGAGGTCCTGTCAACAGTTCTCTTTTAAATTGATTTATTGCATGAAAAAAAAGATGCCTTAGTTTGTAATAATGAAGCACATATTATTTACTTTGACCCCAGGAACTAGCTCACTAAAAAGTTAAATATTATTTGGTAAACCCCCAAATGTTAACATAGGAATGCAGTAACACAAAATTATTTGTTTGTCTTGTAGGACCTGTCCAACATTAGATAGTTGTTGGCTTGTTCTTGACTTATGATTCTTACTTATGATTCTTGACAGCTTTTCATCACCATAAACACAAACGTCACTGTCTTCTGGCCTAATGGGTTGACAAAACATATCACAAAATTTACTTCAAAACACATCGTCTAGTAACAGCAATCAGCTGCAGAGCAACTTCAGATTACAGCCCTTATATACCAAGCAACAGTACAGGAGGATTACGTTGTTGCTTCATTTAGAAACTAGTATTGTACTGGAGTTGTTTCTGAACTTTGCTTAAACTTCAACTATTATAGTCTCCAATCCATTAACTGCTGCTTACTTTTACACCCTTCTATTCTCTAGAACACTTTCAGAACAGAATTGTCTATCACTACTCATCCTCCTGGGACAAGCCACTTTGCTAGAAAGTGTGTTTCTGACAGCTACCCTTACCTAGCAAATCTGCAAACCAAAGGGTAGATTCACTAATAAGCAGTTTGTGAAAGCCACCAATCATCAGTGATTTTGACCAAGGTATTAAAATGGCAATAGCAATATATGGTAAACAAGCCTGGTATAAAATGTATATAATTATCATGTTTAAACTACTGTATGGGTCTGTGCCTTAGTAAATGTACCCCATTGGTTGTCAATCATGTCTCCAGTAAGTCAGGCTCATGACGCTATCAGGGAATCTTGAAAGGTCTTTATCAATAGTCTTCTACAACACCAATTTGTGATGTCCTTGCCTCAATACATCCAGACCCCATTTACAGTTTTTAGTTGCTTCTTCAACACGCAGACAGGCCATGCTCCTAGTGTCCATGAAACATCATTAGTGTCCCATGTAAAATAGGACTGTTTGAAAAAAAATAAAAATTCTCAAACAGTCCACAAAGAGGCTTATGGTCAATAGAATGGGTCCATTTAGAATATGTCCACAATGTAATTTATTGTTTTTATAAATGTAGTTGCAAAGGAGAGCCATGGATCACGAGAAACACCCATCAATGTGAATCCAGTATAGAAATCATGACTGGGTGAGAGCAAGAGCAATAAATCATGTCCTTACATACTTGCCTAGAATTTCAATCATGAGGTTGTTTGAATGGTCATATATCTCAGATGACATGCTGTGAAGTTAAATCATAATGAGTTTCAGAAGAAAAAAAACCATCAGGCAAGAAGCATGTTAACCATTTCCAGGAGGAAGTAATGTTTCAGTAAACATAATTTATATGGCATTCACAGCATATTGGGGTAGATGTATTAAACCTGGAGAAGGGATAAAGAATTGATAAAGCAGTGATAAGTGCAAGGTGATAATTCACCAGCCAATCAGCTTCAATATGTATATTGACAGTTAGGAGCTGATTGGCTGGTGCATTATCACCTTCCACTTATCACTGCTTTATCACTTCACCAGGCTTAATACATCTGCCCCAATTGTGCTTTAGATGGATATTTTATAATAGTAAACAATGATGATGAAGCAACCCAAGAATTTTGTCCGATTTCATGTGAATAAACATAAGCATTTTCCTGTGTCAGTTAAAGAAGCTTATTCAGTGATGGTAGCAGGTTGATAAAACTGCACAAAAGTGAATTCACAAAGTAGGAGAGTTTTGGGACTAAATAACCCGAAGATCTTAGTCGTTTTATTCCAATGAAAAATGGTTTTGCCAAATAAAAATTGTCCACTCAGAAAAACACTTGTGGAAATTCATGAAGCACAACATGGGCAGGACACAGTGCTCCTTGATTTGCACAGGCATGCAAAGATTTCTGCCACAGCACATAGGGGGTAATTCAGACCCGATTGTTGCTGTGCGTTTTTCCGCATTGTGCAGGCACGATGGACCGCAGCAACGGGGATCGCCAGTCAGCGGTGGAATGGTGCGATAAATCTGATTGCACGGGTGTTCACAAGGTGATTGACAGAAAGAGGCCATTTCTGGGAGGCAACTGACCATTTCCAGAGAGTGTCCGGACAAACGCAGGCGTGTCACAGCGTTTGGAGGGAGGGTGCATAATGTCAGCTCTGGCCCCGATCAGCAAGAAGGAATTGCAGCGGCTGAGTAAGTCCTGGGCTGAGCAGAGACTGCACAAATTCAGCTCTGCTACACATCCGAATGCACACTTGCACAGCGAATTCACCCTTCTCCTGTAGGCGGTGACTATCTGATCGCAGGGCAGCAAAAAACGCTGCCCAGCGATTAGGTTTGAATTACCCCCATGGTTCTGAGGAGCCAGACAGAGATGTTTACAAAAGGAGCAGAAGTTTCTATTTATGGGAGGTAGTGGCCAGAGTGAGGGTGTGGTGTGTCCTAAAAAGCACAAAGTGTAGGCCCAAGAGTGCATTACATTTTGTGGCTGGTTGCCTAATTTTACATAGGAGCACATTCACGTTCCACTTTTGGGAACTGTATCCCCAAGAGATACTCTGTCCCTACTTTATAGGATGGGAACTTCACTAAGTGTTGCCTAGTATGACAAACTTCAGCCTGCCCTACTGCAACTTGGACCACCCAGCCTCCCTCTCCACTGCATCCTTCAATGCTTCCATGTATCTGCTTTGCTTTGTTCCTCCCCCCCCCCCCCCACACACACACAACTTATTACACTTGAATCTATGTATCTTGCTTCCCCCACCATATTGTTCAAGGGTAAGATTAAAAAAAAAAGTGGAATTGATTATTCTGTTGGTTTCTTATATGTCAGTTTTTATTCTGTATTTTGTATCTGCTTTTTGTATTCCATATCATGTCACATTTCATCATAACCTGTTTAGTGCACCCAATTTGACTGCATCGCCTGGTATTCTCACGGTTAGAATGAATATTCTGTTGAGTGCATAGATATGGTGTAATTTGTAGTATTTCATTTTGGTATTTTGTTATACTCATTGAGTATAACATCTTCAAATATTGCTTATTGTGCCCATTGTAACCTATGTATTGGGCCCAAGATGGTTGCCTTGTAGTTTCATGGGTAGGATGAGCAAACTGTGTAACTGATTATTTTGTAGCTATCTTGTTGCTTGTGTATTATAGTCTGTACTTTGTATCTTCCCAAAGTGTAGTCCTATCTCTGTATATTACTTATCCCATCATTTGTAACCTATAGTATGTAGGGCTGCCTTGACTGGTAGTTTTGCGGGTATAAAATGAACAATCTTGGAACTGATGATTTTGTGGGTACAGTACTTTGTATTTCATATTTTGCATACACAGACTGAAAACATTCTAGTGTGTAGAGCAATCTTAATGCATGGGCTCACTGAGCAGCTGCCCAGGGCCCCACGATTCTAGGAGCCTTGGAGCAGAGACGAACTTGGCATTCTCTACCTGCCTACGAGCCTGCAGCCAGACAGTGAATGGTTGTCACCATGCTGATTGGTGGATAGCGAGAGATACAGTATCCACTAATCAGAGTGCTTACAGCCATTCGCTGTATGGAAGCATGTGGAGAAACAACGCGGGACTGCAGGAGGGTTAAAGTTATTTGTGTGGATGGTTGGGTAGTGACCCCAGTGCATTGCTTTGCCCAGTGCATTGCAGGGAAGATGGCCTTGGTAGTGTGCACAAGAGGGCTGCAATGCTTCTAATATGTTTTTTTTCCTGCAAATATAAAGTACTTTGATTCATTTTGGATGACAGTGCTATATATTATTATTATTATTATTATTATTATTATTATTATTATTGTTATTGTTATTATTATTATTATTATTATTATCCTTTTTTTATATGGCGCCACAAGGGATATAAACAAAATTATAATTTTTAAATACCTCAGCCCCTTGATAAATATGGTTTGTCCCTGTAAATGAACTCTTTTCACTCTCTGAATCTCATTTAAAATATTATACTGCAACCAGGGACTTATTAATAAATAGGCTGGCCCCCTAGTTACAATCCTGTTGGCAAGATTTACAGCAGTGTTAAGACAACTGTGATTTTAAAAATGTTACTAATCAGGTTAATGAATATGTGGCTAATTGAAATCTGAGTTTTCCTATCACACCACACATAAGCAGAGTCAAGTCTTACATAATAATCTTTCCATCAGGCATTTTACACATCATTTCAATCACCGCCAAGTTTGTTGTGGAAATAGCGGAATACATGGAACTTTTCTAGTATGACTAAATAGCAAATAAATCATTTGTCGCACAATACTTAAACACAGAGATTATTAAATTATTTAAACAAATTGTTAAATTTACATGTCAGACATCTTAATAACCAGCAAATAAGTTCCTTAACAAAATATATAAAGAACAGATTTTCCAATTCCAGTAAATAATTGTCCCTTATATGTTCTGTATTGAGAGTTACCTTCTGTGAAACATGTAGTAGAATAGCTGAGCCAGTAAGGTTGGTGAATTTACCTCTGGATGCGCATAGAATTCCTCAGATCAAGGCCTCTTGGATGTATTTCAAGAAGTACAGCTATGGGATCTGTCATCCAGAATGTTTCCATACAGTAATTATGAACAACACCTAAAGTCGTCTAAAACACATTGAATAATCTATAATGTCTCACTCCATGAAATTACCCTCCTTTAGAGCACCTGAAATCAGTGACTGCAAGATTTTGCCCTCAGTGATCATGTCTGTAATTAGCAGTGGTGCAAGTAGAAAAAATGTCTTACGGGTACTGTGCACGCGCGTGCAAAAAATGGGTGTGGCCAAATGCCACGTGGGGCGTGGCCAATGAAAATGGGGGCGTGATACACATATGGGGGGAGGGGCAGATACACGTATGACCCCAATAGTGCCAGATACACGTTGCCCCACAGTGCCAGATATACATTGCCCCACAGAGCCAGATACACATTGCCCCACAGTGCCAAATACACAAATGCCCCCACTGTGTCAGATATACATTGCCCCCCGTGCCAGATACAGAAATGTCCCTACAGTGCCAGATATGCCCCCAGTGCCAGATATCCCCCAGTGCCAGGTATACATGCCCCCCCAGTGCCAGATATCCCCCAGTGCCAGGTATACATGCCCCCCTGTGCCAGATATCCCCCAGTGCCAGGTATATATGCCCCCCTGTGCCAGATATCCCCCAGTGCCAGGTATACATGCCCCCCCAGTGCCAGATATCCCCCAGTGCAAGGTATACATGCCCCCCTGTGCCAGATATCCCCCAGTGCCAGGTATAATTGCCCCCCTGTGCCAGATATGCCCCCAGTGCCAGATATCCCCCAGTGCCAGGTATACATGCCCCCCCAGTGCCAGATATCCCCCAGTGCCAGGTATACATGCCCCCCCAGTGCCAGATATCCCCCAGTGCCAGGTATACATGCCCCCCCTGTGCCAGATATCCCCCAGTGCCAGGTATATATGCCCCCCTGTGCCAGATATGCCCCCAGTGCCAGATATCCCCCAGCGCCAGGTATACATGCCCCCCCAGTGCCAGATATCCCCCAGTGCCAGGTATACATGCCCCCCGTTTGCCAGATATCCCCCAGTGCCAGGTATATATGCCCCCCTGTGCCAGATATGCCCCCAGTGCCAGATATCCCCCAGTGCCAGATAGAAATGCCCCCCCCCAGTGCCAGATATCCCCCAGTGCGAGGTATAACATGCCCCCCCCTTCCCTGCTCACCGCTGCCGCTGGCCGCTGCCGTCCTGTCTGTCATGTGAGGGAAGCAGAGCGCAGCCTGCGCCTCTCCTTCCCCTCAGTCTCCGGCGGGTGTCTCACAGTTTAATTCAGCGCCAATCCGTGAGCCAATCAGAGTTCGCGGTGAGAGCTCTGATTGGCTCACGGATCGGCGCTGAATTAAACTATGACACCCGCCGGAGACTGAGGGGAAGGAGAGGCGCAGGCTGCGCTCTGCTTCCCTCACATCAGCGGCGGTGCGGCGGTGCGGCGATGCGGCGGGGACGGCGGGTGCGGCGTGGAGCAGCAGAGGGAGGGAGGGAGGGAAGAGGAGCGGTGGCCCGTCGGTGTGGGTACGGCGTACCCACGGCTAAATTCTTACGGGTACGCCGTACCCACCCGTACCCGCCCACTTGCTCCACTGGTAATTAGTGTAAATTAGAATATGATAGTAGGTTTTGTATAGTCTCTAGAGATGAGCGGGTTCGGTTTCTCTGAATCCGAACCCGCCAGAACTTCATGTTTTTTTTCACGGATCCGAGCGACTCGGATCTTCCCGCCTTGCTCGGTTAACCCGAGCGCGCCCGAACGTCATCATGACGCTGTCGGATTCTCGCGAGGCTCGGATTCTATCGCGAGACTCGGATTCTATATAAGGAGCCGCGCGTCGCCGCCATTTTCACACGTGCATTGAGATTGATAGGGAGAGGACGTGGCTGGCGTCCTCTCCGTTTAGAATTAGAATAGATTAGAGAGACACTTGATTTACTAATTTTGGGGAGCATTAGGAGTACTCAGTAGTGTACAGTGCAGAGTTTTGCTGATAGTGACCAGTGACCACCACTTTTATTTATAATCCGTTCTCTGCCTGAAAAAAGCGATACACAGCACACAGTGACTCAGTCACATACCATATCTGTGTGCACTGCTCAGGCTCAGGCCAGTGTGCTGCATCATCTATTATCTATATATAATATTATATATATCTGTCTGACTGCTCAGCTCACACAGCTTATAATTGTGGGGGAGACTGGGGAGCACTACTGCAGTGCCAGTTATAGGTTATAGCAGGAGCCAGGAGTACATAATATATTATATAGTGAGTGACCACCAGACACACAGTGCAGTTTATTTAATATATCCGTTCTCTGCCTGAAAAAAGCGATACACACAGTGACTCAGTCAGTCACATACCATATCTGTGTGCACTGCTCAGGCTCAGGCCAGTGTGCTGCATCATCTATATATATATTATATATCTGTCTGACTGCTCAGCTCACACAGCTTATAATTGTGGGGGAGACTGGGGAGCACTACTGCAGTGCCAGTTATAGGTTATAGCAGGAGCCAGGAGTACATAATATTATATTAAAATTAAACAGTGCACACTTTTGCTGCAGGAGTGCCACTGCCAGTGTGACTAGTGACCAGTGACCTGACCACCAGTATATAATATTAGTAGTATACTATCTCTTTATCAACCAGTCTATATTAGCAGCAGACACAGTACAGTGCGGTAGTTCACGGCTGTGGCTACCTCTGTGTCGGCACTCGGCAGCCCGTCCATAATTGTATATACCACCTAACCGTGGTTTTTTTTTCTTTCTTTATACATACATACTAGTTACGAGTATACTATCTCTTTATCAACCAGTCTATATTAGCAGCAGACACAGTACAGTGCGGTAGTTCACGGCTGTGGCTACCTCTGTGTCGGCACTCGGCAGCCCGTCCATAATTGTATATACCACCTAACCGTGGTTTTTTTTTCTTTCTTTATACATACATACTAGTTACGAGTATACTATCTCTTTATCAACCAGTCTATATATTAGCAGCAGACACAGTACAGTGCGGTAGTTCACGGCTGTGGCTACCTCTGTGTCGGCACTCGGCTGCCCGTCCATAATTGTATATACCACCTAACCGTGGTTTTTTTTTCTTTCTTTATACATACATACTAGTTACGAGTATACTATCTCTTTATCAACCAGTCTATATATTAGCAGCAGACACAGTACAGTGCGGTAGTTCACGGCTGTGGCTACCTCTGTGTCGGCACTCGGCAGCCCGTCCATAATTGTATATACCACCTAACCGTGGTTTTTTTTTCTTTCTTTATACATACATACTAGTTACGAGTATACTATCTCTTTATCAACCAGTCTATATATTAGCAGCAGACACAGTACAGTGCGGTAGTTCACGGCTGTGGCAACCTCTGTGTCGGCACTCGGCAGCCCGTCCATAATTGTATATACCACCTAACCGTTTTTTTTTTTTCTTTCTTTATACATACATACTAGTTACGAGTATACTATCTCTTTATCAACCAGTCTATATATTAGCAGCAGACACAGTACAGTGCGGTAGTTCACGGCTGTGGCTACCTCTGTGTCGGCACTCGGCAGCCCGTCCATAATTGTATATACCACCTAACCGTGGTTTTTTTTTCTTTCTTTATACATACATACTAGTTACGAGTATACTATCTCTTTATCAACCAGTCTATATATTAGCAGCAGACACAGTACAGTGCGGTAGTTCACGGCTGTGGCTACCTCTGTGTCGGCACTCGGCAGCCCGTCCATAATTGTATATACCACCTAACCGTGGTTTTTTTTTCTTTCTTTATACATACATACTAGTTACGAGTATACTATCTCTTTATCAACCAGTCTATATATTAGCAGCAGACACAGTACAGTGCGGTAGTTCACGGCTGTGGCTACCTCTGTGTCGGCACTCGGCAGCCCGTCCATAATTGTATATACCACCTAACCGTGTTTTTTTTTCTTTCTTTATACATACATACTAGTTACGAGTATACTATCTCTTTATCAACCAGTCTATATATTAGCAGCAGACACAGTACAGTGCGGTAGTTCACGGCTGTGGCTACCTCTGTGTCGGCACTCGGCAGCCCGTCCATAATTGTATATACCACCTAACCGTGGTTTTTTTTTCTTTCTTTATACATACATACTAGTTACGAGTATACTATCTCTTTATCAACCAGTCTATATATTAGCAGCAGACACAGTACAGTGCGGTAGTTCACGGCTGTGGCTACCTCTGTGTCGGCACTCGGCAGCCCGTCCATAATTGTATACTAGTATCCAATCCATCCATCTCCATTGTTTACCTGAGGTGCCTTTTAGTTGTGCCTATTAAAATATGGAGAACAAAAATGTTGAGGTTCCAAAATTAGGGAAAGATCAAGATCCACTTCCACCTCGTGCTGAAGCTGCTGCCACTAGTCATGGCCGAGACGATGAAATGCCAGCAACGTCGTCTGCCAAGGCCGATGCCCAATGTCATAGTACAGAGCATGTCAAATCCAAAACACCAAATATCAGTAAAAAAAGGACTCCAAAACCTAAAATAAAATTGTCGGAGAAGAAGCGTAAACTTGCCAATATGCCATTTACCACACGGAGTGGCAAGGAACGGCTGAGGCCCTGGCCTATGTTCATGGCTAGTGGTTCAGCTTCACATGAGGATGGAAGCACTCAGCCTCTCGCTAGAAAACTGAAAAGGCTCAAGCTGGCAAAAGCACCGCAAAGAACTGTGCGTTCTTTGAAATCCCAAATCCACAAGGAGAGTCCAATTGTGTCGGTTGCGATGCCTGACCTTCCCAACACTGGACGTGAAGAGCATGCGCCTTCCACCATTTGCACGCCCCCTGCAAGTGCTGGAAGGAGCACCCGCAGTCCAGTTCCTGATAGTCAGATTGAAGATGTCAGTGTTGAAGTACACCAGGATGAGGAGGATATGGGTGTTGCTGGCGCTGGGGAGGAAATTGACCAGGAGGATTCTGATGGTGAGGTGGTTTGTTTAAGTCAGGCACCCGGGGAGACACCTGTTGTCCGTGGGAGGAATATGGCCGTTGACATGCCAGGTGAAAATACCAAAAAAATCAGCTCTTCGGTGTGGAGGTATTTCACCAGAAATGCGGACAACAGGTGTCAAGCCGTGTGTTCCCTTTGTCAAGCTGTAATAAGTAGGGGTAAGGACGTTAACCACCTCGGAACATCCTCCCTTATACGTCACCTGCAGCGCATTCATAATAAGTCAGTGACAAGTTCAAAAACTTTGGGTGACAGCGGAAGCAGTCCACTGACCAGTAAATCCCTTCCTCTTGTAACCAAGCTCACGCAAACCACCCCACCAACTCCCTCAGTGTCAATTTCCTCCTTCCCCAGGAATGCCAATAGTCCTGCAGGCCATGTCACTGGCAATTCTGACGAGTCCTCTCCTGCCTGGGATTCCTCCGATGCATCCTTGCGTGTAACGCCTACTGCTGCTGGCGCTGCTGTTGTTGCCGCTGGGAGTCGATGGTCATCCCAGAGGGGAAGTCGTAAGCCCACTTGTACTACTTCCAGTAAGCAATTGACTGTTCAACAGTCCTTTGCGAGGAAGATGAAATATCACAGCAGTCATCCTACTGCAAAGCGGATAACTGAGTCCTTGACAACTATGTTGGTGTTAGACGTGCGTCCGGTATCCGCCGTTAGTTCACAGGGAACTAGACAATTTATTGAGGCAGTGTGCCCCCGTTACCAAATACCATCTAGGTTCCACTTCTCTAGGCAGGTGATACCGAGAATGTACACGGACGTCAGAAAAAGACTCACCAGTGTCCTAAAAAATGCAGTTGTACCCAATGTCCACTTAACCACGGACATGTGGACAAGTGGAGCAGGGCAGGGTCAGGACTATATGACTGTGACAGCCCACTGGGTAGATGTATGGACTCCCGCCGCAAGAACAGCAGCGGCGGCACCAGTAGCAGCATCTTGCAAACGCCAACTCTTTCCTAGGCAGGCTACGCTTTGTATCACCGCTTTCCAGAATACGCACACAGCTGAAAACCTCTTACGGCAACTGAGGAAGATCATCGCGGAATGGCTTACCCCAATTGGACTCTCCTGTGGATTTGTGGCATCGGACAACGCCAGCAATATTGTGTGTGCATTAAATATGGGCAAATTCCAGCACGTCCCATGTTTTGCACATACCTTGAATTTGGTGGTGCAGAATTTTTTAAAAAACGACAGGGGCGTGCAAGAGATGCTGTCGGTGGCCAGAAAAATTGCGGGACACTTTCGGCGTACAGGCACCACGTACAGAAGACAGGAGCACCACCAAAAACTACTGAACCTGCCCTGCCATCATCTGAAGCAAGAAGTGGTAACGAGGTGGAATTCAACCCTCTATATGCTTCAGAGGTTGGAGGAGCAGCAAAAGGCCATTCAAGCCTATACAATTGAGCACGATATAGGAGATGGAATGCACCTGTCTCAAGTGCAGTGGAGAATGATTTCAACGTTGTGCAAGGTTCTGATGCCCTTTGAACTTGCCACACGTGAAGTCAGTTCAGACACTGCCAGCCTGAGTCAGGTCATTCCCCTCATCAGGCTTTTGCAGAAGAAGCTGGAGGCATTGAAGAAGGAGCTAAAAGGGAGCGATTCCGCTAGGCATGTGGGACTTGTGGATGCAGCCCTTAATTCGCTTAACAAGGATTCACGGGTGGTCAATCTGTTGAAATCAGAGCACTACATTTTGGCCACCGTGCTCGATCCTAGATTTAAAGCCTACCTTGGATCTCTCTTTCCGGCAGACACAGGTCTGCTGGGGTTGAAAGACCTGCTGGTGACAAAATTGTCAAGTCAAGCGGAACGCGACCTGTCAACATCTCCTCCTTCACATTCTCCCGCAACTGGGGGTGCGAGGAAAAGGCTCAGAATTCCGAGCCCACCCGCTGGCGGTGATGCAGGGCAGTCTGGAGTGACTGCTGATGCTGACATCTGGTCCGGACTGAAGGACCTGACAACGATTACGGACATGTCGTCTACTGTCACTGCATATGATTCTCTCAACATTGATAGAATGGTGGAGGATTATATGAGTGACCGCATCCAAGTAGGCACGTCACACAGTCCGTACTTATACTGGCAGGAAAAAGAGGCAATTTGGAGGCCCTTGCACAAACTGGCTTTATTCTACCTAAGTTGCCCTCCCACAAGTGTGTACTCCGAAAGAGTGTTTAGTGCCGCCGCTCACCTTGTCAGCAATCGGCGTACGAGGTTACATCCAGAAAATGTGGAGAAGATGATGTTCATTAAAATGAATTATAATCAATTCCTCCGCGGAGACATTGACCAGCAGCAATTGCCTCCACAAAGTACACAGGGAGCTGAGATGGTGGATTCCAGTGGGGACGAATTGATAATCTGTGAGGAGGGGGATGTACACGGTGATATATCGGAGGGTGAAGATGAGGTGGACATCTTGCCTCTGTAGAGCCAGTTTGTGCAAGGAGAGATTAATTGCTTCTTTTTTGGGGGGGGTCCAAACCAACCCGTCATATCAGTCACAGTCGTGTGGCAGACCCTGTCACTGAAATGATGGGTTGGTTAAAGTGTGCATGTCCTGTTTTGTTTATACAACATAAGGGTGGGTGGGAGGGCCCAAGGACAATTCCATCTTGCACCTCTTTTTTCTTTTCTTTTTCTTTGCATCATGTGCTGATTGGGGAGGTTTTTTTTGGAAGGGACATCCTGCGTGACACTGCAGTGCCACTCCTAGATGGGCCCGGTGTTTGTGTCGGCCACTAGGGTCGCTAATCTTACTCACACAGTCAGCTACCTCATTGCGCCTCTTTTTTTCTTTGCGTCATGTGCTGTTTGGGGAGGGTTTTTTGGAAGGGACATCCTGCGTGACACTGCAGTGCCACTCCTAGATGGGCCCGGTGTTTGTGTCGGCCACTAGGGTCGCTAATCTTACTCACACAGCTACCTCATTGCGCCTCTTTTTTTCTTTGCGTCATGTGCTGTTTGGGGAGGGTTTTTTGGAAGGGACATCCTGCGTGACACTGCAGTGCCACTCCTAGATGGGCCCGGTGTTTGTGTCGGCCACTAGGGTCGCTAATCTTACTCACACAGCTACCTCATTGCGCCTCTTTTTTTCTTTGCGTCATGTGCTGTTTGGGGAGGGTTTTTTGGAAGGGCCATCCTGCGTGACACTGCAGTGCCACTCCTAGATGGGCCCGGTGTTTGTGTCGGCCACTAGGGTCGCTAATCTTACTCACACAGCTACCTCATTGCGCCTCTTTTTTTCTTTGCGTCATGTGCTGTTTGGGGAGGGTTTTTTGGAAGGGACATCCTGCGTGACACTGCAGTGCCACTCCTAGATGGGCCCGGTGTTTGTGTCGGCCACTAGGGTCGCTTATCTTACTCACACAGCGACCTCGGTGCAAATTTTAGGACTAAAAATAATATTGTGAGGTGTGAGGTATTCAGAATAGACTGAAAATGAGTGTAAATTATGGTTTTTGAGGTTAATAATACTTTGGGATCAAAATGACCCCCAAATTCTATGATTTAAGCTGTTTTTTAGTGTTTTTTGAAAAAAACACCCGAATCCAAAACACACCCGAATCCGACAAAAAAAATTCGGTGAGGTTTTGCCAAAACGCGGTCGAACCCAAAACACGGCCGCGGAACCGAACCCAAAACCAAAACACAAAACCCGAAAAATTTCAGGCGCTCACTCCATGGCTTGTATCATAACATGTGGGAGGTGTTAGGAACAGAAGGTGATTGCATATTTTTGGAGTTTGTTTGGAGCCTATAGCAGGTGCCAGTGTCGGACTGGGGCATGAAGGGCCCACTGGGGGAATGCAGTGGTAGGGGCCCATGCATAGAGGGTTGGCTAACCAGTAGTGCATGGTCTGGGCCCATTGATAAATATATATAGTAAATACAGCTAGTGCATGCATGATAATGTACAAAATTAATAACAGCAATGCATTGTAGGAAATGCACCACAGTCATGTGCAGTATAATATAACATATGCATAATGTATAATTCAAGTGCATAGTCTGGAACCTGATCCCTAGAGGAGGACACACACACACACACACACACACACACACACTCACACTCCATGCAGTGGGGCCCACCGGGGGGTTTCCCTGTGGGCCAGTCCGGCCCCGGCAGGTGCTGATTCTGTAAGCATCTCTGCCTTTTATTCCTGAGATCTGTATTGCGGTCACATGCTGCTTATGTCAATTGGCTGGTCCTGGGAATGATTTTTATTGATACAAATTGGCTTAAATAGCCACCTGTTGCAGATATACTGCACTTGGGGGGTCATTCCGAGTTGTTCGCTCGGTAAATTTCTTCGCATCGCAGCGATTTTCCGCTTAATGCGCATGCGCAATGTCCGCACTGCGACTGCGCCAAGTAAATTTGCTATGCAGTTAGGAATTTTACTCACGGCTTTTTCATCGTTCTGGCGATCGTAATGTGATTGACAGGAAATGGGTGTTACTGGGCGGAAACAGGCCGTTTTATAGGCATGTGGAAAAAACGCTACCGTTTCCGGAAAAAACGCAGGAGTGGCTGGAGAAACGGGGGAGTGTCTGGGCGAACGCTGGGTGTGTTTGTGACGTCAAACCAGGAACGACAAGCAGTGAAATGATCGCAGATGCCGAGTAAGTCTGAAGCTACTCAGAAACTGCTACGAGGTGTGTAATCGCAATATTGCGAATACATCGTTCGCAATTTTAAGATGCTAAGATTCACTCCCAGTAGGCGGCGGCATGAGCAAATCTGCTAAAATCCGCTTGCGAGCGAAAAACTCGGAATGACCCCCTTTGTCTGTTATAGTACTCACTGATTTGATATTCACAATTGTCTGCTGCCTGGTGCTAAACTCTTGTCTGTGATCCCAACCTTACTTTGTTTGCAGTCTGGACCAGCTTATTACTTGTAAGCTGGACTCTTGTTACATTAATAATACTTTGGAATCAGTGGCGTAACTCCCAGAGGCAACGGAAGCATTCTCCATTGGGTGCTTGTGTCAGCAGAGACTCCAGTAGGGGTGCGGAGAGGGGGATGGCACCTGCAGATTGCCCACAGCCTAGAATGCCCAGTCTTTCTAGTTCATTGCTATAAGTGAAGTACTAGTCAAGAACAGTTCTTGTCTTGTGCAGAATTTCTTGACAGGGTGATGTTAGCTACTGTAGTAAAGGCATTGCTCTTTAGCCAAAAACATTGTGGGGGGAATTCAGTTAGCCCTAAAACTCTAACTGTTGCAAAATAGCAGAGTGGTCTCAAGCTCTTTCACACTTTTTAGCTATTGGATATTCCATTACAGCCCGTTTTGTGATACATTTTCTATTTTTGTGCGTTAACACATAGAATCCGTGAGAAGTTCATGGACCTATGTATTAACACTGCTGGATTCACAAAAACAGGCTACTTAACAGGGATTTTTTTTGGATCCTGCTGAAGTCCCAAAAAATAAATCCCCAAAAAGAACTGCCGGTAGGCTGCATTTGGGGATAATTGGATAACCCTAGGGTGTCACTTAGCCCAAGGTAAATTACCATACCTAATTGAATTCCTCCTATGGGGGGTATTCAATGCATGTCGAATCCTCTCCGACAGAGAGGATCCAACAGTGCAGTATTCAATTCTCGGGCAATTCCAACAGGTTTTGCCCATTTCTCGACAATGCTGATCCAACTTTTTTTTAATGTCGGATCAGAATTGTCGAAAACGGGTCAAAATCCTGTCGGAATTGGCCGTGAATTCCACAAAACCCGCGGATCCGCGGCTAATCAACCGATCCACGTGGGTTTCGACAAGTGCCATTTTTTCCGACAGTCGGAAATACTGGCACTAATTGAATTGGCTCGAATGCAAATTCGACCTATTCCTGTCGAAAAGTGACAGTATTTCCGACTGTCCGAAATACCGGCACTAATTGAATAGACACCTATGTCTGTTATGGATAACTGTATGTGTAAACCAATAAGTGAGAAAAGTTATCTGTCTCGTCTCAACCAGTTGGCATCTTCTTGATAGATCACACCAGAGAGAAAAGTCAATGTTATTGACATCAATATATATTTAGTTTGTATATCAAACATGGAGATAACCAAGATAAATGATTATATAAGTTCCATAAACTTATGCTCACATGAAAACTTCAAACATAATTGGATTACTTCACAATTGCTAACTATAATACCATACCCTCCAACATGACCCGCCCCACTAGGTACAAAATGCTCTGTTTCTGGACTTCCCTCTTAATTTATGATTGCCATCACCTGTAAAGAACAAGCTTTCTTATCATTTAACTAGTTCAACACAGGTGATGGAAATCATAAATTAAGAGGGAAGTCCAGGAACAGAGCATTTTGTACCTAGCGGGGCGGGTCATGTTGGAGGGTCTGTAATACCCCTGTGTTTGTAATTAGTACAAATCTGTAAATCCAATGTGTTACAGTTTTATTCTATGAACTAGTTATCATCTCGTCAAAATGATGGAACAACATAACAGTAATGTCAGCACGGCAGCTGTGCTCGCCCAAACAGAGCAATACTTGATTTGTTTCGTCAGGCGCTATCTAGTGGCCACCAGTGTGCAAAACACTTGAATTCCATCCATAGAGGTGGGGAGCAACATTTGTCTTATATTAAATAGGATATAGACAGTTTCTTCAGTTATATAGTAAATATTTTGTTTGTACATATTTGCAGTTTATAGAAAAATGTAGAATATGCTGCCCACATTATAAGTCCCTAATGTTTAAATAAAATTTTGTTAATTTGTTATTTTAAATGTAATAAAAAGTATTTGCTTTCATATTCACCCAATATCTTAAATAATTTCTTTGGTCAAACCAGCATTTTACATGCCTCATACCTGTGGTGTTTTTTTTTTAACAAACTGATACATGATTATAGTAGCTTCCATACTATGGACAAGTCTTCAGACACTTATTATAAGGTGCTTGTACTGCATACTGTTAAGTGCCATCAGAAAGAAGCACTGCCTCTTACCACGCAGTAAAACACTGCCACAGATTTCCAAGCTGCAAGATATCTTCTGTAAATATTGTGCCTTAGTGAAGCTTTTACCAGCATTCCCAGGGCTAAGCACTCTGCCCTGTGTGTACTGTACAAGTAATTTGCTTTTAATTATGCCTTTTCTGTTTTGGATTTTCTCCACTTTCAAGCACCAACTGGCTACACTGCCCTGGTGCCCCTGGGAAACACTTTCTTACGATAATTATTTAAACTCTCGGCTTCTGAGAATAATTGAGGAGTTACCTGTATTTAAAAACATTAAAACAGTGAGTATTGGCAGGGGTGACTGCTCTCAGTGGCTTAAGGCAACCTTGCTTGGAAGGACTAAATAGAAACAATGAATAAAACCTTTGGCTGAAACTAAAGCCTTGTAAATATCCTGCAAGGTCATGTGTACAATCGTGCACATGACACATCACTTACCCAAATGGGTGATTATGTGACAGTGATAGCAACCAAGATTTTATTTTTATATTACTGTTGAGCTGCATCACTTATTTAAGAATGGGTTGTGAATTCTTTCAGAGACATTGGCCCTCATTCCGAGTTGTTCGCTCGGTATTTTTCATCGCATCGCAGTGAAAATCCGCTTAGTACGCATGCGCAATGTTCGCACTGCGACTGCGCCAAGTAACTTTACTATGATGAAAGTATTTTTACTCACGGCTTTTTCTTCGCTCCGGCGATCGTAATGTGATTGACAGGAAATGGGTGTTACTGGGCGGAAACACGGCGTTTCAGGGGCGTGTGGCTGAAAACGCTACCGTTTCCGGAAAAAACGCAGGAGTGGCCGGAGAAACGGTGGGAGTGCCTGGGCGAACGCTGGGTGTGTTTGTGACGTCAACCAGGAACGACAAGCACTGAAATGATCGCACAGGCAGAGTAAGTCTGGAGCTACTCTGAAACTGCTAAGTAGTTAGTAATCGCAATATTGCGAATACATCGTTCGCAATTTTAAGAAGCTAAGATTCACTCCCAGTAGGCGGCGGCTTAGCGTGTGTAACTCTGCTAAATTCGCCTTGCGACCGATCAACTCGGAATGAGGGCCATAGATCTGACAATTATGAAACACTGTTAGGGCATTTCTTCCCCAAATGAAAAGCAGGGCAGGGCAGTAGAGAGCCTGGCTGGGCACAGATACTTTTCAGGGGGTGTGGTCTAATCACAGGGGGCGTGGCCATGCACCCTTACAAAAAAATACTGAAAACATTGGTTTTCATTCCGAGTTGATCGCTCGCTAGCTGCTTTTAGCAGCAGTGCAAACGCTAAGCTGCCGCCCTCTGGGAGTGTATCTTAGCTTAGCAGAATAGCGAACGAAAGGATCACAGTGCTGCTACAAAATATTTTCGAGCAGTTTCTGAGTAGCTCCAGACATACTCCTAGCTTGCGATCACTTCAGACTATTTAGTTCCTGTTTTGATGTCACAAACACGCCCTGCGTTCGGCCAGCCACTCCTCCGTTTCCTCAGGCACGCCTGCGTTTGTATCTGACACGCCTGCGTTTTTCAGCACACTACCTGAAAACGGGCAGTTACCTCCCAGAAACGCCCCTTTCCTGTCAATCACTCAGCGGTCAGCAGTGTGACTGAAAAGCGTCGCTAGACCTTGTGTGAAACTGCATTGGCTTTTGTGAAAGTACGTCGCGTGTGCGCACTGCGCCCCATATGCATGCGTAGAAGTGATGCTTTTTTACCTAATCGCTGCACTGCGAATGAAAACAGCAAGCGATCAACTCGGAATGAGGGCCATTGTATTTTAAGTGCCTCCCAGGTCACACTGCAGCCTAGCACACAACAACATGCACTGGGCTGATGAAAAGAGCTGCTACTGCCAGGTAAGGGGGAGGGGGCCTAGGGCCCCCACTGGGCCCTCACTAGGCCACTCCAGCAGACCTGGGCTCTGGTCATTTGTGTCCCCCCCCTTCTCTGCACCACTGCTGAAGGGTATAGTACCTTCACTTAAGCCGAGTACACACTACTGTAGCAGATAAATTCTGCAGCTGCAATAAATGCTCTTACCCAATAGAGCGATTATGGAATCAGTGTGCACTAGAGATGAGCGGGTTCGGTTTCTCTGAATCCGAACCCGCCAGAACTTCATGGTTTTTTTCACGGGTCCGAGCAAACTCGGATCTTCCCGCCTTGCTCGGTTAACCCGAGCGCGCCCGAACGTCATCATGACGCTGTCGGATTCTCGCGAGACTCGGATTCTATATAAGGAGCCGCGCGTCGCCGCCATTTTCACACGTGCATTGAGATTGATAGGGAGAGGACGTGGCTGGCGTCCTCTCCATTTAGATTATAAGAGACTGAGAGAGATTTACTGGAGCTGACTAGGAGGAGTACTGTTACTGTAGAAGTGTAGAGACTGAGTGGAGAGAGTTTACTAGTGAGGACAGTGCAGTTTACTTTATAATCCGTTCTCTGCCTGAAAAAAGCGATACACAGCACACAGTGACTCAGTCACATACCATATCTGTGTGCACTGCTCAGGCTCAGGCCAGTGTGCTGCATCATCTATTATCTATATATAATATTATATATATCTGTCTGACTGCTCAGCTCACACAGCTTATAATTGTGGGGGAGACTGGGGTGCACTACTGCAGTGCCAGTTATAGGTTATAGCAGGAGCCAGGAGTACATAATATATTATATAGTGAGTGACCACCAGACACACAGTGCAGTTTATTTAATATATCCGTTCTCTGCCTGAAAAAAGCGATACACACAGTGACTCAGTCAGTCACATACCATATCTGTGTGCACTGCTCAGGCTCAGGCCAGTGTGCTGCATCATCTATTATCTATATATAATATTATATATATCTGTCTGACTGCTCAGCTCACACAGCTTATAATTGTGGGGGAGACTGGGGAGCACTACTGCAGTGCCAGTTATAGGTTATAGCAGGAGCCAGGAGTACATAATATATTATATAGTGAGTGACCACCAGACACACAGTGCAGTTTATTTAATATATCCGTTCTCTGCCTGAAAAAAGCGATACACACAGTGACTCAGTCAGTCACATACCATATCTGTGTGCACTGTGCAGTGCACTGCTCAGGCTCAGGCCAGTGTGCTGCATCATCTATATATATTATATATCTGTCTGACTGCTCAGCTCACACAGCTTATAATTGTGGGGGAGACTGGGGAGCACTACTGCAGTGCCAGTTATAGGTTATAGCAGGAGCCAGGAGTACATATTATATTAAAATTAAACAGTGCACACTTTTGCTGCAGGAGTGCCACTGCCAGTGTGACTGACCAGTGACCTGACCACACTGACCACCAGTATAGTTAGTAGTATACTTATATTGTGATTGCCTGAAAAAGTTAAACACTCGTCGTGTGACTTCACTTGTGTGTTTTTTTTTTTTTATTCTATAAAAATAAAACTCATTCTGCTGACAGACAGTGTCCAGCAGGTCCGTCATTATATAATATATAATATATACCTGTCCGGCTGCAGTAGTGATATATATATATTTTTTATATCATTTATCATCCAGTCGCAGCAGACACAGTACGGTAGTTCACGGCTGTGGCTACCTCTGTGTCTCTGCACTCGGCAGGCAGTCCGTCCATAATTGTAATACCACCTAACCGTGGATTTTTTTCATTCTTCTTTATACATACATAGTTACATAGACATCTTCTCTTTATCAACCAGTCTATATTAGCTGCAGACACAGTACAGTACGGTAGTTCACGGCTGTGGCTACCTCTGTGTCTGCACTCGGCAGGCAGTCCGTCCATAATTGTATACCACCTAACCGTGGTTTTTTTTCATTCTTCTTTATACATACATAGTTACATAGACATCTTCTCTTTATCAACCAGTCTATATTAGCTGCAGACACAGTACAGTACGGTAGTTCACGGCTGTGGCTACCTCTGTGTCGGCACTCGGCAGCCCGTCCATAATTGTATATACCACCTAACCGTGGTTTTTTTTTTCTTTCTTTATAGTCATACTAGTTACGAGTATACTATCTCTTTATCAACCAGTCTATATTAGCAGCAGACACAGTACAGTGCGGTAGTTCACGGCTGTGGCTACCTCTGTGTCGGCACTCGGCAGCCCGTCCATAATTGTATATACCACCTAACCGTGGTTTTTTTTTCTTTCTTTATACATACATACTAGTTACGAGTATACTATCTCTTTATCAACCAGTCTATATATTAGCAGCAGACACAGTACAGTGCGGTAGTTCACGGCTGTGGCTACCTCTGTGTCGGCACTCGGCAGCCCGTCCATAATTGTATATACCACCTAACCGTGGTTTTTTTTTCTTTCTTTATACATACATACTAGGTACGAGTATACTATCTCTTTATCAACCAGTCTATATATTAGCAGCAGACACAGTACAGTGCGGTAGTTCACGGCTGTGGCTACCTCTGTGTCGGCACTCGGCAGCCCGTCCATAATTGTATATACCACCTAACCGTGGTTTTTTTTTCTTTCTTTATACATACATACTAGTTACGAGTATACTATCTCTTTATCAACCAGTCTATATTAGCAGCAGACACAGTACAGTGCGGTAGTTCACGGCTGTGGCTACCTCTGTGTCGGCACTCGGCAGTCCGTCCATAATTGTATACTAGTATCCAATCCATCCATCTCCATTGTTTACCTGAGGTGCCTTTTAGTTGTGCCTATTAAAATATGGAGAACAAAAATGTTGAGGTTCCAAAATTAGGGAAAGATCAAGATCCACTTCCACCTCGTGCTGAAGCTGCTGCCACTAGTCATGGCCGAGACGATGAAATGCCAGCAACGTCGTCTGCCAAGGCCGATGCCCAATGTCATAGTACAGAGCATGTCAAATCCAAAACACCAAATATCAGTAAAAAAAGGACTCCAAAACCTAAAATAAAATTGTCGGAGAAGAAGCGTAAACTTGCCAATATGCCATTTACCACACGGAGTGGCAAGGAACGGCTGAGGCCCTGGCCTATGTTCATGGCTAGTGGTTCAGCTTCACATGAGGATGGAAGCACTCAGCCTCTCGCTAGAAAAATGAAAAGACTAAAGCTGGCAAAAGCAGTAGCACCGCAAAGAACTGTGCGTTCTTCGAAATCCCAAATCCACAAGGAGAGTCCGACTCCAATTGTGTCGGTTGCGATGCCTGACCTTCCCAACACTGGACGTGAAGAGCATGCGCCTTCCACCATTTGCACGCCCCCTGCAAGTGATGGAAGGAGCACCTGCAGTCCAGTTCCTGATAGTCAGATTGAAGATGTCAGTGTTGAAGTACACCAGGATGAGGAGGATATGGGTGTTGCTGGCGCTGGGGAGGAAATTGACCAGGAGGATTCTGATGGTGAGGTGGTTTGTTTAAGTCAGGCACCCGGGGAGACACCTGTTGTCCGTGGTAGGAATATGGCCGTTGACATGCCTGGTGAAAATACCAAAAAAATCAGCTCTTCGGTGTGGAAGTATTTCACCAGAAATGCGGACAACAGGTGTCAAGCCGTGTGTTCCCTTTGTCAAGCTGTAATAAGTAGGGGTAAGGACGTTAACCACCTCGGAACATCCTCCCTTATACGTCACCTGCAGCGCATTCATAATAAGTCAGTGACAAGTTCAAAAACTTGGGCCGACAGCGGAAGCAGTCCACTGACCAGTAAATCCCTTCCTCTTGTAACCAAGCTCACGCAAACCACCCCACCAACTCCCTCAGTGTCAATTTCCTCCTTCCCCAGGAATGCCAATAGTCCTGCAGGCCATGTCACTGGCAATTCTGACGAGTCCTCTCCTGCCTGGGATTCCTCCGATGCATCCTTGCGTGTAACGCCTACTGCTGCTGGCGCTGCTGTTGTTGCTGCTGGGAGTCGATGGTCATCCCAGAGGGGAAGTCGTAAGACCACTTTTACTACTTCCACCAAGCAATTGACTGTCCAACAGTCCTTTGCGAGGAAGATGAAATATCACAGCAGTCATCCTACTGCAAAGCGGATAACTGAGGCCTTGACATCCTGGGTGGTGAGAAACGTGGTTCCGGTATCCATCATTACTGCAGAGCCAACTAGAGACTTGTTGGAGGTACTGTGTCCCCGGTACCAAATACCATCTAGGTTCCATTTCTCTAGGCAGGCGATACCGAAAATGTACACAGACCTCAGAAAAAGAGTCACCAGTGTCCTAAAAAATGCAGCTGTACCCAATGTCCACTTAACCACGGACATGTGGACAAGTGGAGCAGGGCAGGGTCAGGACTATATGACTGTGACAGCCCACTGGGTAGATGTATGGACTCCCGCCGCAAGAACAGCAGCGGCGGCACCAGTAGCAGCATCTCGCAAACGCCAACTCTTTCCTAGGCAGGCTACGCTTTGTATCACCGGTTTCCAGAATACGCACACAGCTGAAAACCTCTTACGGCAACTGAGGAAGATCATCACGGAATGGCTTACCCCAATTGGACTCTCCTGTGGATTTGTGGCATCGGACAACGCCAGCAATATTGTGTGTGCATTAAATCTGGGCCAATTCCAGCACGTCCCATGTTTTGCACATACCTTGAATTTGGTGGTGCAGAATTTTTTAAAAAACGACAGGGGCGTGCAAGAGATGCTGTCGGTGGCCAGAAGAATTGCGGGACACTTTCGGCGTACAGGCACCACGTACAGAAAACTGGAGCACCACCAAAAACTACTGAACCTGCCCTGCCATCATCTGAAGCAAGAAGTGGTAACGAGGTGGAATTCAACCCTGTATATGCTTCAGAGGTTGGAGGAGCAGCAAAAGGCCATTCAAGCCTATACAATTGAGCACGATATAGGAGGTGGGATGCACCTGTCTCAAGCACAGTGGAGAATGATTTCAACGGTCTGCAAGGTTCTGATGCCCTTTGAACTTGCCACACGTGAAGTCAGTTCAGACACTGCCAGCCTGAGTCAGGTCATTCCCCTCATCAGGCTTTTGCAGAAGAAGCTGGAGACATTGAAGGAGGAGCTAACACGGAGCGATTCCGCTAGGCATGTGGGACTTGTGGATGGAGCCCTTAATTCGCTTAACAAGGATTCACGGGTGGTCAATCTGTTGAAATCAGAGCACTACATTTTGGCCACCGTGCTCGATCCTAGATTTAAAGCCTACCTTGGATCTCTCTTTCCGGCAGACACAAGTCTGCTGGGGTTCAAACACCTGCTGGTGAGTAAATTGTCAAGTCAAGCGGAACGCGACCTGTCAACAACATCTCCTCCTTCACATTCTCCCGCAACTGGGGGTGCGAGGAAAAGGCTCAGAATTCCGAGCCCACCCGCTGGCGGTGATGCAGGGCAGTCTGGAGCGACTGCTGATGCTGACATCTGGTCCGGACTGAAGGACCTGACAACGATTACGGACATGTCGTCTACTGTCACTGCATATGATTCTCTCACCATTGAAAGAATGGTGGAGGATTATATGAGTGACCGCATCCAAGTAGGCACGTCACACAGTCCGTACTTATACTGGCAGGAAAAAGAGGCAATTTGGAGGCCCTTGCACAAACTGGCTTTATTCTACCTAAGTTGCCCTCCCACAAGTGTGTACTCCGAAAGAGTGTTTAGTGCCGCCGCTCACCTTGTCAGCAATCGGCGTACGAGGTTACATCCAGAAAATGTGGAGAAGATGATGTTCATTAAAATGAATTATAATCAATTCCTCCGTGGAGACATTGACCAGCAGCAATTGCCTCCACAAAGTACACAGGGAGCTGAGATGGTGGATTCCAGTGGGGACGAATTGATAATCTGTGAGGAGGGGGATGTACACGGTGATATATCGGAGGATGATGATGAGGTGGACATCTTGCCTCTGTAGAGCCAGTTTGTGCAAGGAGAGATTAATTGCTTCTTTTTTGGTGGGGGTCCAAACCAACCCGTCATATCAGTCACAGTCGTGTGGCAGACCCTGTCACTGAAATGATGGGTTGGTTAAAGTGTGCATGTCCTGTTTATACAACATAAGGGTGGGTGGGAGGGCCCAAGGACAATTCCATCTTGCACCTCTTTTTTCTTTTTTTTTTCTTTGCGTCATGTGCTGTTTGGGGAGGGTTTTTTGGAAGGGACATCCTGCGTGACACTGCAGTGCCACTCCTAGATGGGCCCGGTGTTTGTGTCGGCCACTAGGGTCGCTTATCTTACTCACACAGTCAGCTACCTCATTGCGCCTCTTTTTTTCTTTGCGTCATGTGCTGTTTGGGGAGGGTTTTTTGGAAGGGACATCCTGCGTGACACTGCAGTGCCACTCCTAGATGGGCCCGGTGTTTGTGTCGGCCACTAGGGTCGCTTATCTTACTCACACAGTCAGCTACCTCATTGCGCCTCTTTTTTTCTTTGCGTCATGTGCTGTTTGGGGAGGGTTTTTTGGAAGGGACATCCTGCGTGACACTGCAGTGCCACTCCTAGATGGGCCCGGTGTTTGTGTCGGCCACTGGGGTCGCTTATCTTACTCACACAGTCAGCTACCTCATTGCGCCTCTTTTTTTCTTTGCGTCATGTGCTGTTTGGGGAGGGTTTTTTGGAAGGGACATCCTGCGTGACACTGCAGTGCCACTCCTAGATGGGCCCGGTGTTTGTGTCGGCCACTAGGGTCGCTTATCTTACTCACACAGCTACCTCATTGCGCCTCTTTTTTTCTTTGCGTCATGTGCTGTTTGGGGAGGGTTTTTTGGAAGGGACATCCTGCGTGACACTGCAGTGCCACTCCTAGATGGGCCCGGTGTTTGTGTCGGCCACTAGGGTCGCTAATCTTACTCACACAGCTACCTCATTGCGCCTCTTTTTTTCTTTGCGTCATGTGCTGTTTGGGGAGGGTTTTTTGGAAGGGCCATCCTGCGTGACACTACAGTGCCACTCCTAGATGGGCCCGGTGTTTGTGTCGGCCACTAGGGTCGCTTATCTTACTCACACAGCGACCTCGGTGCAAATTTTAGGACTAAAAATAATATTGTGAGGTGTGAGGTATTCAGAATAGACTGAAAATGAGTGGAAATTATGGTTTTTGAGGTTAATAATACTTTGGGATCAAAATGACCGCCAAATTCTATGATTTAAGCTGTTTTTTAGGTTTTTTGGAAAAAAACACCCGAATCCAAAACACACCCGAATCCGACAAAAAAAATTCGGTGAGGTTTTGCCAAAACGCGGTCGAACCCAAAACACGGCCGCGGAACCGAACCCAAAACCAAAACACAAAACCCGAAAAATTTCCGGCGCTCATCTCTAGTGTGCACCCATACACACTCAGCAATTTTGAGCTCAGTGTGTGCTGTCTTCAGATGTTTTCTACAGGATCAGGAGGTTCAGAATGAGATAGTACAGGTATGTATATATTTTATTTATTTATTAACAGTTTCTTATATAGCGCAGCAAATTCCGTTGTGCTTTACAACTGGACACAATTAGAAGACATAACTGGGTAAAAACAAACAGTCATAGAAGTAGGAAGGCCCTGCTCGCAAGCTTACAATCTATGGGGAAATAGGCATTGATACACAAGGATAGGTGCTATCTACTGCATAGTTGTCCACCAGATTGCAAAGGTTCTTGGTGGGCAGCGTGATATCACATCACAGCAGTGATGAACCAGGGTCAGGAGGAAGGGGGAGTGAAGAATTAAATATGTGGGGGATATGTGTGGACTGTACTGTGGAGATATAATTGGATAGGAAAGCTATAAAGGTTATGTGAGCGGTTCTGGAATTTGATAAGCTTGTCTGAATAGATGAGTTTTCAGGGAACGCTTGAAGGTTTGAAAACTAGAGGAGAGTCTTAATGTACGTGGTAGGGCATTCCACAGAGTAGGTGCAGCCCGCAGAAAGTCCTGTAATCATGCATGGGAGCGAGTAATGAGTGTGGATGAGAGACGTAGAGCTTGTGACGAGCGATGGGGCCGGGTTGGGAGATGTTTTGAGATAAGTGAAGAGATGTATATTGGTGTAGTATGGTTAATAGCCTTTTGTACTGTATACTGTAACAGTATTTTATATTGAATACGGTAGAATACAGGTAGCCAAAGGAGGAACTGACACAGTGGGTCTGCAGACATTGAACGTCTAGCGAGGAATATTAGCCTTGCAGCTGCATTCAGAATGGATTGTAATGGTGAGAGGTTCTTCTTAGTAAGACCAGTAAGAAGACTATTGCAATAATCAATGCGGGAGATAATGAGAGCATGGATTAGAGTTTTAGCAGTATCCTGTGTAAGGTATGATCGTATTTTGGATATGTTTCTTAGACGCAAGTAACATGATTTTGAGACAGATTGAATGTGGGGAGCAAAGCACAGTTCTGAGTCAAGTATGACACCTAGGTAGCGAGCTTGTGGTGTAGGGTTGATTGTAGAGTTCTCAACAGTGATAGAAATATCAGGTTGGTAACTGCTATTGGCCGGTGGAAATATAATTAACTCTGTTTTAGAAATATTAAGTTTGAGGTGGCGAGATGACATCCAAGATGAAATGGCAGAGAGGCATGCAGTGACCCGGCCCAATACAGACAGAGACAAATCAGGGGAGGATAGGTTGATTTGAGTATCATCTGCGTACAGATGATACTGAAATCCAAAAGAGCTGATTAGTTTCCCAAGAGATGAGGTATAGATTGAGAAAAGCAGAGGACCTAAGACTGAGCCCTGCAGTACTCCAACTGAAAGGGCTAGCGAAGAGGAGGTGGATTCAGAGAAACGGATACTGAAAGAGCGATTAGATAGGTAGGATAGGAACCAAGAGATGGCTGTGTCCAGAAGACCTAGGGATTTCAGTGTTTGTATGAGAAGAGAGCGGTCAACAGTGTCAAAAGCAGCAACGAGATCTAGAAGAATAAGTAGTGAGTAATGAACTTTAGACTTTGTAGTGACCAGATCATTCACTACTTTAGTCAGTGCTGTCTCTGTGGTGTGTTGGGAGCGAAAGCCTGATTGATGTGGGTCCAATAAGTTGTATGAGTTAAGAAAGTGTGTGAGGCGAGTGTAGGCAAGTTTCTCAAGTAGCTTGGAGAGACATGGGAGCTGAGAGATGGGACGGTAGTTTGAGAGAGAGTTAGGGTCAGAATTTTGTTTTTTCAGAATGGAAGTAATCACTGCATGCTTGAACAGTGTAGGAAAGATACCAGTTGAGAGAGAGATTACAGATGTTAGTTAAGGTTGAGATGAGCATAGGAGACAGAGCTTTACTTATTTGTGAGGGTATAGGATCAAGAGGAGAGGTAGTAGAGTAGCAGGATGAGAAGAGTGTTGATACTTCATCTTCACTTGTGGGATCAAATGAAGAGAAAGTGCCAGAGGGTTCAGGTAGGGAATTGAGTAGGTCACTGGTTGAGGAAGAGAATACCATTTCATCTTGGATCTTATCAATCTTGTCCTTGAAGTAGGAAGCAAGATCTTGCGCCTTGATAGTGGCTGGTGGGTTGGGTGAAGGAGGGTTGAGTGTATTAAAAAGTTGTTTGGGATTAGAGGCTTGAGCAGAGATGAGAGTTTGGAAATATGTTTGTTTGGCAGTGTCCAGGGCATTACGATAAGAGTGGTAGACAGTCTTATATGTGAGGAAGTCTCTTGGAATATGACATTTATGCCGCTGGTGTTCAACTTTACGTGACAGTTTTTGTAAGAGTCTTGTTACTTTAGAGTGCCATGGTTGACAGCTAGGCCTACGTGGAGTGTGATGGGTAGCTGAAGCCACTTCGTCAAGGGCTATCTCTAGAGTCTGGTTCAGGTGTGATACAGCCATCTCAGGAGAAGAGAATGCAGAAATAGGTGAAAGCAGTTGTTGCAGCGAGGTAGAAAGTTCTTGAAGATTAATTGCATTAATATTTCTGCGGGTTTGAGGAGGATTGGAGGATGTCAGCAATACTGAGTTTGAAGTATTAGAGGAGAGCATGCAGGTGTGATCTGAGAGAGGTTGTGATCTGAGAGAGGGAAAGGCGTGTTAGTGAAATCAGAAACTGAGCATAATCTGGTGAATACTAGATCAAGGCAGTGGCCCTCCTGATGACTAGAGGAGTCAGTCCATTGTGAGAGGCCGAGAGAGGAGGTTAGAGAGTAGATTGGAGGATAGAGCAGCAGATTTTGGACTATCAATAGCAATACTGAAATCTCACATGATAATGGTGGAGATGTCAGAGGATAAGAAGTGGGGGAGCCAGGCAGAAAGTATATACAAGTTGAGTATCCCATATCCAAATATTCCGAAATATGGAATATTCTGAAATACAGAATTTTTTGAGTGAGATAGTGAAACCTTTGTTTTCTGATGGCTCAATGTACACAAACTTTGTTTAATACACAAAGTTATTAAAAGTATATAGATATAGGGAGTATAAATAGCGTGGTTCATGTAGCACGCATGGGGCTCTTTTGAGCTCACCCCAGCTGCCGGCATTCTCACCACCGGGATGACAGGCGCTGCTATAACGATACCAACCCATTGAAATACATCAGAAGTATAAATTAACTAAGTGAGGGAATAATTGACATGAGTTACGTTTGGTTTGCATAATATATTAGTTTCCACCTTTTTTATGAATGTATGATTGTTTAGCATTAACCTCTCTCAAACACTCTTGTCTACAAGCAAATAGGTTAGTAATAGCTGCCAATCATGGGCTAGTGTAGGAGTGAATAAACTCCATGATATATGAAAATGGTCTGCCCTGTGATGTGGTCACAGGATTAGAACTATATGATTGGCTCAAGAGCCTTCCTATCGCAAACAACATCCTGTGTGTCATGGGCCACCATGCGGCCAGTGCTGGATGCAGGTTCCAGTTATTGCCAGGTGACTGGGACGCTGTGTCTCTTCTGGCCTTCCAGCCTGACAGTCCCTGCCTGACGCCTAGCAACCACTGCACGGAAGCTGCAGTGCCAACCGGGTGCTTAGCAACCGAGACACTGGACATAGGCAGCATTCCCAGTTGCTAGGCAACCCTGTATAAACAGTTTCCGGCTTCCAGCCTAGTTTTAGTGGATGTGCAGCAGTGCAGCTGCATGTCATCAGACAATTACTACTTCCCCCTCACTGCCTGCTTGCTGATTGGTCAGCTACCCTTTATATACCTTGCTGACCACTCCTCTGCACTGGTTATAGTTTACTCTTACTGTGTAAACCACTGGTCCCTGTTACCTGTCTTGGTCGCTGTCCTGTGAATGTTCTGCCAGAATCCCTGCCTGTAAATTTCCAGTACCTTGTCCTGCCAGCTATTACCCAGGTTTAGCGTGGTGTTCTCCATTTGCAAACTCTAGCTCCCCGGCTTGGAGCTTGAATACCACCTGCATTAAAGACACCTGCCCTGACGGAGGTTACTCCAGCTTGTGCCTCATACCTTGGGCAGATGGGTGCCTCACTCTATTGGGTCTATTGGGTGAGCTCCTACTGCTGGAGGTATAAAGTCCATGGAGCCCCCTTAGTACTGGTGTGTGTGACAAGCACTAAGGGAACAGTGATGGGTTGCTATTGGTGAAAAACCTCTTGAGGGCTGTAGGAGTCTCACCCCAATAGTACTGGAAGTTCCCCACAAACATCTATTAAGTCTAAGTAACTTAATATCCAAGTACCACAATTCTAAGCAAGTCCAAGAGTCTCGATGCCAAGCAAGTCCAAGGTTCCTAGCTGCAAGTCTAAGTTCCTAACACTGCGAGATGCCACATATTCTAGCAGTGTTAACAGACTAATTAAGCACAAATGATCAGCCCATATAGCTGCCACCCATGTACATTTATCATGATTGGACACATGATTTAGAAACAATAATAAACAAGCCTACATCTGGGTAAATTGGGCACTGCTGTTTAGGCTGTTCAAGAACATGCCCCATTTACCAGGTGAAATGCACACCTGGCCCCGGGTGCTTATGGTGCATAAATGAGACCTCATGATATATTCCTCACAACAGAAGCCACACAGAATCACTGTGTAGTTACCCTCTCTCTACCCTGATGCGCTCTCTCATCGGGCAATGGCATGCACTTTATCCTGTAATTTCTTCTGATTCCAGGATATAGCATAGTACCATTCCCTGACAGTAGAAGTGCTCCTATTCTATATATTCATTCTGATCTAACTGATGCTCTCTCACCTTCTGTTCACTGACTCGCTAACACAACAGAAAGGCAGTAGAAGCATCAGGAATACAGAATCAAAATCTTTACTCATTTCTCTTATAAGTACTATCAACATTACAAATACTGAAACTTGAGTAGATTGATATGGATTTGCACTATTGGGGTAAATGATCAGACAAGAGTCATTCTTGTCCCTTGATCTGGCTTTTGGTATATGCAAAATTGCGCTAACCCAGAGTAAACCATTTGTCTTGCTAAATCATAATTTCACACATTGATGCAGACTGCATTATTCTGATGTTATCAAGTAGTCTTTGGGATAATTTACGATTTGTTGAGATTATATTTTGTAGTTTGTCAATTTAAGGTTTGCTCAATGATAATACCCTATGTGATAAATTGGAATATGTGCCTAATTCAGCAAGGATCGCAAAGCAGCAAAAATCACAGAAAATGCGGAAAATCGCAAAATCTGCACCATATACCACGAAAACTGACAAGAAAAGCAACTTCTGAGATGAAGCAAAAACTGCGTATGCACTATGAAAAGTAGGCATGTAGGGGGCGCACTAAAGGGCTGGACTCGCAAAAACTACGATCAGGGGTGTGTTGTGGGCGTATGCTGATGATCGGTGGGTGGTGCATTCGCAATTTTTACAACTGATCGCACATTTATGGTGTGCAGTTGCTGAGTGACTACAGGTCTACCTTAAAAACTGCACAAGCTGACCTCAGTTGTAGAATGTTCAATGTATACTGCAATCATTGCTTCATTACATCCAGCTGAAGAAGATCACATCTCAGACCACAACACACTTCACTCAGCTGTATTGAAACTTCTAAACATGTAAGGGAGTTTTAAACTCTGTAACACGTTTATTTGTAAAATATAGGTTAGTAACCTAATTGTTTTTACACTTACTAACAATCGAGGTTTGACAACCACACTATTTTTTAAAAGCAAACGTTAATTAACATTTCCAAGCATTTTGTTTTGTAGGATCTGCTTAATGTCTTTTAGCTTTATAACAGTTTGTTAATGCTTTTTAAGCAACCAACACGTTTTTTGTTAACAAAACATACCCACATACATTTGGTTAATTTGTTTTAAAAATATTTTTTATATCGCTACACACACACAAACATATGTTCAAGAACAGCAACACCATTTTTATTTATTTATTTTTTTTGGTCCGGAAAGTAGGTAGTGCTATATTTGAGGTTAAAACACAGTTTTTTGCAAAAATTGCAAAAATCAGAAACATGTAAGCAAAAAATGCATAAAATTGTAAATTTATACGCAAATAATGCATATTTTTTTAAGGCCTTCGCAATATTTGCACATTTCACAAGCCCACCTTCTTTTTGTAACATTAAATTAGTGTTGCAGTTTTTCCGTTTGGGTGTGCTTTTGCAATTTTACGATTGCTCACAATTTTTGCAAATTTATAAATTTTACAATCCTTACTGAATCCCCTATATCTTCCATTGCCATCCCCTATATCCCATATATATATATATATATATATATCTCCCTGTACACAAATGACTGTACCTCAGAGGCGCAATCAGTAAAGATCATCAAATTCGCCGATGACACCACCGTCATCTGCCTCATCAAGGATGGGGACGAATCGGCCTATAGACGGGAAGTAGACCGGCTGGCCCAGTGGTGCATCCACAACAACCTTGAGCTCAACCCCCTCAAAACTGTCGAGATGATAGTGGACTTCATCTAGTGCACCTCCGCTAACGATTGCTGACAGTGTGGTATCGCTAGTGGACTCCTTCAAGTTTCTAGGGACCACAATCTCCCGGGTCCTTAAATGGGGGTCCAACGCTGACGCCACTGTTGGGAAAGCGCAGCAGAGGTTGTTCTTCCTCAGGCAACTAAGGAAGTTCAACATCCCACAGAAGCTTCTGCTCCTCTTCTACTCCGTGATTGTGAAGTCGGTACTGTGCTCCTCGATACTCATATGGTACAGCTCCGCCAGCGCGAGGGACAGATGCAGGCTCCAAAAGGTGGTCAGAACCGCAGAGAAGATCATCGGGGGCCGACCTTCCCTCAGTCCAGGACCTGTACCTGTCCAGAGCTAAAAAGCATGCAATGAAGATAGTAAAAGACCAGCTACACCCCAGCCACAGCACGTTTAACTTGCTTCCTTCAGGCAGGTGTTACAGGGCCGTCCCCGCCAGGTCCACCAGAAGCCTCAAAAGTTTCTTTCCCCAAGCAGTCCGCCTGCTGAACTCCTAAACATTGACTGACTAGACGTACATGTAACTAACTTGTGTCCCTACGGCATACCTATCTGTGTGGCTTTACTTGCCTCAACCTACTTATCTGTTACCTACTAGGCTGTTGTATAGCAAACCGAAGATAAATTCCCAGTATACGCAAGTATACCTGACCAATAAAGCTGATTCTGATTCTGATTCTGATTCTATATTACAATCCCCTATATCTTCCATTACCATATACAATTATTTATGACTCTATACAGGGAGATTATTTAAGATTACAATCTAAAAGGTTTAAATTATTTGTAAACAGGAATCCTTCTAGTATATGTGACATATATCATTCTAAAGTCTGATATATTTTGTGTGAGAGCAATAAATCGTTTGCTTTTTTGATATAAAGCAGCAAAAAATTCTCTCTTGGTGTGGCATCCTTATAGCAATGTTAGCAACTGAATCCTGAGTACATTACATACATAATGCGAGTGTACCATTGAACATAGCTGTCCATAAATGTAATTATTATTTTCTATTTATCGCAGGAGGAAACTAATTAGGTCTACTGTAGTTGACCTTTGTAAACATATTTAAATAAAGTTAATTTTTAAATAATAACAAAAAATTTCTTTACAAAAAGACTGCTCCCAAAAAGCAGTTTTCTTGATTTAGGGGGTCATTCCGAATTGATCGCTAGCTGCCGTTGTTCGCTGCATAGCAATCAGTGAAAAAATGGCTAATCTGCGCATGTGTATGCACCGCAATGAGCACGCGCGATGTACGGGTACAAAGAGCATTGTGGTTTTGCACAGGTTCTAGCGAAGCTTTCAGTCGCACGGTCGAACGCAGGAAGATTGTCATGAAGTGGGCGTTTCTGGGTGTCAACCGACCGTTTTCAGGGAGTGCTTAGAAAAACGCAGGCATGTCTGGGAAAACGCAGGTGTGGCTGGGCGATCGTTGGGTGGGTGTGTGACGTCAAAAGCCTTCCCTCCATCGTTAGATTCAACGCACACGTAAAGTCAGTCCAGGGCTCGTCTTGTTTTGCACAAAAAGATTTTGCAGGCGCTCTGCTGCACAACCGCACTTCTGCAAAGCGAAAATACACTCCCCAGTGGTCGGCGACAATGCGTTTGCACGGCTGCTAAAAACTGCTAGCGAGCGATCAACTCAGAATGACCCCCTTAATCCTGAACTCTTAAAGGAACTCCTGTGTTTGTGATAATTACAATTAGTGGATAATTACAATTAATGGTTGGTCAAAATGCACACACACAGATACACACATAATGTACTACTTTTACTCTAGTGCAAGTTCATCCCTCTCTCTTTGCACTTTCATAAATTTGCCTCCAGAATTTCCCGCTAAGCACTGTGTGCCACAGAGGCATCACATGGGGGTGCAGACTGCACCCGGGTGTTAGCCTTCCAGTGGGTGACACCAAAATACTGGCTCCTGACTGGAGTTATGTAAATGGAGATTCCAGCAATGCCACACCCTTTCCTCAAGACACACCCTCTTTTGAGGGGGTACTTTGCCACACCAGTTGTTTCTGAACTTGAGCTGCCACTGGTGTTGCATAATGCGAACTGGGCAAACTGTGTGGCATTTATACTGGAGGCAGTACAATGCAGCATATTGGTGATTTGGAACACTACAACGTGACATAATATGAACTGGGGGCACTGTGTGGTATAATGCAAGCTAGAGCAGTAGTGTGGAGAAAAATATTAACTAGAGGACCACTATAGTTTATAAAATTAACAAGGGCACTACTATGAGGCATAAAATTAACTAGAGCAGTACTATGGTGCATAACATGAACTGCTGATGTGGAGAGAGGTGTCTTTCAAGAAGGGGAAAGGGACCCCTTCAAAATTTTGCTATAAGGCCTACAAAGTTCTGGCTACCCCCTGCCTAGAATGATTCGCAAATCATGTTATTACCAAATGTGTAGATGAATTTACAAATGGAGGTTATATTTTCTTTCTCTCTTTCTCTTCATTAAGGACCTGATTCATGTTTGTAAGTAAAGAAAAAAGCAAGCAACTGGGCAATACCATGTTGCACTGCAGATGGGGCAGATGTAACATGTGCAGAGAGATTTAGATTTGGGTGGGTTATATTTTTTTTGTGCAGGGTAATTGCCAGCTTCTTTTGCATATAGCCCACAATACTGGGCAGTTTAATTTTTACACTGCAATTTAGATTCCACTTTGAACACACCCCACCCAAATCTAACTCTCTTAGCACATGTTACATCTGCCACACCTGAACTGCAACATGGTTTTGCCCGGATGCTTGCTTTTTGCTTTATTTACAAACATGAATTAGGCCATATATCTCCAGTCTGGACCTCATATAAGTACATTCTTCTCATTTGCTTCGGGAGTTGGTTTTATTGCAATGTGCTAGCCTCTGGTATTTTACATGCTGCCTTCTGTGTTTAACCTTTTCAGGTTGGGTATGGCATGTTAGGGCGATAGTTATCATTGCTGATGTGCATGAGAATGTCAACATGGTTGAAATGTTGACAAGTTTAATATGTCAACAGTGACCATGTCAACATTAATCATGTCTGCACAGATGACATGTTGATATAATAGAATGTGAACTTAAAGTCTCTGGTAGCTCAGCAGTCACCCAAGTCATACCACACGGCTCCTAAGCATAACCATCAGCATTCTGAGAATGTCAGCCTTTCCCATGGTGACAACAGATTCTATTGTCAACAGTCTGGTGTCAACATTATGAATGTCAATATGTTAACTGTCGGCAATGTGAACGAATGTCTTCAAGTGTGGTTCAAAAGTTTTCTCCCATTTTTATCTCATTCCTGTTTTATAAGTGTTGTAATTGTTCTTTTTATATATATATATTGATTAAGCCTGACGACGGTTGGAATAAAATACCGAAACGTTGCATACTTTATGATGGGCTAAGGAGCCTTTATTTCAATCTAAAGTCCTGGGAGTGCCGCTCATTTCTGTTCGTATACATCACAGAGCATTCTGTGGGAGAAGGCACCGGGCGATTACTGTTTCTAACCTAGAGTGCCGAATACTGGGTTTGAGATATATATATATCAAACCCAGTATTCGGCACTCCAGGTTAGATATATATATATATATATATATATATATGTTTTGTGGCAGTGTCACCAAAGATGACGCTGATGAACATCTGTTTCAGTGTGGGGCTGGTGAGATCTGCCCACGCGGGGAACAAAAGGGGTGTGCGACCACACCTAGAGGCTGCCCTTCGCAAAGAGCCTCAGTGGGGCTGGTTCAGACAGTTCACTTAGGATTGCAGTCAGAAAACAGTGTGTGCTTGGTAAGCCACTGGAGACTAGGGATTCTATGTGAAAGACTTTTCATTTATTTCATTTATTCCTTGGAAAGCTGTGTGTGAACTGACTTAGCACCTAGACACTGTAACAATATACCCCTCTACTGTATCATTACAATATGGTGCAGAATTGACTTGTAAAAGCACCTTAAAGGAATATATGGATGCTTACTGCGCAGCATACTAGATACAATAATACTGGACTTGGGCTGCTCACATACACAAGCACTAGTGGTTTCAACTAATTTTCTTGCATGCTAGTCTATTATTCACCTTGTCCAGTTTTAACCACCTGCTGCTGATAAAAGTTCAAATTAAGGGAAGAAAGAACTAGGCGTCTTGACTTTGCCTTTTCAAACACACAAAGTGGAGCTAATTTGGCTGATGAAGATCTAGATGATCTGCTCAGAAAATTAGAAAAAGCATTTTTTAAAGAAAATAATATATGGTGGGAAGTTGCCACTCTGGAAAAATATTTAATGTATCGCCTCATTCCCAGAGGTCTGAAGATTTCTAAGGTGGCAAGCTTCTGAAATGCTAGTGAAGAGTTCCTGGAGGGTTGGAATACAATCATCCAGGACTGTTCATTTAAATTAATGGATGCAATTACAGATGAATCCATGTTTATCTTGGGTTTTAATAGGATTAACGGAGCCAGGTCAGTCAGACTTAATCCCCTGATGTATTGTTTTCTGTATTGTATTGCAGCTGAGAACAATAGATGAAAGGCTTATGTTAATAAACCATGGTGTGCCTAGGCGCAGCAAAGAAGTCAAGATAAATGTGGACCCATCTGTATAAATGAAAGGAAGAAAGATTTAAAAAACCTGGATGATGAGATTAGTGAATATAAAAGACTTACTGTTCCATTTTCAAAATTACCCAACTATTTAGAAAAAGAAAAAATTATAGAGGAAAAACTTAAAAGATTAGAAAATAGTTTGATTCAGAGAAAAACAAACAAACTACTGTATTTAGGGATTAGAGGAAGGCTGATAAAGGAACCACCTCACTGGAGACACCTAGAAGGGAGAGGGTAGAACCACGTAATAAATTACAGAATAGTCCCCTGATATATAAAACTAATAGAAGGGTTGGATTGGAATGTACCAGATGAATCACCCCATCCAAATAAATGAGTATTAAGAACAGAGAATAGATATAAAAATGAAAGTAGTAGAAGGAGACCCTACTTTAATGATCATGCCCCAGAATGGAGACAGACTGGAAGAATACTAAGAAAACGTGACAACCAATACAGATACTCAAGGAGAAGAAAATATTCAGACTGGCATGGAGATAGAGAGGAGTTAGAACAAGATTATGGCTGGATAAAAAGAGATGGTAATCGGTATGGAATATTACAGGATGAGAGACAGTCTCCTTTTTTAGAAAGGGGCCAACCAGAGGTAAAGAGAAATCAGAGGGGAAAAAGAGCAGGGGAAAAAACTGTACAGAAGAAACATAAAAAGAGGACAAAGAGATTAAAACCTATTAACGATACATCTGAATCTAGAATAAAAATATGTAATCTCAGTTCACACCTACTATTAGAGGGGAATAGAGTACTCCTGGTAAAGGGCTTAAAATTTGCCCCTTCCACGAAAATCAATAGAATTGATGTCTATAATGATATTCAGAAGTTCACTAGGAAGTTGACCTTAAAGAATTTTTTTAAGATGATATCAGTGGAAGAAATAACAACAGAACATGAACAGAAGACCCAAGTAAGACCCATTAAGACCCAAGTCTACTTTTTTCCCCTCTCATCTCAAGGGTTGTTTTATTGAATCTTTTGGCGCAATGGTAAAGGAAGATATGAAAAAATTAGGTGATAAAAGAATTAAATATAATCTCAACCACAATGAAAAGAAGGCATTAAAAAGCCTGATTTCAAATAAGGAGTTGGTAATCAAACCCACAGATAAGGGGAGAGGAATTATCTTATTAGACAGGACCAAGTATGAGGCAGAGATTTATTGTCAATTAGAGGATAAGGAAACCTAGAGAAAAGTAAGAGGAGATCCAACGAAGAAAATAAGTCTGTGTCTAAAGAAATTTATTGATAAATACTGAAGAAAAGGAACCATCACGGAAGTTGAGGCAAAATTTGTATACATTGAAGAGCCTACAATCCCTATACTGTATGTCCTTCCAAAGGTTTATAAGAACCCAGTACAGCCCCCCAGCCGCACGGTAATTTCAGGAGTAGGGTCTTTGACAGTCAATCTGTCACAATTAATTGATTATCACCTACAACCATTAGTGCTATTAAACAACTCACATTTGAAAGATACGGAGACGCTTTAATAGCGCTCAGTAAAATGGAATGGCGGGACCATTATATATTGGTCACTGCTGATGTAAATTTTCTATATACAAATATTGATCATAATTGTGGTATACAGACAGTTCAGGGAGTTTTAAAGAGTTCTAGTTTATCTAAAGATTTACAAGAATTTTTGGTAAAAGATATCTTTTTAATTCTAACCAACAATTATTTCATTTTTAAAGATCAGTTCTATATGCAGAGGAGAGGGACTGCCATGGGCACTAGGTTCACCCTGAACTATGCCAACTTATTCATGGGGGCATGGGAAAATCAGAATACTTGGGCAAACAACCCATTCGGGGCGAACCTAGTGTCCTGGCATAGATATATAGACGATATTTTATTTGTTTGGAGTGGGGACACACAGGATTTAGACTCATTCTGTAAATATTTGAATGATAATACAGTCAATATTGGCCTCACATTTGAAATTAGTAATGTAGAAGTAAAGTTTCTAGACTTAACTATTTATGTGGAAGAGGGCCACATAAAAATGAAAAATTATGTAAAACCTACTGACTCAAGGTCATATATAGAGAGAACAAGCTGCCATAATGAAAATTGGCTGAAAACCATCCCTTTTGGACAGTTTCAAAGATTAAAGAACTATTCAGAAGAGTCAGTGTTCAATAGCCAAGTAGAAGACACGAGTAGAAGTTTTCTTAATAGTGGATATGGTCTAGGAGAATTAACCATATCTTTGGAAAAAGTAAAGGCTTCAAAAAGAGAGGACCTCATTAATAATACCCGTCCAGCAAGAGAAACTAACTCTGATAATTTCAAATGGGCTTTTACTACAAGGTACTCCACACAACACCAGGAAATCAAGAAAATTATAAGAAAGCATTGACCCCTGTTATTAAATGATTCTGTAATAGGGAAAGACCTGCCACTAGCACCCATGTGTATTTTTAGAAGGGCACCTAACTTACGAAGCAAACTGGTAAAAAGTCTCCACCCAGGATCCCCCAAAAATAATAGAGTCTGAAGGTTTTCACAGGTGTGGATCTTGCATGGGGTGTAAGAGTATACAAAACCAGTTTGGAAAGAAAAAGGTGGAGGTAGAAATCAATGATAAGAAATTCACCATCAAAGATTTTATTACATGTCATTCATCCAATATTGTTTATGGAATAGAGTGTACTTGCAACAAGATTAATATTGGACGAACCACATGCCCACTCACGGTCAGAATAAACGAGCATCTCCGTAACATTCACAAGGGATTGGAAACCCATGCGCTATCGATGCATTTTAAAACCATCCATCAGAGTCATATCAAATATATAAAGGATTTTTTTGAATTAAAAAAAGTAGAGAGGGACATAAGAAGTAATGACATCACTTCCAAACTTGCTATAATGGAGATGCAAATGATTTATAATTATAACACTCTATTACCATGTGGTTTGAACAAAATGGTTTTTATAAGATGGTGAATTTCTTGTTCATTTTTGTTCTTTTAATTGTTTCACTTTTTATTCTTCATCGTTTTTATAATTATGTCACATTCATGTATCAGGTGTGAAATGAAGGATATTTTGTTATTAACTATCGTATTTTTAATGTTATTTTAATTTTTACCTCTGTGTGACATCGACTTTTGACTACATAAATGGGAATCTGTATACAAATTAAGAAGTCCTATCAAAAATGGCCGCCGGGAGAATGTAAACTGAATTACAAAGGGGGTGACGTTTAGCCCAGCTGAGTGGAAGTGCGTCATCGAATATAGGACGACTTCTAGGAGTTGGAATGCATGTGGGGCAGGACGCTTCTGCATTAGAGGGAACCGTGGCTGTCTTTGACTCTGAGGTGGTCCAGTGGGATGTACGTAATTGGATATGACGTCACTTCCGGCTGGTGGAACGCCAGTGAAATGCATATGGAAACGTGCATTTCCGGCCCACGGAACTTAGCAGGAGAAACCAGCTGTTTTCTAAATGACTTTCAACGGATATAAGTAATATATGGATGCAGGTTTTAAATCCATATGGGATGGCCTTATAGGCTTTAGATGGAAAGGAAGTCTATGTCTGGAATTAGGTTTGTAATATTGGAAATTGTTGGGGGTATATATATCTGTACGAAACCACATCCTCCATGTACCTTGACAAAGAAACTTAATTTGTTTCAAAACACGTTGGTGAGGAGGGGCTTCATTGGACTCCTGCAGTGTTTTTGAACCATCTATCCAGAGACGCCTGTGATAAACACCTCTCAAATGTTTTGGGTCTGCTTGTATGTAGACAAAAGAGTCCAATCCATCCACTGTTTTTAATCTGTTTTAATTGTTTAATAAATCTGGTAATATACTATTGGAGGCCCTTCTTTTTTGCATGTCTGAATGACTTTGAATGGATATCAATACTGGCATTGACCGCTCCAATATTCTGTGCATGAATCTACATATACGGTAGACCACTCGTGAGGGTAAGAGTCCTTATATTAGGTTTGTTGGAATATTTACAAAGAATACAGGGTTACACTATTTGGATTATTTCCTTTTTCTCTATGTTTGAGCAACATTGGAGGATCTCATCAATTATATTCAGAATCGGTGGTGACCGCTCCTTTATGTGTGAAGAGTCTACGTTTGGTAGATGCTCATATTGGTAAGAGTCCAGGAAGAGAGGATTGTTTTTCATAAGAAATTTCAAGAACTACTACACTATGATACTTTTTATGTGTTTTCTGTCTTTATACTAGGAAATATTCTTTTGTGACCCCAAAAAGTGTATAGCGCCTGAAGTATTTAGTGTTTTTTGTCTGTTAGACTGCACCAATATACCCCTCTACTGTATCATCACAATATGGTACAGAACTGACTTGTAAAAGCCGCTTAAAGGAATATATGGATGCTTACTGCACAGCATACTGGATACAATAAAACTGGACTTGTCTATAAAGCCAAAGGAGCTGGTAAGAGAAGAAAAACACAAAAGTCTGAAGTATTGTCTGCTTATCTCCAAAACGTGATACAAAGTGCAAACCTATGGAAATTGGCAGTTATAAGATATATTCTGTGTCCTTGAAGAGAAATGTGTGAAATCACAAATGTTGAAGAATATCTGCTAGCAAAAGTAAAAGTGTTTGTGAGTTTGTTGCAGCAGAGAAAGGATTGAAGGAAAAAGTGTGCTTTATCTTGATGAAATCTCTTTGGCTCTCCTGCAGCGTATGGTTCAGAGAAATTACTCATTAAGTGTGCTCTGGACATTTCTTTTGAAGTTAAAGAGAAAGTGATTTGTTATATGCTGGTCATTGTAGTGCCACATGGAGAAAGATGTTTTGCTGCAATGAAAATACTTTTGAAAACAAAGTGTGGTACAAGTGAAAGCAGTTGCTGTGTTTATTGTGCTGTGAATACATTTGAAAGCCAAGTCTGTATTGTGAGCAAATAATTATGGAACATTAAAAAAAATATGCTAATAGAAAAAGGTATGTTGCCTGCTATTGTACAAATGTCTCTGAAGCTGGAGAAATGGAAAGTTTGGAGTGGAATATAAAGTCTAGAAGTGAAACACATGTGGTGACTGAATCTGATATTAAGTTGTATGAATTACTTTGGGATAACTATTTGCAAACAGATGATAAAGAGACATTTACGTTTACAAAGCAAAATAAAACTAACAGTGAGTGTGGTCAGTGTAAGTTACTGGGTCTGAATGTTATGTTAGCAAAGAAGCATCCATTGACCATGTGATGGATGATTGTCATACTATTATGAGAAAATAGGTGACTTATAGAGAAAGTTAGCTGAAGAAAGATTTGTACATCAGTAAGTTGGGGAAAAGTTGCATACTGAATTGTCTTCTTTAAATATATCCATTAAACAAATGGTATAGAAAACAGAGTTAAAAAATAAGGCTATTAAAGAGACAGGCGAGCCAGGCTATGAGTGTGGCTACATCTTTGTGTCTGAATGCCTAGATAAGGCTGAAGCATTAAAGTGTATTACCAAATATGAAAATGATGGGCTGCTTGCAAAGAATGAAGTATTAGAGCAAGATATTGTTGAATTATATCAGAAGTGTATAATACTTCAACAGAAAGTTGAAGGGTCATAAAAATGTATAAAGGGATATCAAAGGGAAGCAGCATGTGCACAAGTAAAAGTGGCAGATCTAGCTTTGGTGTTAAAAGGGAAAGTCTCTTTAATGGGATGTTCATACAAGCAAAACTTGCAAAGTATTAGTTGGAGAGAAATCATCTAACTGAAGACCATGACATAAAAACCAAGGAAGCAGTTTGTCTTCAAAAAATTTCTAGGAGCAAATACAAACACTCGAATCCTACTTGGCTACAGCCAAAGCAAAGTCTGTATAAAGCAGCAGAACAAAGTGAAGCTTTGGAGAGAGAACCAAGCCATCTACATGGCAGGGCTGTAAATTGCAAGGACAGAGTGAGAACCTTAACAAATGTCTGTAGTACATAGAACCAGTTGCAATATCTCCAAATGAAAATAAATACCAGAGAACTTGAGCGTCACTGTAGACCAAAAGTGGCAGAGTCTGAGATAGCTACAGTAGATAAACGTTGAGACTTGCTGAATTGAAGATATGGTGAGCAATCTTCTGCAGCCTGAGAACAAGTTGGAAAGCGTCACGAGGAAAATTACCCAGCTGGAAGAGCAGCTCTTTGCAGCTCAGAAAAAGTCCCAAGTGGTAGTGGGAAAAGCAGGGAGAAAAAAAAGTTGGATAACACTCTATAATTTAACTCTAGACCCAAAATGGTGGACTATTTCTTCAGTTAATCTTGTGTGACAGAAATACATAAACACAAGCAGCAGCTATTACAGGTTGATCCTGAAAAAAGCTGGCATGAAGAGTAATATGTTGGTGATGCAAAAATACTTGTATAATGATCAGCAGATAAACAGTGAATTGCTTGAACAAAGTAAGAAGTTCCAGAAGATATCAGTCAGCAGCAAGTTTGACAATGAAGATGTCTGCATTAAATGTCAAAATGTGTAAAAAGGGACTGCAGTATCAAAACTGGGTGAAGTACCTTGCAGTTGCATTCAGCTTTCTATTATGTTAGAAGGAGTAAAGTCTTCCCAAAGGGTTACAGTTCCAGATAACAAGCTGTGTCTAAAATCGGTGATAGAGAACTTACAAATTCAGATGGTGACCATATGACATGTGAGGCAAGCAGAAGTTGGCCAATGGATCTGTCTGTAAAAAGTTTAAGAAAGATAAACCATTATTCTTTTAAGAAGAAACCAAGGAAAAGCCATTCAAAGCTTGTGGAATGCTAAATGGAGTGTCTTGCTCAGTGAATCAATGTGTCAATAATGAAGACTACAAAGATATTGATGAGATTGACAACAGGAAGATACTCTGTTGTCACCATGTGATCAGAGTGATGTGAATGTGACCAGGTTACACAATTTTAGATTGGAAAGCAGAACCTTATAGAAAGTTAATGTTGACAGTCCTATGAACAGTAATACTCCTGTATGTGAAATAGTGTCTTTGTGCAACCAGAATGGAAACTGCAATGCAGCTGAATTTGTCTGCGAAGAAGAGAAGTTTTCTCACACTACAATTTTGAAGCAAGTAAACCATCTAAATAGAATTTAAAAATAAATACCTATGTAGAGCATGAATTTTAATCTGTGCTGATAGAACATGTTAAAGTTCATCGTTATTTGAAGGCCCAAAAAGCAGATGCGCAAGAAGATCCAAGAGATATGAGGCTTATTTATGTAGCAGATAGCCATCAAGATTGTGAGATAAAATTTGTGGATCAGTGGAATAAACATACAAATATGTTATGTGGACAGAAGAGTCCAGAATCAAAGAGTGGCAGTACCAGTACATCCTTTGCCATAAAGCCTAGGTCTGAGTATTGTGATGCTGATAGTGGCTCTTTGATAGAAGTGAGTTGCCAATGATGCATGTCAGTAGCCAATATAGCACTTCAAGGCTGAAAATGAGAGATGTTCCAAACAGAAGTTGGCCAACCGTTGTTTTTTTAAGAAGAAACCAAGGAAAAGCCATTCAAAGCTTGAGGGGAATACGTACTATTTCTTGGCGTGCGGGCTGCCAGCTGTCAAGATCCCGACAATGGCATCCCACCCACCAGAATGCCGTCAGTTGTGTGAGCAGTACGAGTCCTCTTGCGGGCTCAGTGGCTCTCTATGCACACCACAGGTTCTCTTCTCACTCTATGGGTGTCATGGACACCCACGAGTGAGAATTGTCCCTGCGCATCGGGATTACGGTTGTTGGTATTGTTGGCTGTCGAGATTCTGGCATCAGTATCCTGACCGCCAGGTTCTCGACAGCCGACAAATTGATTGCATCCTGCTTCTGTAATCACAGTCCTATCAGAAAGTATTAAAGATGAAGAGTATCACCTCTTACTATCTAGTGTGAGGAAAGTTTGTGACAATCCTAAATACAGTAAAAAAGATATGGATGCAGTAGTACAGAATGTTGAGCAAGAGGAACAAAGAAAAGTTTGGAAATGGAGGAAGAAGCACAAAAGACTTAATCTGGAATATGTTAAATTGGGAAAAATGGTTGCACCGGTGGAAAACCACATGAAGCAACTACTTGGCATATCATGTGCTATAAAGTAAGGAAAAAGAAGAGAAACAGGAACTTGGATGATGAGACCACCAGATGACAGACAAGTCTGGATGATGATCTTGGATGTAGCTCTCATAAGAAAAGTAAAGAGGGACTTCAGCATAGACATGCCTTGTCCCATGTTTCTCAATCCAGGGGTTTTCACCATGTTGCTCAACTCAGCGGTTTTAATCTGGGGAGGGGGATGTGTGGCAGTATCACCAAAGATGGCGCTGATGAACATCTGTTTCAGTGTGGGGCTTGAGGGATCCACCCACATAGTGATCAAAAGGGGTGTGTGACCACACCTAGAGGCTGCCCGTTGCACAGAGCCTCAGTGGGGCTGGGTTTGGACAGTTCATGTGGGATTTTAGTCAGAAAACAGTGTGTGCTTGGGAAGCCAGGTTCTCATCTGCAGATGGCAAGGACAGCCAGAAAAATCTGACACTGAATTGTGAAAGCTGTTGCAGCCATCCAAGCTAGACCGGAGCCTGTTATTCTGCAGGAAGCAGACTGTGAGACTTTGTGATTCTATGTGAAATACTTTTCATTTACAGAATTGCTGCCCAAAGATAGTCAGAGGTGAAGAAGTGAGTTAGTGCCCTAATTTGGGGCTAGGTTGTTTTTGTTTTGTTTCACTTATGCTAAAAGTAAATAAATATTTCATTTATTACCTCGAAAGCTGTGTGTGGAATCTGACTAGATACTGTACCAGTACACCCCTCTACCAAGCTAATTCCACCTTGAGACATGACAAGTTTGTCCTGATATGTTCTAGATCAAAACATGATTAAATCTGACCTTTATCACATAAACTAGTAGAATGATGACCACACTAATGTGTGTGAGGTCATCAAACAAGCCCAAATGATTGGGATCTTGAGAAAACTCCTGTGTGAGTGGTCAATCTGGCCACAGATCCAGTATTTGGTGATTGTGGTCAACATAAGGGAGTTGAATCATCTACCTAGCTTTAAAAAAGAAATGCATCAGCAGCTGAAAAAAAGATTTCTCCATTTAATCTACCTCCTTCACTTACTCTCATTCACACAGTTATAGATTTGTGTTTTAACCTTGGCCGCTAAAAATCCTTAACATGGACCTTTAGTAGCTTCACCATATTGAATATGAATTTTATGTGTTGGAAAGAGCACTAGTTTTAAAGTGATGCCTGACCACAGTTTTTTCTGTGATAAAGCACTCAGCCTTTATACATCTACTTACAAAAGCATGTTGCTGTGCACTTAGCAACTATCGACCAGGTTTATTGTGATTGTTTCATTTTTGCTGGAATAAACCATCTATATTCATTCTGAAGATATACTTCACCCACTCCACACTACTTGTAAAGCATTAATGTGCCTTTAACTAGATTTTTGTCAAATAGATTTTTGTCAAATGTACCAAACAAAATTCTTCTTCTCAGTCCTGCTAAATCGCAGAAATTTCATAACCTGCAACTTGCCTGTTTGTGTATACGGTATGCAGTTCAGTTGCCGGCAATAGGGATCCCAGTGGTAAGGATACTCACCTTGCTGCCGGCATACTGACAATTGAGAAGCCGACGTCGGTATACTGACTCCCGGCATCCCGATCATCGGTAAATCCTACTGATCCCAGGTAAACACCTATAGTGTGCAGAAGCCAGTAAATGACATGAAAGTCCAATATGGCAAGATTAGTCACAGCTAGTTTTATTAGAACACAAGTGAATAACAGACAGCAAAACTAATCCCAGACTGTCTGGCATTTAATGACCAGTTGTTCCTTTTTAATAGGGGTTTTACCAGACCACTGCTTGTATGACTGCGAGTAAGGACTATGGATAATTTTATAATCAAGCACTGCAGCAAATTTTTGACTGTGGGATTTTAATATCCTAGCGATCATTTTTTTGAATTGTGGCTCATACCATCATCCCAGCTGGCTCCAGGGCAAAGGCTGCTTCTCTTTGAATCCAAGATGGCTGGTGTGATACTGCTCTATATGGATGAGCTGCTTCATGTGAGCCATCTTGAATTCAAAATGAGACTGCCTCTGTCCTGGAATTCAGAAGAGTACAAGGTACAGTAGAAGCAGCAGTGACTGGGAAATGCAGGGCAGGTAAGTTTTCAGGGTTTTTTTTCCACAGGTGGACTCCTTCAGGTAAACATGAACATGTTAAGTATAAAAAAGAGGTTGAAAGTAAACTTTGTGTACTGTGTTTATTAATCAAACTGTCTGTGTGCATGAACATTCTCCCTTGGTTCAAATAAATTGTCTACTGGGCAATACCCCTACCATTTTATCAAATATTGAAACTTGTTTCAATAAATTAGTGAATCCAGAATTCCCTCTACCAGACACTCCTCATGTTCATTAACTTGGACAGGATCTGGGGGAGGTAATGTGTGCCCATGATATGGATTTGGCATGACTGTTTTCAGTAGGGAACCGTGAAAATCTGGATGAATCTGGCCTGGCATATATTAGTATTGGGTCTGTTGTAAACGTTGTCTCCATCAAGGAAAATACATTTTCAGCTTCAGGAGACCAATTGAAGGAGAAACAATTCTTGGTTAAGAGAGTAATTATTGTCAGGATCTTGGAAAAATATTTAATGAAAAGTCTGTAGGAGATGGCAAAACCTATAAAAATGTGTACCTCTAGACTTCTGGTGGGCGGGGCATCTAGCATGGCCTCTTTTTAATGGGGCTCCCTAATGTGGCATGAAAATCTAACCTACTGTAATACTCTTTCTACCTACACTTTTTAATGATGTCCAGCTAACAGACTGATACATCTCGCTAAGAGGAAAGGATTGAGAGCATTTTTGACCTGCAGCATGACTTTTCCATTGGAGTCTGCCCATCCGGACTGATGTCCTGTAGGAACATCTAAATTCATAAGGTGTGATCCTATTGAGATAAGGATGGACAGTTCTGACTCTATTATCTTTTGACACCTGAGCCTTGTACAATCCTTGGAGTAATCCTGGACCCTGCACATTGCAGGGGGCAGTGGCATCCCCTAATGCTACTGTGCCTTTGTTGCATCCCAGCAGTAATTCACTCACCGCCACCTTCCTGACCTCCTACTGTACTCCTGCTGGACTTTCTGGCTGCTGTGATCTGTGAGGCAGATCTGTGGATTGCGTTTCCCAGTCCCTGGTGGTTGTGGCTCTCTTTCCCTATTGTGCTGTGAGGTCAGCGTGGCAGATCCACCTGGGCAGCGCTGCAAAGTCCAAATCACATCCTTGTTGGCAGTGTGCAGCAGGGTTACCACTAGAAGATTTGACCTGCTGCCGCTGACTACTAGACATTCTAGTGCTGCTGCCATTCTCAAACTTCTGTCTTCCTAAAAGGGACAGTCTTTGCTAAACCTTCTATGGACACAGTACTTACTGCCTTGGAATCTCTGCTGGTGCAGCATTGTGGGAGCTGGAGTCATGGAGTCTTCTTTTGTTACACCCTGCTACTCTACTGATGATGGACGTCTCTACCTTGAGATACATGGATGCTGCTTGGCTAAAGAATTGAGTGACATCATATTGTCTTATATGGATGATCGAATCAGCAGACTGCTGCCTTGTTTGGACCCATATCAGAATCTCATGGACCCTCTCGCTGTGATGCTGCTCCCCTGGCGGTTCTGGATGAATATATGTTTGGCATCCCCCCATCTAGTATGGCATTTAGATCTGCTGCTATGAGATCCCGGTATTTGCAAAAGAATGATCACACTCCCCCGATCCTTTCTCCCAACAAGATAATCTGTGCTACAGCTTTAAATGGACTACGTCTGTTCTTCTGAGCTTCTGAGCATCCAGGTAGCCTGGGACTTGCTTTTCTTCCATGCCAGATGCTGATTTGCGGCTTGGGACCTATCCTAATGGCAGCTTCCTACTGGTTGCCTCTGCTCAATGTCTACAAACCTGGCTCCACTCAATTCAATTTATGGTTTGTTCGTCCAGATATTCCAGAGTTACCACTATTGACCTGGAGATTTTGCTTACCCCTAATTGTGTTTGTTCCATTTCTGTTTCACCGTCTCCCAGGAGCTGTCACTTGAATAATATGTATTTTTCTGTATGTACAGTATACACCATTTTGCCCTGCCACTCCAATAATGTGATGTTACATACTATATGCTTTATCATTCTTTCACACTTTCTACCTAGATAGACTATGGTATTTGACTATTACCCTTTTATTGATGATAATAGCTTTTAGTTTATGTTCATTTGTACCCCTCACCTGTTTTCATCACCTTGCATAATGTGTCCCTGGGCATTGTTAGTTGATTGTAATGCTTGTCCAATACTAGGGGGCTGCCTGTGTCATTTACACCATTATACTCTATATTTGTCATTGCATTTTATTTTGTAGTGTAGTAAATTACTACTCATCTCCTGTGTCGGTTCCATTTCTACTTCATGGCCTACTAGGCTTTAAATAAATATCTGATTTATATATTGTTTATCAGGGCATGTATTATTATATAATTATGGTATTTAGGCCGCATAGGTACTGACACTTAAATTACATGTCAGTTAGTTATGCCCTCTAGCCCATTCTTTACTAGAATATTATTATTGTTTCAAGGCTTCTAAGCATTGTTATTTTACAGACATGTTAACTTATCTGATATAGTGGACTTTAAGTCCTATTTTCAGCCCCTATTGGTGCACATTAACAGTATATTTTGATAGGTATAGTATGCTTACAATAATGGATCTGGTTTATATTAACTCTTTTACACTTTCAGTAACCATTCCTGACTCTTATACCCCTATATTTGCATTATATGTTATATAAGAATATATATAGTTCATTTTGTGGATGTGGACTGTGGACATAGCTCCCTTCCTATCTCTATGGTTTGGAAATTTGTAAACTAAGGTTGTTAGAGGCATTGCATTTGTTTGTGCTGCTGGCTTGTTCCAACACTAGTTCTACCTCATGTCTTCTCTTTGAGTCATCATATATTGCCTGCTGTATTTCCCATGGCGTGGCAAATTATTTGAGTAAACTAGTTGTAGTGTTATGTCTATCATATTTCTGCCCAGCTACGTACAGTATGCAATTTATTTGCCAATTTTATAACTTGCCTTGATGCATATGCTTTAATTAGAAGAAATTAAAAAATTGTACCTCTTTAATATTTCTTGGAGTTTGTCAATCTACTATAGCCTAGATTTTGTCAGGATCAATTTTTAAGCCATAAAGTGAAATAACATAACCCAAAAATTGAACCTTAGTTTGATGCCCACGAAGAGCATAGCTAGCACGTGTTGCTGATGTTCTGCCTGGGAATTTGAGAAGATTAGTACTGTATGTCATGAAGATATATGAGAACGAACTAATAAATTAAATCCCTAAAAACATAATTTATAAAATGTTGGAAGGTTGCAAGAGCATTGCATAGCTCAAAAAGCATTACCAAATTTTAATAATGTCCATATTTGCTATGAAACGCAGTTTTCCATTTGTCTTATGCGGATTAGGTTATAAGCTCCTCGTAGATCTAATTGAACATTTATTATTATTATTATTATTTATTATCCTTTATTTATATGGCGCCACAAGGGTTCCGCAGCGCCCAGTTACAGAGTACATATGCACATTATCAAAACAGGAAAACAGTGACTTACAGTTGAAGACAGTATAGGACAAGTACAGGGTAACTAAGCATAACTACACCAGTAGATGACGTAGAGATAAATTTCAAGGTGGCCAAAAAAACTGCGGGATTTGGGCAGTTGAGGATTATTAAAGTAAGAAAAGGATAAGCACATGAGGGAAGAGGGCCCTGCTCGTGAGCGCTTACATTCTAAAGGGGGAGGGGCAGACACACAGGGGTGACACAGATGGGGTAGACCGAGCATGGGACAGGGGGTTAGGATGAGATTTTGCTGGGTTTGGTAAAGAGCTGTTCAGTTCCTCTCCAACAATGTGAAATGAGGGGGAGAGGGTAACGATTTTTAATTGTAATCTTATTCAGTTCCCTATAGTCAATGCATGGTCTTAATGAACCATCCTTTTTTCACAAAGAAAACAAGCATTCCAGCTGGTAATTCTGAGGGATGAATAAAGCCTTTTGTAATAATTTAATTGAGATATTCTTTAAGGCCCTTCATTTTAGGTTCTGCTAATGGGTAAATGCATCCAAAAGGTATGGTGGCTCCATGTAACAAATCAACTGTGCAGTCATATGGTTTATGAGGTGGTAGTTTGTCAGCATTCCTTTTATCACAAACATTATCAAACTCTTGATATTGTGGAGATAGTTGTTCCAATGTCAGAGGAGGGGAGTTGCAACTTATATCCTCCTCTATACAAGTGGGTTCACTAATCTCCTGAGAAAATGGATGTCTTTGCTTCCTAGTTGATTGGATTATTTGCAGCTAACCAAGGAATTCTCCAAGTAATGGGAAATTGGGGAGATGAGACCAGGAAGAAAGGTATTAGAGTTAAAGTGATTTGGTTCAGTTGCAAGTTCCAAGGGTTCAGTTTTATGAGTAATATGACCAGAGTTCAGGTGTGAACCATCTACAGTTTCCATCAATATGGATGTCTCTTTTTCTAGGAAGTTTACTTTATTTTTCTTAGCACTAGCCACACAGTTGTCAATTGCACCAGATCCTACTATGGCTAAAGTGGAAATCCAATGGGACTTGACCTGTAAATGAGGTGGAATTAAGTAGTGAGAATTATTATTATTATTATTATTATTATTATCCTTTATTTATATGTTGCTACAAGGGTTAAGCAGTGCCCAGTTACAGAGTACGTACATAAACAAATAAGCAAAAAAGAAAAAAGTGACTTACAGTTCAACACAATATAGGACAAGTACAGGGTATATAAACATAGCTGCATTAGCAAATAACTCTGAAATAAGTATTAGGATGGCAGAAAATCGAGGGATTTGGTCCGTCAAAGGGAGTATGGAGTAGAAGATGGTTTAAGTAAGAGAAGGAAAGGCACATGAGGGAAAAGGACTCTGCTCTTGAGAGCTTACATTCTAAAGGGTAGGGGCAGACAGGGGTGACATAGATGGGGTAGACACAAGCATGGTACAGAGGGTTGTTATTATTATTATTATTATTATTATTATTATTATTATTATCCTTTATTTATATGGCGCCAGAAGGGTTCCACAGCGCCCAATTACAGAGTACATAAACAAATACTCAAACAGGAAAACAGCAACTTACAGTTGATGACAATATAGGACAAGTACAGGGTAAATAAACATAGCTACATCTGCAGATGACACTGGAATAAGTATCAGGTGGCAGAAGACTGCTGGATTTGGTGCAGCTGAAGATTATTAAAGTAAGAAAAAGGATAAGCACATGAGGGAAGAGGGCCCTACTCATGAGAGCTTACATTCTAAAGGGGAGAGGTAGACAAACAGGGGTGACACAGACAGGGTACATAGAGAGCATGGAACAGAGGGTTAGGATGAGATTTGGCTGGGTTTGGTGAAGAAATGGGTCTTGAGAGCCCGTTTGAAGTTTTGTAGAGAGGTGGAGAGTCTGAGGGGGAGAGGTAGGGAATTCCAGAGAAGTGGTGCAGCGCGTGAAAAATCTTGGAGGTAGGAGTGGGAGGAAGTAATCCGTAGGCAGGAGAGTTGGTGTGCATTAGCAGAGCGAAGAGGAGATAAGGTCAGAGATGTAGATAGGAGAGGAGAGGGTGAGGGTTTTGTAAGCGAGTGTGAGAAGCTTGAAATGGATTCTGAAAGGGAAGGGGAGCCAGTGAAGGTCTTGTAAGAGAGGAGAGGTGGACGTAGTGTGTTTGGTGAGGAAAATTAGCTGGGCTGGGTTTGGTAAAGAAGTGGGTCTAGAGAGCCCATTTAAAGTTTTGTAGAGAGGTGGAGAGTCTGATAGGGAGAGAATTCCAGAGAAAGGGAGTAAAACATGAAAAATCTTGGAGTTCGGAGTGGGATTAATTATGATTTATTTATTCTTCTCAATTGTTTCTAGGGAAAACAAACTTAGATTAATAGCATTCAATTGCTGAGGAGTATTAGAAATCACAGATTCTTGTTCAGAAAGACCAACCTCTGCCAAGACGGCCACTGCTTTATTACGTGTTCTGGGACAACTGATACATAATGCTGTGGTTTACTACAACAGAGACATAAGTTCTCCTGACAGTGCTGCTAAAGTCTTTCATTTAAACTTTGTTTGTGAACTGTGTAAACTTGTATGGGTTAAAGCAGAGGTTCCCAAACTGTGTGCCGTGGCTCCCTGGGGTGCCTCGGGACACTTGCAGGGGTGCCCTGGGTTGGTGGTCCAGGACCAATTCAAATTATTCATGGTCAATATAATAGGCAAAACCAGTGCTGGTGGCTGCCAGTCATAAAATATGTGGCCAAACAGAAGCAAATCTTGTCCCTCACCACACAACTGACCCTAAGGATGACATATAAACGCGATCTACTTAATGTAATATTTCTTTCTAAATTTCTCAATAAGAAATTTTTGACCTAGGGGTGCCGTGAAAAAAATTCTGATATTCTAGGGTGCCGTGATTCAAAAAAGTTTGGAAACCACTGGGTTAAAGTTCAAACTCAGTACTTGTTTTCACCTTGGCAGTCCCAAAATTTGAAGCAGAAGTTTCACGATAATTTAGATGAGCCCAAGCTGAGGCCCTTCTCTCTTGCCATCTCTCAGCTGAACGGGTGTCAAAATGAATGCAATGGTGGATAAAAGGTTCAAGTTTAGTGGGTGCATCTGCCCAGGTTACATAGTAACATAGTAACATAGTATCTGAGGTTGAAAAAAGACAATTGTCCATCGAGTTCAACCTATTTGTGGTGTCCTATGCATGATGATTTGACTAAAATTTCTGACTGATGCTGCTGTCAGCCATTGCATTTTATCCCTATTTATAGTAACTATAATGCATGACTATGCACCATACCCCTGGATATCCTTTTCCAATAGGAATTTATCTAACCCATTCTTAAAGGTGTTGACAGATTCCGCCATTACAACTCCCTCGGGCAGGGAATTCCAAACACGTATTGTCCTTACCGTGAAAAAGCCTTTACGCCGTATTGTGCGGAATCTCCTCTCCTCTAACCTGAGCGAGTGTCCACGAGTCCTCTGTGTTGATCTAACCAAAAACAGGTCCCGCGCAAGCTCTGTGTATTGTCCCCTTATATATTTGTAGATGTTGATCATATCCCCTCTTAGTCTCTGCTTTTCCAATGTAAACATGCCTAGTCTTTCAAGCCTTTCCTTGTATTCCATCGTCTCCATGCCCTTAATTAGTTTGGTCGCCCTCCTCTGTACCTTTTCAAGCTCCAGGATATCCTTTTTGTAGTACGGTGCCCAGAACTGTACACAGTATTCAAGGTGTGGCCTCACTAGTGATTTATATAACGGGAGTATAATACTCTCGTCCCTAGCATCAATACCCCGTTTTATGCATGCTAATATCTTATTAGCCTTCTTTGCTGCAGTCCTACTTTGGATACTACTTCTTAGCTTGCTATCTATGAGGACACCTAAGTCCTTTTCCAGTACAGAATCCCCTAATTTTACCCCATTTAGTAGGTAGGTGTAATTTTTGTTCTTGTTACCACAGTGCATTACCTTACACTTGTCTGTGTTGAAGCGCATTCTCCATTTGGCTGCCCATGCTTCTAATTTAACTAAGTCGTTCTGAAGAGACTCGGCATCCTCCTCTGTATTTATAGCCTTACACAATTTGGTATCATCTGCAAAAATTGTCACCATGCTCTCTAGACCTTCTGTTAGGTCGTTAATGAAAATATTGAACAATAGCGGTCCTAATACTGAGCCTTGCGGCACACCACTTAGCACTTCAGTCCAAGTTGAAAAAGATCCATTAACCACAACGCGCTGCTTCCTATTATCTAACCAGTTTTTGACCCAAGTGCATATTGTGCTTCCTAGCCCTGAATCTTGTAGCTTGTATATAAGTCTCATGTGTGGTACAGTATCGAACGCTTTGGCAAAGTCTAAAAAGATTACATCCACGTCTTTACCCTGATCTAGGTTTGCGCTTACTGTTTCATAAAAGCCAAGTAAGTTGGTTTGACAGGATCTGTCCTTCATAAACCCATGTTGATTCCTTTTAATGACCTTATTGGTTTCAAGGAACTTCTGAATACTATCTCTTAGAATACCTTCCAATACTTTCCCCACTATAGATGTAAGACTAACTGGTCTATAATTACCTGGTTCAGCTTTACTTCCCTTTTTGAATATAGGCACTACTTCCGCTATACGCCAGTCTTTGGGAACCATACCTGATATAACTGAATCCTCAAAGATCAAAGATAGTGGTTTTGCCAGTTCAGAGTGAAGCTCCATTAGAACCCTTGGATGAATACCATCAGGCCCTGGTGATTTATTAATCTTTAAATGTTTTAATCGGTCACAGACTACTTCCTCGCTTAAATAAGTACCTATCAGTGTGATATTGTCATTATTGAGATTGTGTGTCAGTCCCTGAATTGGGTCCTCTCTAGTGAATACTGTTGAAAAAAACTCATTTAGTGTGTCCGCTATGTCATTATCATTTTTGCTTAAGACTCCCAACTTGTCTTTCAAAGGGCCTATACTCTCCTTTTTTAATCTCTTGCTATTAATGTATTTAAAGAATTTTTTGGGATTCGCTTTGCTTTCCTTTGCTACTAGTTTTTCAGTTTCTACTTTAGCCGCTCTTATTTCCTTTTTGTAATTTTTGTTACATTCCTTATATTGCTGAAATGACTCTGCATCCCCGTCAGATTTGTATTTTTTAAATGCTCTCCTTTTCTTGCCCATAAGTTCCTTAATCTTTTTGTTAAGCCACATCGGTTTATGATTTTTATTACCTTTTTTGCTACTCATAGGAATATATTTGAGTGTATTTTTAGCTAGCAGGAATTTTAGTACCTCCCATTTCTCCGTAGTATTTTTTCCTAAAAACAAACCTTCCCATTCAATATCCCTGAAAAATACCCTCATCATTTCAAAGTTGGCTTTGCTAAAGTTTAAAGTCCTAGTTGAGCCAGTATAGGGCTGTTTGTAGAAACTGATATTGAATGTGACCATATTGTGGTCGCTGTTTCCTATGGGTTCCCCTACTATAATACCCGATACCAAATCCTGATTGTTTGTTAATACCAGGTCTAAGATTGCATTGTACCTAGTTGGTTCCTCAATTAGTTGGACTAGGTAGTTATCATTTAGTGTGTTTAAAAACATACTGCCCCTAGCAGTATCACATGAATCGTTTTTCCAGTTTATCTCTGGATAGTTAAAATCTCCCATCACTACTATGTCTCCTACTCCTGCTGATTTTTCAATTTGCTTTAGTAACAATTCATCATCAGATGCGTTGATACCAGGCGGCCTATAGCATACACCCAATACTAACTTTTTTGTTCCTTTTTCCCCGCATGCAATTTCTACCCATAATGTCTCAACAGTGTCTACAGTCCCCTCCTGACGATCTTCCCATATATTAGGTTTTAAAAACGGCTTTACGTACAGACACACCCCTCCACCCTTTTTATTTAGTCTGTCTCTCCTAAACAGTGTATAGCCCTCTAGATTGACTGTCCAATCATGAGATTCATCCCACCAAGTTTCAGTAATGCCTATAATATCATACTGTTTGCTTGCTGCAAGTATTTCTAGTTCACCCTTTTTACCAGTAATGCTTCTGGCGTTTACATACATACAACTAAGATAAGTATTTTCCCTTGCGTTAGGGACATCTTTCACCTTATGTGGCAAGGATGACCTGTAATCGTCATTGGTTAGTGCTTTGGTAAAATCCCTTTTAGTACCCATGTTAGTAACCTTACCGCCTGCTCTTACCCTCCCCCCAACTTCTCCCCCATTTCGTTTACTACTGCCGTCCCCACTATTCTCACTGCATGACCCGTAGTTTCTAGCTAAACCCTCCCCCCAGGCTCCTAGTTTAAAATCTCCTCCAACCTTCTAACCATCCTTCCCCCCAGCACCGCTGCCCCCTCCTCAGTCAGGTGCAATCCGTCACGACAAAAGAGATGGCGCCTGACTGAGAAGTCCGCCCAGTGTTCCAGGAACACAAACCACTCTTTCCTGCACCAATCCCTAAACCACACATTTACCTCCCTAATCTCCCTCTGCCTCCCTGGACTAGCGCGTGGCACTGGTAATAATTCCGAGAATATTACCTTAGATGTCCTTGCCTTCAGTTTCTTTCCTAAGTCCCTATAGCCTTTCTTAAGGACATCCCACCTTCCGCTAACTTTGTCATTGGTGCCAACGTGCACCAAGACCGCCGGGTCTTTGCCAGCCCCTCCCAACAATCTATCTACCCGGTCCGCGATGTGCCGTACCCGAGCACCCGGGAGACAACAGACTGTACGGCGATCACGGTCCCGGTAGCAGATTGCCCTATCTGCCTTCCTGATGATAGAATCCCCTACCACCACCATTTGACTAGGTACCTCTCTATCTTTTATCCCAACCGCGCCAGAGGGACCGCACCTCTGGATGCTAGAGGGAGCAGTCTCCTCCGGCACCGTCATTTCTTCACTATCATCCTCCGATTCCTCGTCCAATCGGGCAAATTTGTTCGGGTTTGATAGTTCGGAGATGTCGTGCCTCCCCCTCTTTTTCTTCCTTCTAACTGTGACCCAACTGGCTACCTGATCATCATCCTCTTCTACCAGTGACCCCTCCCGCAACTCCTCCACCGTTCTGTCTAAACTACGCTCGAGATTGTGAATCTCCCTCAGTCGCGTAACGGTTTGCTCTAGATCAGTTACCTGGGCTTCCAGGGCAACCGTTCGCACACACCTCGTGCAGATGTATTCACACTGGGCCGGTAGCTCCAGGTGTGCATACATCTTGCACGACATGCACTGAGTGAGGTCCTCAATCACAGCCCCTCCCATATTGTTTGCAAGGTCTAACTCCCTGTTACACTCAAAGAAAAAGCAGCAAAAATAAAAAATAGAAGACAAGCAATATCACTTATACAATAATTAAGCTGGCTTATACTTATCTATCTTTGTGCGGTTCTTGGTCCTTCACTTTTATGCAGCCGTAGTACTCTCTCCTGTGGCACCTATACTCCACTTAGCAGTTGCAGTTGTTCCAGCTCACTGCTCCTCCTTTTCACTCAGCTTCCAGCTCCTGCTAAGAAAAAAAAAAATGCCCCTCACACCCGCACAATCACAGCCCCTCTGCTACTCCAAGTAAGAGACCCTCTCACTCACTCACAAGGTCAGCCCCTTGCAGCCTCACCAGAAGTTTACTGGCACTGCAAATGTGTGTTCCTGATTGTGTATTATAAAACTCACCTTTTTCTGTATTCTAACTCACCTTTTTACTGTTTCCAACTCTCACTTAGAAATCCCAGCAGCACTTGGAAGAGACCAGCCCCACAGGTTAATTAATCTTTAATAGTATCAGACAGTCCTTTACGGTAAACAGACAGTTGTGCCTCTGCATTCTGTGTGGTATCAACAAGAACCCATCTCCGAAAATCAGCAGTGTATTCTTCAACTGCATCTCCCCTGACGAAGTTTCAGTATCACCTTTTCAGCCATCTCCTTCCAGTTTGGGTCATCAATCTCATTGATCAGAGAAATTTGTCAACTCCCTAATGTGGGGCTCTTAGTCTTGATGTAAGGGAAGGCCCATGCCAGTGTCGCATCTGTAAATAATAAAATAATTCACTCCACTGTACCTTCAGATTTTCAGTTTTGTAGTGGGAATTATATAGATCAAAGTGCATCTGACATTGATTAATAAAAGCTTAGTATGCCAACAGGTAATCACAGGTAAACAAAGTATGCAGGAACAAGTAACAAGATATGAGCAAGCAGAAAACTCAAGCATGGTTTAACTCAGGAAGTGCCTATTTATAGGCCCAAACAGGAAACAGGATCCAAGATGGATTACACTGAGATAACATTGGCCATCTAGGACAGGGGCAAAACTATGGCAAATCATGAATAAATAGTCACCTCTTGTGGCCAGAGGTGTGACAATCAGATGCAATTTCTAACGCCCTTAGAGCTAGATTGTCATGTGTGTTAAAAATCATACAACGTGTACTACTGGTTTCCAGTCTTATACGCAATCATATATATGTGGATGGTTGCAGAGAAAAAGTGGTTACAAAGCATACGCCAAACAAATACCTGATGTTCAAATTGTTCTAAACTGGTGGTTGACAAAGGAGAACCAATGAAAGCCTGTTTCTGAGTGATCTCTTACACCTAGCATGGGGCTGGTGCAAGTGCTGATACTAATGATGACGATTGCTGCAGCTGGTGTAAAATCAATGGGAAGCAGGAGTTCCCACTAGTAGATGCAAGAACCCCAGCATGAGTCCTATAGATTTTTGCTTCTATTGCTATGCGCAACTAATGCCACTTGGAGTACAACTCAGAATAGCCTCTATGTCTATGTATTTGGACCTGGTTTTATCTCTCTGTGGCCTCATATATCTTCTCGATAGACACCCCTGTGGACAACTTAGTACCATTAGTTTCAATTTGCTTTAAGGGCAATGGGTCTGCTATAAGTGAGACACTGGTGTTTATATGGTGAGAGTTTGACCAGACATTACAATAAACATAATTCCAGGTAATTCCTGTATCTATCTATCTATCTATCTATCTATCTATCTATCTATCTATCTATCTATCTATCTATCTATCTATCTCTCTATCTATCTATCTATCTATCTATCTATCTATCTATCTATCTATCTATCTATCTATCTATCTATCTATCTATCTGTCTATCTGTCTGTCTGTCTGTCTGTCTGTCCTGATTTTCTTTAAAAAAGGTCTCTCCTCGTTTTTACTGTTCAGCTGCTTTTCCTATGGTTTACTCAGTTGAGAATTGATTTTACACCATTGGGGAAAGTTGAGAGGTCTGTTCACACAGGATTCCGCTGAGAACATTTATGATTTCATTACATTTTGCAAAGACACTTTTGATGGATGAAATGAGCTACATGTCAGTAGTTTTTGATGCAGTAAACAGTGAATAAGATCCAAAACAGCAAGTAGACTATTCAATGCCTCATACATAGCGCCTTTTGCTTCAGTGAAACCAAGCATGTTATTATCAGAACTAGTCTGTTACAGAGTAATACTGGAAACAATAGGATTTTTATGTGAGGGAAACTCTGCGCCAGACCTCTTCCATCTGCCAGGGTAAATAGAACTGTCCCACAACACTTATAGAGAAGTTACAAAGATGTGACCATGAAAAAGAATCTTTAATCCCTATGTGTAACATTAATTTGGCTGGTTTGTCAGTGCATTGCTCTGGGTCAGAGGTGCATTTAATTGCATTTCTTGCTAGTGAAGGAAATAGTATGATGGCATCCATGTGCAGGGTTAAAACTGGACAATTAAACGTTATTATCATGATGCCTTCAATGGTCTTCATAATTATCATTCATATTAATTTTGCAGTCTCTGGACCACAGTTATAAAGCACAATGAGTGCACACTGCAGAATGACTTTGGGCCCCTTGTTTTATACAGCAATCTGGGCTGCTCAGGGACCACCATGGTTCTAGGTGGGAGTCTTGATTGCATTATGGATGATCCAGATATGGTGTAATTGGCCCATTCTGCACAACTCTACATTCTCAGGAAACATTCCCATACACTAGACAAAGTAGAGGTGCACATAAGTATGTGTGAAGGTGGAAAATCTCAAGATGCGCTGTACAGTGGCGTAACTTCATCCCAGTTGCCCAGAGTCAAGATACATTTTCTGTCCCCCCCCCACCACACCTCCCGTACAAGAAATTATTAATATTTTAACTGACTCCTCTATACCTGCCACTACATTGCTGATCCCTCTATACCCTACAAAAAAATCACTGACACCTCTATACCGCACACTAAATTACTGACCCCTCTATACTCTACACTGCATTACTGTTCCCATTGTACCCTACACTACATTACAGACACCTCTATACCCTACACTGCATTACTGACCCCATTGTAGGTAAAAACACACACATTGGCACACATAGAAAAAAAAACCAAACACACTTATTGGCACTGATTAAAAAATAATAAGGCACATAGGCCACCCCCCAAAAAAACAAATGCCCCAACAGGAAAATAATAAAACACATTGGCACTGATACAAAAGTAATATAGCACAAAGGCTGTACAGGAAAATAATATAGCACATAAGCCACCACAGGAAAATAATACAGCACATAGGCCACCGCAGGGAAGTAAAACAGCACATAGGCCACCGCAGGGAAATAAAACAGCACAAAGGCTACCGCAGGAAAATGATACAGCACATAGGCCACTGCAGGAAAATGATACAGCACATTGGCTGCCACAGAAAATTAATAAAGCACAAAGGCCACCACAATGGAAATAATAAAACACATTGGCTTCACATGAAAAGTAACCAACACATTGGCGCTGACAGGAAAAAAACACACACACACATTGGTACCGATAGGAAAATCAAATCTTACAATCTCAATTAGTACCTAAGCCTCAGGCTGTGGCACCCTCTAGGTAGCTGCTTGGCGTGTCTCTCCTTATTATTATAACTAGGAACCCCTGTGTCCCCCTAGTCTCTTGGCCCCTGTGTGAGCCATGCCCCATTCCCCTGTGTGAGTCATATCACCCTTTCCCCCTATCTGAGCCATGCCCTCCCCTTAACCTATAGGAGTGATATACCCCCTTTCCCCTGTGTGAGCTATGTCTCTCAGCCACACTATCATCTCCTGCCTGCATCTCTCAGCCAAACCATCTCGTCCCTGCATCTCTCAGTTACACCATCATCTCCCACTCTCATCTCTCAGCCACACCATCATCTCCTTCCCACGTCTCTCAGCCACAGCATCATCTTCCGCTTGCGTCTCTCAGCCACACCATCTGCTCCCTACATCTCTCAGTTACACCATCATCTCCTGCCCTTGTCTCTCACAGGTACAGCATAATCTCCCCATGTCTCTCAAGCACACCATCATCTCCACCCTGCATCTCTCAGCCACACTATCATCTCCTGCCTGCATCTCTCAGCCACACCATCATCTCCCCCGCGTCTCTCAGCAACACCATCTTCTCCTCCCTGAGTTGCCTCTCAGCACACAATCATCTCCTGTCTATGTCCCTCTGCCACGCCATCATCTCCCACCATCCCCCTCACTTTGTGTCTCTCAACTTTTCCCCTTCACTCTGTGCCTCTCAGCCTCCCACCCTTCACTCTGTCTCAGCCTTCCACCGTTCACTCTATGTTTCTCAGCCTGCCTCTCTTCACTCTGTGTCTCTCAGCATCCCCCCTTCTCTCTGTGCCTCTCAGCCTGTCCCCATTCACTCTGTGCCTCTCTGCCTGCACCTCTTCACTCTGTGCCTCTCAGTTTACCACCCTTCACTCTGTGTCTCTTAGCCTGCTCCCCTTCACCCTGTGCCTCTCAGACGCCCCCCTTCACTCTGTGCTTCTTAGCCTCACCCTTCACTCTGTGCCCCTCAACCTTCACTCTGTACTTCTTAGTCTCCCACCTTCACTATGTGCCTCTCAGAAGCTCCACTTCCCCCTGTGTCTTTCAGCCTGCCCACCTTCACTCTGTGCCTCTCAGTTTACCACCCTTTACTCTGTGTCTCTTAGCCTGCTTCCCCTTCACTATGTGCCTCTTAGATCCACCCTTTCACTCTGTGCCTTTCAGCCTGCACCCCTTCAATCTATGCCTCTCAGCCTGCACCCTTTCAATCTGTACCTGACAGCCTGCACCCGTTCACTCTATGCCTCTCAGCCTGCACTTGTTCACTCTGTCTGTGTCCCTCAGCTAGACCCCCCTTCACTCTGTGCCTCTCAGCTTTCACCTTCACAGTATCTCTTATCCTGCCACCTCCTCCTGCCCCCCCAGCCTCTCCCCCAGTCTTTCAGCCTGCATCTCACCTCTCTCCCCCTTGCCTTCCCCACCCAATTCCTTGGTAGCCATCCTTACCTGGCAGTTAGATGGGGGACAGACATTGAGGGCAGGCACCACTTCTTCACTCCATGATCAGAAAGGCAGGGAGCGTGTGTGGCCAGGATGTAATGGCAGTGCCAAGCTCCCGCATACTGACAACCCTGGCTTGGTGGGATTCAGGGAAGCGGCGGATCACAGGGTGCAGTGTGTGGCGGGCGGTACTTGCACCACTGTCCGCGGCTCTTTACATTTGGTGCATGGGTACATGAAAGAGCCATGTGCCCCCTTTAGGGCTGGAACCCAGAGCTCCTTTGCCTCAGGAGTTCCACCCCTGGCACTATGCAAAGGTGTAAAGATCACATACCATAATAATCCCACATCCACAGCATTCATGAAAATAAACTTTTTCATTTTTCTCCTAAAATACTTCAGAAGTTGCTTCATCTATAGCTTAAATTAATAATGAGCGTGAGAGTCAGGGGCCATTAACACTGCTTTTAAGTTTAATACATTCAGCAATTTTGTTATGCTTCTTTTTTATTGCGGAGAATGCACTTAGGAATGCATTACTCCAATATACAACACTGATTCAAAATTATATTCCATGAGTTTATGCAGTAAAATGAGCAATATTTGGCCTCTGTAAATATTGCAGATGTGTACAATTTTACATCGCGACCAAACATAGGGGGCAATTCAGATCTGATCTACAATCACTTACTCTGACATGCGGTGGGACGCCCAGCACAGGGCTAGTCCACCCCGCATGTTAGGCCCTCCCTCCCCCTTGCACAGGTGCAAAAGCATTGCCGCTTTTCCACTGGCAAGTAGCACCCTGTCTGCGCAGCTCCTGCACGCTGGTAGGCAGCTACCCGCCCTGTCCTGGGTCGGAGCGGCTGCATGTGACATCATGCAGTCGCCACGGCCTGCCCCCTCAACATGCCTGCGTTGTCCAGACCGCACCCCACCAACGGCATTCTAACCCCGTTGGCACGCCCCTTCCCGCCCCGCGACCACCTCTGCCTGTCAATCAGGCAGAGGCGAACATAGCCAACGATGCTGTTAACATTTCACTTGGCTCCCGGTTTGTGGGCGCACTCCACAAAGGGTTTCAGACTGCGAAATACTCTGAAATACCCCCATAGTACTGCATTGAATGTGCCTCAGTGAGTATGAATATGCATACATTACTCTATAAGGCTGCAACCACAGCAATGTCTTTTGCTGTAGTCCAATATAAATAACAACCCTTCCTGTGGTATACAGCTGTGTGTCTGAATTTGGAAGGGCTGTGATGCACACTTGATGCATCTGCAGATGCAACAATTGGAAGCAGGGCCGTTTCTTGGGGCAGGCGAGCAGTGCAACCGCACTGGGCGCCCGCCGTGGCACTAACTGTGTCTCACTGCTTCCCCCTCCTATTTCTCCCCGAATAACCTGCTCGGGGGGCCGAGTTTTACGGAATGACGCGGTTGCGTCGTTACGTCACGACGCAACCCCGTCACTCCGCGAAACTCCCCCCCCCCCCCCAAGCGGAGTACAGAGGGGGATCCAAGTTAGGAAGAGGGAAAGGCTGGCGCGAGGAGCGACTGGTAAGGCGGGCCGAAGAGCGGTAATCGCCTCTGTAAGTATTCTCTCTCTCTCTCTCAATGTGTAAAATGGGGACACCTGCCGTAATGTGTGAAATGGGGACTCTTGCCTGCCGTAGTGTGGGGATTTAATGTATCAAGGGCATTGCGGTGTGTGGCATAATATGGTGCAGGGGGCATTACTGAGTGGGGCTTAATATGGTAGAATTTTTTTTCCCCGTGGTGGTCGTGATCTGTTGGAGCAGGGTCAAAAACTGGATTGTGAGGTAGTCTTTTCAGACGAGGCCATGCCCATTTAAATGAGACCATACCCATTTATATGAGGCCACGCCCCCTTGACAGGTGTGCGCGCAAGTTTTTTTTAATCTAAGTGTGTGTGTGTGTGGGGGGGGCACATTTTTTTATGTCATGGGGGGGGCACATTTTTAAATCTCGCACTAGGAGCCAAATTGGCTAGAAACAGCCCTGATTGGAAGCACCAGTTGTGTCTTCAATCATCACTGCTGTAGTGGTGACAAACAGCCCCTCTCAGTGTGCCAGGTTATGTGAGACTGCTGTAGGCGGATGTCTTTTTTGTTAAAAATGCATCTTCATCTCAACGCAACTAGGACACAGAAGGAGACTGCTAATTAATTTGATATGCAGCACTTGCATATCTGTGTGCGAGTGAGTCTCTGAATCTGTGTACAAAGTGCTATGATGCAGCGGCCATGGCTTTATTCTATACCAAGTTTTGTTGTGCTTTGTATACAGACTCAGTCTCTTGGTGCGTCCTAGTTGCAGTCGTTGCGATTAAGATGCATTTTCAGGCAAGGCATCTCACACTGCCTGGTTTATTAAAGTTAGATGTATTTTAAGAGGTCACATCTGTATAGAGCATATCAAATAACGGACATAATTAACATGACTGTTAGAGTTCAATACAGTGTATGATAAATACATGTGTAATTTATACAGTCTATCTTTGAGAGGCTTCAGTTCAGATTCTTAGTGGCTAACGGTATAAAACAATTGTTAATAAACAAATATTTAAACAATGCTTATGATAAACGTTTGCCACATATCTAAAGATTATCGTTCCACCTAGCCAACTAGTTGACAGATCGGGATGATAATCCGCTAATGTGTGGGAGACAACAATAATTAATTATTTGCTCCCAAACCTACAAAAACATCTGAAAATGGTCGTTCAGACAAGTTTGTTAAATCAAACATGTTTAAGTAACCCAGCTGAACATTAATCATTCAGTGTAGGGGAAAACTCTCCACCTTACCAGACACTGCTTACTTCTGCTCCAAGCACAGTGCACACTGCATCGTCGGAATGTCGAGACAGTTGTGCTCCATGCAGCGACCCTTGCCACAGTACAGCTTGCATAGCCTGCCCCCTCTTTGGGAGTGTGGTAGGAGACAGGGGACTGAGAATTAACAGCTCAGACACAGAAGGAGAATATCTGCCAGCTTCAGTTTTCATAAGCAGTCCTATACAGGCTCAACTAGGACTATAAACTTTAGCAAAGCCAACTTTGATATGATGAGGGCAGCTTTAAGGGACATTGAATGGTCCACGCTTCTCTGCACAGAATAATAGGTGTGGTTCCCGATTTGATAATAAAATTATTTATGCTGAATATCAGCACAACAGAGACTTCCCAATTCTTATTATATATACCAGATAATAAGCATTAACATATGAAGTCATCGTCCGGTTAGCTTCGACCACCTGCTGCTACAGAAGACCACCTTTCCCAGACGCAACAGACAAAGGGGACATCAGCCGGCTGCACTCAGAGGTAACTATACATTTTTATAAAATCCGTACCCTTGCTCTGCTGCCTCTGGTCAAAGTATTCTATAGCTGCTAGGATGCTAACTATACTGAACTCGGATAATTGGTGAGTTCTTGTGATCCATATTCATGCATAACTAAATAGCACATTATAGTACTGTTATGTCATTTTACATGAAGTTTTTTCTTTTATTTTGTATTTTGTTTCAAGGATAAAATACTATGGAGAAATGGGATGTTTTAAAAACGCTGCTCGATAATTATACTCTTAAATTTCTTCCCATGGGCAGCAAATAAAGGAGTAATTATTCCAAACCAATGTGGCTCAACAAAAAGATTAAAGAATTAATGGCCAAAAAGAAGCGAACATTCAAAAAGTATAAAGCGGATGAGAGGTCAGAGCCATTCCAGTACTATAAGGATTGCAACAAAATATGCAAAAAAAAGGCATAAGAGCGGCTAAAGTAGAAACGGAAAAGCTAATAGCAAAGGAAAGTAAATCAAACCCCAATTTTTTTTAAATACATCAACAGCAAAAGATTAAAGAAAGTATAGGCCCTATAAAGGACAGTCTTACTCAAATACGATAATGACATAGCGGATAAATTAAATGAGTTTTTCTCATCTGAATTCACAAGAGAGGACCAGATGCAGGGATTAACACACAATCTCAGCAACGATAATGCCCCACTGCTAAGTAAGGAAGTAGTCTATAAATGATTTAAAAAAATTAAGATTATTAAGTCACGTGGTCCAGACAGAATTCACCCAAGGGTTCTCAGGGAGCTACACTCTGAGCTAGAAAGACATCTATTTTTGAACTTCAAAGACTCACTTACATCAGGCACGGTTCCCAAAGTCTGAGGTATAGCAGAAGTAATCCCGATATTCAAAAAGGGAAGTAAATCTGAACGAGGTAACTATTGTCAAAGTCGAAAAATATTGCAGTACACACATCACGTACAAACTACGCACAGATGGCCTCCGTGCGCGTACTTGCTCTGCTGTGCATGCACATATTCGCAATTTGCGTATGGTCGCTCCCACGGTCCTACGCATTAGCGCGTGGTATGGGTATTTACGGTAGACTTTGTGAACGCATGGAAGGCTATCAAAACACATTACATATTTAAACCAAATAGTGCACAATGTACACATAGTATCCCTGTACCACATCAGAAAGTAACAGCAGTTTAAATGGTATCAGAACAAAGGGATTCACCTTTACAGGATAGGAGGGGACAGAACAAGGTTATCAGGTGGTGTTTGGTATCCAGCTGTAGGGTATTTTAAGGGCAATATTCCGGTGTTGGTTTGCAGAAGATTGCACGTTCCTGCGAATAGTTATGCACAGGAGCAGAATATAGATATAAACTGTATTTACTGTACATTATGTATGTGGCGGAAATCCAGAGGAGACCACCCACAAGAGCAGTTGGGAAAGACATCGCCTACCTATTCAAACCAACCTATGACCTCTCCTGTACTGTAAATGTGCATCCCTGTGTCCAATGGACAAAGAGATTACAGTATCCATTGTGTTAAGTTTTGGATGAATTGTATAAAGAGAGCCTGCAGCAGGCCTGGTCAGACACAAGACTGACAACGTTATCTATCAGATGACGGAGGACCAGACTGGGTAGCGCGGCGAATCCACTCACGTATGTAACATTGACTGTAGCCATTTACTCTGATATATATATATATATTGTATTGTATTGTATTGATTGTATTGTAACCCCCTTTCAGCAATAATACGCTGTGGTGTCGGAACCCAGTGGTTTAGCCACAGACTGGTGTCGTGTCTTTCCTTCCCTGCTAAGGTTTAAAGTGTAATAGCATCACACTGCATTGCTGCATAAGGTTTAAAGTGTAATAGCATCACACTGCATTGCTGCATAAGGTTTAAAGTGTAATAACATCACACTGCATTGCTGCATAAGGTTTAAAGTGTATTAGTAACGCATCACATTGCTGTATAAGGTTTAAAGTGTGTTCATTGGGTGTGTACGCGCTGTGTGTACTTTGTACCGTCAGCACGGCGTTTGTACGCTAAGTCCGTACACAGCACGGGACTTTGTACGCTAATAGCGTACAAAGTACGTAGAGTGTGTATTAATTACAGTGGCCGCAGCGGCTCCATGTGAAAGTGTATTTAAGGTGTGTTTAAGGTATAGCTTTCATTCCTGCATATAAAATGGCATTATCAATTGGGCGCTCGTCCGGGATATCACGTTCTTATTGATGCACTGTACATTACAAACGCGTTTGTAATTGACCGGCTCCAATGGACGCATTGAGAAGCTGATGAAAATGACATCCATGTTAATGTATTGTTGTGGTGTCAGTAAGCCGCTGATATGAAATTCAAGGGACAATGCGTTTCTCATAATATTTAAGATGCTAAAATGTATTTTTATTGTTGCAAAACAAGGTTCAAATAAGTCATATTGTGTTTGATTCAGATTGGATTGTTTATCTGTAAAGTAGTTTTAAAAGTACATTTAAAAGTTGCTGCATAGCCTTGATATAGTTTTTATTTTTAACTCAGGCCTAAAATAACTTCTGGTGCTCGTATGATGTGTGATTTCTTTGTGACAAAGGAAGCCGCATGGTCTGTCCTCCATTTTGGACTAACCACATGGCCTGTCCACCATTTTGTGTAACCCTCATGGATGTGGAAAGGGGAGGAGCAGCGGCCATTTTGGGAAGGTCATTTTTCTAAATGGCTGATTTTCAGTCTGCTCAGAATAATCAGCTTTCCTTAGTCACATGAAACACGATTTATGAGTTACCAATGCATTTATTTAACCCATGCCATAGTCAATTACAAATAGTTTCAATGGGGCCTAGTGAAAGTTAATAGTGAGATGAATACTTGATGTAAGAATTACACACAGATATAAACAAAGTTTTTTTTCTTTTACCTCTAGGATTTAGTTAACTCTGCTTGCTATAAAATAGCCATTGAAATGCAAATAAACCTGTGTAACTGCTTTTTCCTAGCAGTGAAAAACCACCTTTACAGGCAGCCAAAAGCACATAGCATTGATATGCAAAATAGAAGCACTGAATGGGTAAATGAGTCCCATAGGAGACCAGTGAATGGTACATATATATAATATTATAATTATGTGTGTGTTTATATCAATGTATGTTCTGCAAGATGGCTATCCAATCTGAATCATATCATTTAAATTATTGATCATTGCTAGATTCATTTAGACCTGTGTGAAACCGGAGATATTTGTTGCTATATAGTTAAATCTAAAATAAATGTTTAAGGAAGTAAATGTAAAAGACACAAAACGCAGGTCGGGCCCAGTCGTAATAGGGTTTATACAGAAAGAATGTGTGTTGTGTTAAGTGAGCAATTATAGTTGGTATTGCTCACATTTATAGAAGTTGCGGGATTTGTTTCATTG